>NW_023998421.1:8183432-8315807 GCF_014805625.2 Glossina fuscipes | reverse complement strand
TTTATCCTATTTTCAAAAAAAAAAAGAATATTCTCTTTCCATATATAACAAGTATAGTAATGTTAAGAGAACAAAGAAACCCTTTGATTGGAAAACAGAATACAGGTTCATACAAAACTCTAGCTAACGTAACTATGAGAAAACCTGGAGATGACAACAAGTGTAAATTGGAATATTTCGTGCATAAAATATATTTTCTCGTGGCCATCGTTTGCTACCCTGCGAAGGTCTGAAGCATCCTTGCTTGCATTCATTGATGGTTACATAATGAAAAGCTGCGGTTCTTACTTTTTCTATAATCACATATTTATTTAGAGAAATCATTCAACATCTTTTTTAATTGCATAATTAATTAACATGTTTTATAGCGTATTCGCCAAGTAGTAGTAAATGCCTCTTAATTACTATTAACATTAATTCTGCTTTTGCCTCATTATACTATCACAATCATTAAAGTCTATTAAATATGTTTGTAAACATTTCGGTATTTCTAATTGTTCAATCATTTGTTGTAAACTTGACTTCATTATTGTTGCGCGATAAGGATTTGAGAATTGAACGGTGGTGCTGGAGATGCTATGAAATTTATCCATTAATTTGTTGCGTATACAGTTTCGTGTTAACATTTGTAGCGATAAAGGTCGAGTGCATAGAAAACGTAATTCTCGCTCCAATTCGCATCTGGTATTGGTCCAATCGGGTGGTGGATTAAAGGTTTTATAAAATGGACACTGAAAGCCCATACAAACTAACAGAACAAATTGAAATGTTTAGAGTTCGCTTAGACGATAAGGAAAATAATTTGAAAACTTACTTGTCAATTTTAAAAATTCTTTACAACCCGCGGGCAAAGTAGTTCTCAGGTAATTTACTGCACTATGGCAGATTTGTTTCAGATTCGCTCCCTCCTTTAATAAAAATTCGGCTATGTCCAGTTTATTAAGCGTAATAGCTTTAGTTAAAACACTGTTACAATTCGGTTCGCAGCATACGACAAAAAGAGAGTGCTTTGTTTTTGGAGGCTTTAAGATAGTGCCATCGCTGTAGGCTAGTAAGACACGTGCTACGTTCTTGAAATCCTTCACAGTTTCTATGAATTGTATGGCCAATAGGAAATTATCCGTTAAACGTAACAAATCTAAAACAGGAGGTCCGCTTATCCAAGCTAAGTTAAGCATATGTTGTAACATTTCATATTTGTGTGTTACCACAGCTAATGAAACAGGCTCAAAACCATCTTGATTACGAACAAATAAACCATTCAAATGTGAGTCACGATCTAACAAAAGCTGTAACATTTCTGGCATATTGTTTGCTATGCAATAGTGCAGTAAATAATGAGGATTAATGCGACGCGCACCTTGCTCAAGTAAAGAAGAAGCTAAAGATATGTTATTTTGCACAACTGCGTAATATAAAGCGGTATAGCCTTCGTTATCTTGTAAATTAAGCCGTGCTCCACGCTGTATAAGCTCCTTTGCTATATCATGTTGTTCGTGAGCTATCGCAGACATTAGATATGTTTGGGCATTGTCGTTCGTTTCGTTGATGTGTACCCGTTCAGTTTGAAGCATTATTTTGGCGACTTTTGGACAACGATTTCTTAAAGCTAAGTGCAATGGAGCATCACCCGTATTGAACGTTTTACTGTTCACATTGGCTCCGAATTTTAATAACAGCCTGGTCACTTCACTATATTCACATCCGACATGCAATGGAGTATATCCTTTGGAATCTGTTGTATTCACTGCGGCGCCATGTTCTAACAAGAGGCGGACACATTCCAAATGACCGCAAGCAGCTGCATAATGCAAAGGTGTCATTGACATTGCGTCCATCGTATGTGGATCTTGCTTTTTACCAGAAGTCCGTCCACCGCAGTAGTTTTCCATCCGACCAACTATAGAGCCAGTACTTTCGAACGTTTTAGCGTAATAATAATATAATGAAGTGAACTCTTCCATATGCTCATCGTTGCCGTTCAACGATTCATTATCAGAGTCTGCAATGAATTCATCTTCCCACTCTAAGCAATCCATGCCGTCCGGGGTTATGTCAAGTTCAATTTCACTTGAACTGGAACGATCTTGAAAATAAAAGGAACCATTGTCAAATGATTAACTTTTTTAAATAAATGCTTTTATAAAGCGTCTAGAAATTTCAAGTTTTCTTATTGATTTTCCCTTTTTTTTTTTTGTCAAAGCTTACTTGCTTTGAATATGTCCAAATCCGGTTCTTCGCATGATTGTATTAATAATTCCAATATTTCAACATCGCCCACTAAAGCCGCTGTGCCCACCGCTGTACGACCACAAGTTAATGATATATTAGAAGCTTCGGCACCCTGCATTAGACAAGACAATGTATCATCATAATTGCCACTATGAATAGCAGTTAATAAACGTTCGTTTAGATCGTAAGCACTTATATATGAATGCATTTCGTTTATGTGTTATTTAATAAAAAGCTTAAAAAATATTATTTTATGCAAAATTAAAAGAAAAAACTCAATTTTAATCTTTGTCGCACGCAGTAATTGAGATGCTCTATTTCGGCATAATCACGTATTCCTCATTGCGCATACGTTCTTAAGTACGTACGAAAACAATCAACATCAACAATTTGTATATATACTTTAACGAAGTGGGCTAACGGTTGCAAGAAATGCAACTCTACAATCGCTTACATCTTTGCAAGTTCAGCTTTGCATATGTATTATTTTTTTGAGAAATATTAAGTTTCTTTGAAATAAGCCCTTGAAAAACATGGCTTATATTGGTAATTTGTATAACTTCAATGCTTATATGAGATAAGATATAAAACCGGGGCAGTATTGCCCACATTCCTTTATAGGTATTTCGTACATCTTCTTGACAAGTGAAACTAAGTGAAAAACAAACTTCTATTTTTTTTTTGTACGATCCATCACTCAGGGGATGTAATGCGATGACGGTAGGAAAGAAGTAAGGAAAGAGAAAGAGCTAGGAGTGGCTGAGTGCGCATTCGGTAAATATTACGCGTTACCGGCTGAGCATTCAATATAACTACAACCAAGGTATACTTACCGCATGAAGATTTTAACATGCAAACACAGATCTGGTAGTCGCAATTATTACTCGGTAGAAACGATTTAAAATAAGTCTCCGAAATATTTTGCGCCCATCAGTTACTCAACTAAAAACGAAAATGAAATTTATATAGACAAACAAACCCATGATTTTTATTTATAAACCTAATATAAGACCGTTAAAGATGAATAGTGCGTAATCAAACCTGCTTTTGAGAAGATGGAGTTTTACTAAGTAGCACTAGCATTAACTTCATAACTAAATAATTTTTGAAAGTCTCAAGATAATAAAAGTTCCAATAAGCTTACTTTTTTAGAGCTTTTTCCTCTCGGGGGGGGGGGGGCCCCCCTTCCCTTCCCCGACTAATACTAAATCAGCCTCTGCAGCCTATGTTTTGTCATTTAACTCTTCCTAAATCTCTTCAAAAGACCAAGTCACCTGGTAAAAAAAAATTACAACAATTATACGTAATTACATAAAACTCAAGAAATAAACAAGAAAAAATAAAAGAGTACAAATATTGGCAGTATGTCCATTCTGTCGTATTATAAAGGAAGCCCAACATCTTAAGATAGAGCCCGTACCTTATATATCGCTTCGATTCAATTTCATTTCAATGTCGACTCAATACCAATTCCTAAAAGAGAAATTTTACATATATTGTGTATTTGCAAAAATTTTGATCAGCAACTTTTTCAGGTAAAGAAGATAAAAAAACATGAAATACCAGCGCAAGTAACAATGATTTTTTGCGGAGAATTGTGCGAGAAAAATTGCTCTACTAGTGGGGTGCGATTTCAACTTGAGTTATTATCGAAATATAAAATTTCTAAAAATAATTATAGCCAAGAGCATTTGACGAAAAAAATGGGAGAATTAATTAATTGAAATGGAAATAAAACAAAATCCACATTCAGAAAATAAGCGGACTAGGAAGAAGATAAGTGAAGAATTCAAAAATTTAATAAAAACAACTAGCCTAGGATATAAAAGTGAAAAATTAAAAGTAGTAAGGTCCCGCTTTTAAATTTATTATCATTCTTATCATTATCATTCTATCGATAAATCCTTCGCCTATCCACGCACCGCAGTCAATCTTACCATGGTATCCAAAAGCATTCAGTAGCTTCATAGCACACTCAAAAGAAAAACAGCTCATTCCACGTCGAAATCAAAAAGACGGAAGAAGTATTGGCTCTCAATGGACAATACTTTCATTGACTTATAAATTTTTACTAAATAAGCATGAAAGATAAGTCAAACTAGTCACTTTAAATACTGTCTTCCTTGAGAACCCTTTTCTGTGAACATTACTCCAGAGTAATGTTCACCAGGTACAAACGCCATACCCGATGAAAATAATGCTAGATATTTTCACGTGATTGTTACGGGACCCGCTGATTCACCCTTCGAGGGCGGCGTTTTCAAACTGGAACTGGATTATTGGATTGTTCAATTTCAGGGCCGAAAGCACTTTTCATTACCAAAATCTATCATCCTAACATATGTTTGGATGTACTTAAGAAGAAATGGAGTCCAGATTTGCAAATATGTACCGTTTTATTATCGATTCAAGCTTTATTAAGTGGTTCGCCGCTAACTTACATAAATTATGATCAATACATATTTACTGTTTTTTTTAATTTTAATAATAATGGCGCTATTATTGTTAACCCAAATTGAAATACGCCGTTAATGACTCAAATGAAGTGAAGTGAGTTATTAGTACCATGATTAAAAATATTTAGATAAATCGAGAAGGAAATAGAGAGAGAGAGAGAGCGAAAGAGGAAATAAGAGAGATTGGTAAAGAATATTTTTTAAAAGAGATGGCTGATTTTACATACAATGTAATGAATAATGATTAGTGTTACTGAAATATACGAGAGAAGAGAGAGTGCCACATTGCAATTTCGTTGGTATTGGAGGTTGATGTAATTGTATTCTCGTGCGAATGTAATAACAAAAAATAGAAAGAATGGAGGAAATTATTTAACCAAAATCATCTACTTCCAAAGCTCTAGTCATTTGAATATCAATGAAAACGACGCGAAATGTACATATCCACAACAACAACATGTCGTAATGCAAACCTCTTGTAGTTTCCTTTCTTTAGCTCTACGCAATTATATATATTGCACTCAAGTATCAGCTGATTGTCGTTCAGACTCGTTGTATTGCTTGATTTCTTTATCATTTAGCCTCATTTTGTTAATTTTTTTCCTTATCATTCTTAACAATTGAAAGTGGTTAAACCAAGATGGCAAACAGTTCTAAAAAGGAAGAAGTGGATAATACTATTAATCATGTGCAGTTTGATGGTTTAGTAAGTAGTAAACAAAAAGCAACCTTAATTATGCAAGTAATATAAAAGAAAGAAATTTGCTGATTTAATCAAAGCCATGTATGCACATTTAAATATTTAGCTGATCGCAAATTATAATTATCATGGTCTCGCTCAACTTTCAATTTCGTACGATTTCAAAGGTTGCATAAGGTCATCAAAGGAAGACGTATAATAAATTTATCTTTCGTTTGCAAAATCTAAATATCCGTCCACTTTTGTATCTGTTGCTCAAAAGCCCACAGAGAAGTCTATATAATATATGTAGAAGTTAATATAATATATATGTGTCCTCAGTTAATCACTGTAAAATAAACTACAGACTAAACACTGATCATGCCTGCAGTAGAAATCATAACTAGTACTTATTAATGTCCACCAAAATTTCCCCACATAGCCGTCGCAAAATATTTTGCGATTTCTATACATTTTCTTGGGATGGTGGATGCGCGAAATACTACTCGAGCGGAACGTAAGACTCATATATTTAAATTTATGCCATAGGCGGTTATGAAAATCATTAAGCACTGTCATGAGGAGAGTACCACCATGAACGTGGCCCAAGGCGCTTTACTGGGTTTAGTGGTGGATAAATGCCTGGAGATCACTAATTGTTTTCCTTTCCCAAAGAGCGATGATGAAACTATGGATGAAGAGATGTATCAGTTAACTATGATGCGTCGCTTGCGAAGAGTAAATGTAGATCACTTCCACGTGGGTTGGTATCAAAGCTCACATGTTGGAGACTTTCTGTCGATGGCTTTGCTTGAATCGCAATATCATTACCAAACGAGCATTGAAGAATCGGTTGTAGTTATCTACGATACGCAGAAGTCGGCCCGTGGTTTCTTGTGTTTGAAAGCTTATCGTCTGTCCCCTCAAGCCATACAAATGTATAAAGACGATGATTTTACTCCGGAGGCTTTACGCAAGTTAAAGGTGGGTTACGAGAAATTGTTTGTGGAAATACCCATAACCATTAAAAATTCACTATTAACCAATATTATGATGAGTGAATTATGTGAATTATCGAGAGAAGAGCAGGGACATAATTTTCTAGACTTGGCTACGGCCACCGTATTGGAAAATCATATGCGTGGTCTAATTGAACGTGTCGATGAATTATATCAAGACGCGGTACGTTATAATAAGTATCAACAGGTCGTTTTTAAACAAGAAACCGTAAGTTATAATTCCTGTATATCTTTCTGATATTTCGCAGATATTTACCTTATTATTTTGGCTAATTAATTTTAGGAAAAGCATCGCACTTTGGCTAAACAAGCTGCTGAAAATGCTGCGCGTCTTGCCAAAGACGAAAGTCCTATACCGGAAGAAGAAGTGCTAAAACAATTTCGATCTATACCAGCGCCGGCTCGACTTACCGCTACTATAACATCTGGACAAATAAATACCTATTCTCAGCACATGTCACAGTACTGCTCGCAAGCGCTGGCGAAATTGCTTGTTAGCCAAGCTTTGCAACACGCCAAAGAAGTCAAGCAAAACAAATAGTGCAAAGTCCTAAAACAAAACCGTATACACATCGTAACATTAGCTGTTTTAAAAATGTAAAATTGTTGAACTACTAAGCGCATAAAGCGCTACAAATTTATTTTGTGTTTAAACCAAATAAAGTTATATTTAAATAAGCCTAACGAGGCAAGGGCTTCTTGTACATTATATTGTTGTTGTCGCGAAATTATGCACAGAATAATGTTTTTTATAATAAAATTTTTTTATGGGCGCAAATCCTTAAATCATTTTTATATTTATGGCGCATGTTTTAGCCAATAGTCTAATAGCCAAAAACTTATTACAGAATTCTTGATTCTTAAAAAACCTTCTTTACTATTTCACTAATCTCCCGCCGCACATTCACAAACGGAATAACAAATCATTGGCGTCAACTGATGCTGCAACCATAATCAATCATTTGTAGCACAAGAAATCTCTTGCAAGCAAAATAATATTGTATTTCCATGGAATTATTGTTAGTCTCCCACATTATATGACTTCCCTTGGTAAAACATTGAAAATTATTATTTAAATTACGCTATTTGCTTTTATTGCTTACATGCAAATTTAAAAACCTAAGCCATGGATTATTATAAAAGAAAACAGAGAAAAGCAAACTAATGGAAAACAAAAATAATTAGTTAAAATAAATTTATTTCGCCAATTTCTTCTTTTTCTTTAGTAAGGAAATGAGTTTTTTTTTTTTTGCAACGTCTTACTTACTTAACCCGCTTTTGAAGTTAAAGAAACATATTTACTTTATAATTACTTTTATTTATGGTTGCTATCTGCTAATGCCTTGACTTTTCTAATTAGTTCATCGATATCAAACTCTTCGGGTATATTTATGTTTTTCAATTTCTCATTAAGAGTTTTCATATTGCTTTCCACCTGTAATTTTTCGCGTTCCATTGCAGATTCCGAAACCAGTCTCCTATTAGTAGCCTCAATAAATTTTTCTAGTAAAGCACATTCCGACTGATTTTTTTCCAAATCTGATTCTTGCTTTTCAATTTCGTTTTCCAATCTCTTCACGAATGTATCATATTCAATGTGCTCCCTCTTTTTCTCATAATAAAACGACTTTAAATTGGATAAACGTAAATCATATAAATTAGTGCACTGCTGCAGATCCACATATTCATTCAAGAGAATTTGTGTATCATCATCAAGATCGGTCAAATCTAAACCGACAATTTTTAACTGTGATTCGTAATGTTCCCTCAATTTCTTCAATTGGTTGATCTCCCCATCTAATTGTGCAACATCCATTTTATCCGCTCAACACAATGACTACCATGTATGTCAGAGGTCTTCATCTTGCTGCTCATAAATATATTTTATAGGTCTTGTTCTTGCTGCTCATATGTTTGACGAAAGTGAAGTCAAGTTGCAAATATTAATTCTGTAAGAAATTCGTATACTCTTTATTTTACGTTAAAAACGAAACTTAACCTCCACAACTTAAAAACCAGCTCATCACTTCATTTAACAGAACTCTGTTAATAGTTGAACAAAACTCTGTTAAATTTAATTAATTTTTCTAAATTGATATAAAATTTTGTTTTTTTATTGAATTCCTTTGTCCTAATCTTATGCCACGTTTTTACATTTTCGCCCCCTTTTTAACGTACCTTAACAACTCTGTTTTTACGCGTTCCCACTTCTGAACCTCGCGGCATTTTAATGCTAGTTCTGAGTAAGATGTATGCCATTTTTTTCTTCAATTGTTTATCCGAATTCCACACGAAGTGTGACAAATACACTACATTTTTTTTTTTTGCAAGACTAGGCAGCATTTAACAGTTAAGCGTCATACTAGTAACAATTCTTTTTTATGTCCACAAATATAAAACAGTTCAGTCGAATTTATTCTGTGGCTTGGTTTTACGTTTGTTTGCATTAGCAAAAGAATACATATAAGTTTACAAACGCACAATGTCGGATGATGAATTCGCTGTTTGTCCTTACAATAACGCACATCGGGTCTTGAGAATTCGAATGCCTTCTCACATCATAAAGTGCCGGAAAAATTATAAAGGTCCGCAATTGGAGCAGTGCGCCTATAATGCAACCCATTTAGTTCCAGCAGGTACAATGAGACAACATTTAGAAAGTTGCATGGATCGCCATAGTTTTAATAAATCTCAATACATGAAAATTGCTGAGACACACAGAAATAACGGCTTTTAGTTTAGTTTAGTTAACCGTACTAATCGATGAAAGTAACAGACATATTTGTGAACATTTACGTTTAATGCAAAATGATTTACATTTTTATAAAATTGACATCGTTCAGCCATATATACATATGCAATATATATATATATATGCAAGTGATTATTTGCTTTTTTATACTTTATAAATAAATACTTTGGTTATGATTTAATGCTTATGTACATAATGCAAAAATTATTTGAAAAAGAAATGAATTATAAATAAAAACATAGGTATAACTTACATCTTAGTTTATAAAATATCGTTTGGTTATAATATTAAACACTAAACTATGTCCATTTCCAAGTCGCTGTCACCTTCGGATTCTAATAATTTTCTATTATCATATGCAAGTGTCGTTATTAACTCACTTCGTTTTTGCGTGGACCTTAGTTTACCCGTGTTTACTACTGGACTTTGTGAATACAAATAGATGGCAAATGATACTACGGCGATGGCTAAAGCTGTATTTATATAAATCGGTATATTAAATAGAAAATAACACAATATTGCAGTGAATAATAATTCCAAGGCGCTCGCAAATGATTTAAGTATTGAATTCATGTATTTTAAAAAGAAACTAGTTACCAAACCAATTGCGGCATTATTCACTACAATTATCAACACTTTAAAGCGAAATATAGCTTCTAAATTATTTAATGTAAAGGCGGCAAGTAGCTGGCCTTGTAAAAGTAATATGAAAACATTGCAGGCTATCGAATCTACGTACATAAAAACATTCTGTACAAATATGTTCACTTCGACGCCCTTATCCTTAAGTAAATATTCGTTGTAAACGCCAGCCAGGCAAGAAAATATGATTTGACCCAAAATTAACAGAGCACTAAAATTAAGAGAAAAACCGCTTATATTTTTGTTCGCCATCCTTGAATTTACGCTATTGTTTGTAGAGAGTAGCGATTGCGGCTGGGCGGCCAAGATTCCACTATCATCGTTAACATTAGTGAGGAACGAGTTGAAATTCAACTCTTTTAACATACAACCGATTGTAAGAAGTACCAATGACAGCCACTGCCTTCGACTTAAATAGTTTTTAAAAATAATCTGTAAATTGCAAAAGAAACAAAAATGTAGTAAATTATTAAACGAATAAGCTACAACTTTATAGCGACTATAAAATGCCTGCCTTAGAATTAATACTGACCTGAAATAGCAATCCGGTGATTACAACTCTTAGTTGTAATAATAAATAATATGTAGTTGGATCGAACGTCGCTAAATTGACAAAGGACAAATTGTTGTATAAGCAATAGAGGAATGCTGGCACACAGTAGAGCAACATAACATTGGAATCTTTTCGCATATCGGCAAGTAATGAAGTTAAATGATGCCTACATATAAAAATAAAAGCTGAATCATCTAGAGCAAACCTTTATATTAAACTTACTCTTTACAATACAACGTTATAGATATGAATAGCTTCAAAATTTCCGTTAGAAGAACCACTGTGACTGTATTGTAGCTATAAGAGTTATTTTGTTCTTGAGAAGCAGTAACAAAGATGCCTGAAAAATTATATTTTTTTAAAATTTCATTAATAAAGTAACATATGCATCCATTCATATATCAAACTGAGCCCATAATCAGATCAAACCTTTCAGAACAAAATGAACGTATTGAACTTACCTTGTCCTATAAATAAAGACATGTAGAGTATGAATATCATAAGTGTAGTTTTCGTAGGAAATAATTCTCGCCATATTATGCTCATTGCGAATTACTTTCGTGTGATAAATTTTCCGATGAATTGAATTTGTCGTTTAATACTAAAGGGCACGAAGTACGTTTTCAATCACATCACATTCAATATTTCAGGTTCTTGTTGCTATTGATAATAACATTTACTTTTTGTATCACTTAATATTTTCAAATGTTTTCTTTATCGTGTTTTTATTTTTTTTTCTTAGTAGTTATATATATATGAAGCAAGTTTCTCCGGAACTAATGTTTGTGCTTTTCTGTTGGCCATTGTTATCATTGCATATTTTGCAAAATACATAAATAAGCTTTAAAAAAATTTACTGGAAATTAAATTGCTTGAATTTTATATAGTATTCGAGACTTCTCTTAGTGTGGTGTTTTCTTAAGTAACTTATTGATTTATATTTTTTTTCATTATTGTATCCTCTTATGCAAATAAGCAGCTTTTTGATAAACTCGTAGCATTATTTTACAAAAACTTTTTCCATAATTGTGGCTTGAATGACTTCTATTTATCTTTAAAGTCGGTCGTTTATAGGCGTTGAATAAAAATATTTATTGAACCTTTGTATTCAGTATTAGTCTGTTGCGAGAATATTGTTAAGAGCAACCAATCAGCTGATAAGAGAAAACAGTGCCGTCAACTCAAAGCAAAAATTACTCAATTAACGACAAGCTCCTCTTTTTCCAATTTTCAAATTTTATTTATTCAATATCCTGCATATCAGTGTACAAATGTGTTATTTGCTACCTTTATTGTGTAGATATTTGTTTCGAAGGCTTTTAAAAAAATTTGCGTGACTTATATTACAAAAATATTTAATAAAAACTTATACAACTGCTTTTTAAAAAGATGGAAAGTGCCCCTAGTTCAATTTTTTGCAGGTGTTATAAAACAATATTACTTAAGAAAATTTTAGCCAATAGAAAGTTCAGTTTACAAATATTAATCTTTTTGCAAAATTAATTAGCATTGAAAACATTTAGCAGTTGAGTTTATTAATCCGCAACCCAAATACCCGAACAAAGCCGGCTTTAAATAAAAAGCGCATTCTCCAATGGAACTGTTTAGTGGAGGTAAATAGTAAAGGCAATGAAAAATTTTTTTTAATGGATTTGTATGATGCCGGATTCCATAAGTTTCATTATTTTATTAGCGATAGCTGGATTTTGTAAGTGCCTGGAAAACGATGTAAAAATCGAAGAGAATAAATGACCATCTTAAATTGATAATACTGCGTAAAACTTACTCTTTTACAGCATTTGGATCGTTTTGCATTTGTTCCAAAATTAAGCGCATAGCAGGATCCTTAAGTATTTGCTGTACCTCAGGATCATTCATAGCGTTCTTTAATACCTCCTGAGGATTACGGTGGAAATTTAGGGAGCACTGGCGGTAGCCTTCTAAAGCCTCAGCATTGCTGGGATCCAATTCCAACGCTTTTTGATAAGCTGTCATTGCCTGAGAAGTTTTTTGCATGCCTTGCAGTATTTTTCCCTTGCGTATGTAACCCTTAATAAATTTATCATCTAAATTTATGCACATTTCGCAGTCTTTTAAGCCCAAATCGAATGCAGCCAACTTCGTGTAACAGGCCGCTCGGTTACTGTAAAGCTTCGGATCATCAGGGTTACGTTTAATTGCTTCACTGTAATGTTTAATGGCAGTACTGTAATCACCCTTTTTGAACAAATCGTTGCCTCTTTCTTTCTCTTCTTCTGCTTTAACTGGATCTATATAAGCTTTCCTTTCCAATTCTTTAATTTTCGATTCGACCTCGCTCAGTGACGTTTTTACCTCCGGGGTACGATGCTCTGACATAGCTTTCTCATAGTATACTTTTGCCTGTTGATAATCTTCCATTTTACGATAACAATTGCCAATACGAGCAAAAGCTTTACCAATCAATTTGAAATCAGCTCGGTTTTCTCGACCAATCTCGATACCTTTTTCACACATTTTAATACATTCATCGTATTGCTTACGTTCAAAGTAAACTGCCGCAATGTTATTGTAGAACGTTATGTCTGTAGGATCATATTCCATGGCTTTAGTATAATGACCGAGAGCGTTATCGAAATCCTTCTTTTTGTAAGCTGCATTACCAGCTTCTTTTTCTTTTTTAGCCAAATATTTTTGACGCTCTTCCTCCGACATTTCATTGAGGTTGGGCTCGGCCGGCTTGGGTGCCTTTTTTTCTTGGGGTTTTGGAGCAGAAGAGCTTGCAAAACGTTGCGAACGTGGCGGATCTATGTCCATAGGCATCGGTCCACCCTGCTGTTGCATAAACTGTAAAACAGTATTAGTAATTTCTTGACGCCCCTGCAGTAAAATTGCGTTTTTTGGATCACACTTAAGACCTAGAATAAATAGAGATTCGATTTAATAACAGACATTCGACGAAATTTTGCCGACTTCTGCTTTTTCAAGGACCAACAATAACAAATAATTTTGTAATATATCAGAATCAATAAATGTAAGGTTATGTATGAGTGTTGGTAACAATAAGCTTATTTTTACCTTCATTGTAAGCTTCAAAGGCTTTTCTATAATCGTGTAAGCCAGCGGCAGCAGCACCTTTGCGTGAATAACCTTTTGCCCATGTGGGATTGAGAGCAATTGTCTTCTCTGCATCTTCTAATGCTTCGGAAAATTTGCCGGCCTTCGCGTAAGCAGCTGAACGGTTACTGAATAAAACGTGATTCTTATCATCTAATAGAATGGCTTCCGTATACGCTTCTATAGCTTCCTCATACTTTTCAGCATTTAAGGCCTGATTTCCTTTTTCTTTAAGTTCATTTACCTGAAGAAACAGTGATATTTCAATTAATAATTCTTCGATTCCTTTATCTCGGATTATGTTTTTACCCTTTCCATTTTTTATAATGATTTGATATTTTGCCAGTTAGTCAGCACGTTTTCAATAAATCTCAATTCAATTTTTATACTCCTTCTTTTCCACTACAAACTCTTTTGCGTCAATGCGAATATATCATAAAACATGATTGGATTCTAATTTTTTCTAGAAATTCTACGGTGTTATCAATGCAGTGCTTTTAAAAGCGTCAATTTTTTTAAAACGAACTGCAACATGTGTTCTTTTTTTATGCAGGAAAGTTCTTTAAAAACGTGTTTTAAATTTAAGTTGAATATAAAATGAATTTTTCTCAACAAACTGAGATTGTGAACCGGGAGGATGACAGTGGAATAGTGAAGCAATTACATAGTTTATATGTTTGTTAATTAAATAACTGATATTATTTGCGATTGGCATCATTCAACGGAATAAATTGTGAAGAGTGCTGCCATGTTTGATTGAAGCATATATTATCAAAGATAAAGTACGTTCAAGTTTTCTGTACAAAATGTAATCAACAAGCTGTGTGCGGCGGACATTAAAAGAAGAAGAGGGAAACTAAGAAAATTATTTGTAGTCTGCGATTTTATTATTAAGAAATTCAAAAAAACTCCGGAAATTGTCAGTCATTGACGTTTGTTTTCACTTCAATCACTTTTTTTAAATAGGTTATTTTACATTTGTTAATTCATCGCAAGATTAAAATTTTTTTGAAGCTGCGAAAAGTTCGCTTGCAATATGGCTGAATATTTAGCGTCCATTTTTGGCACCGAAAAAGATAAGTATGTATTAGAGAATGCGTGCGGTGTTTTTCTTTTGGGAATTAATACAATCTTTTTTTTAGAGTAAATTGTTCATTTTATTTTAAAATTGGTGCTTGCCGTCATGGTGATCGCTGCTCGCGTATTCACAACAAGCCGACATTTTCCCAAACCGTGTTGCTGCAGAATTTGTATGTTAACCCTCAGAATTCGGCAAAATCAGCTGATGGCTCTCATCTGGTGGCCAATGTTTCCGATGAAGAAATGCAGGAACATTACGATAATTTTTTCGAAGATGTATTCGTAGAATGCGAGGATAAATATGGAGAAATTGAAGAAATGAACGTATGCGATAATTTGGGCGATCATTTAGTAGGTAATGTGTATATCAAGTTTCGCCATGAGGCCGACGCCGAAAAGGCGGCAAACGACTTGAACAACCGCTGGTTTGGAGGACGCCCGGTGTATTCGGAACTGTCGCCAGTTACTGATTTTCGTGAGGCCTGTTGTCGCCAATACGAAATGGGTGAATGCACTCGTTCGGGCTTCTGCAATTTTATGCATTTGAAACCGATATCTCGAGAATTAAGAAGGTAAACTAAGTAAGATAAGATAAGACATCTGAGATATTTATTGTGCGTTTTCAGGTACTTATATTCTCGCAGACGGCGCTCTCGTTCTCGATCCAGATCGCCTAGGCGTCGAAGATCTCGCTCCCGCGAACGTCGTCGTTCACGCAGTCGCGATCGGCAGTCAGACAGTCGTAAGGGACGTTACTAAAATTGCTACAATTAAGATCCCTTTCCAAATGGCCCTTCGAATTCGTTTTAAAAAAATGATTTTTTTATAATTATAATAATGGCAACCGATTTCTGTTCAATTTACTTATCAATTTAGGAATTTAGTATTTTAATTTCGTAAAAATATATTACAGATTTATTACATCAGAAATTATACACTTTCATTTGGATTTTGTTCAGCTTCGCGTTCTGCGCGCTTCAACTGTTTAGTTAGATCGATTTGTTTCTGCAGAGTATATGTATTTTCCAGTTTACGTCTTTGCTGTCTTTCGATGTCGCGCAAAACACCCTCATGTAGATTTTCTCTTTAGTATGAAAGAATTCAATATAAGGAACAATTTCTTAAAGAGTATTAGATTCTCTTACTGATCTGTTGCCTGTTTCAAATGTACATATCCGATTATACATGCGGTTGTTATAATAGAAACTGTCAACGTTAATTTCGAAGTCAAAGACATTGTTTGGAACACTATTTTTACTTAATGTTTTCTCCAAAAAGGGGGATGTTTAACAATAACTGCAATCAGCTGCTTTTGATTTTTTTCGAGGAATCAACGCAATCACTTGCAACTGACGACCGTAAATTAGCTTGATATTGAGGGCTAGCAAACAAGCAATTAAAATTGTGTGACGATTTAAGGAATAATTCTAAAAGAATTCTAAAATAGAATACGGACAATTTCAATTGAAACCATAAAATATTAAATTTTTCCGTTATTTGAAAGGTGTATAATTTTATGGTGAATATTAGTTATTGGCTGCAGCTTAAGTGACCCTCGCAGCGCAGTCAAATTGTGATTGACAGCGTTTTCCTCGCCAATTCCAGGTTATTCAAAAAAACCGGTAAATTAGCTCAAATAGATAGAAGTTGATTCTATTAACCAATTCGTTTGGATCGAATGGATTACGAAAAAGTCTAAAGAAATTTGAAGGCAAATATTATGTCTTTTTTATTGTGATATAAAACATATTTTACATATATAACAGGGAGTTCTTACATGTGAACATAGCATCGCGATTATTAAGTAAATAGACAAAAGCAAGTAAAAATTTTACTGTCCGATAAGATCGACCATTAGGTATTTTTAATTTATTTTCCCTACTCCTTACATGGAAGCCTTTATATCAAAGGGGAATCAAAATAAAATAATATACAATGTTTGCGCGTGTCCTTACAGAAATATTAGAGTAATTAATATTCATCGTCATTATACGTACAACTAGGAAAACTCTTAAAAGTTTTCTTCAAGATTTTCAAAATAATAATAATACCAAAGAGTATCTGAACATTTTTTTTTATAAAAAAGAGATAACAAAAATTTCTTCAAGTCTAATTTAAAGTAAGGGCTTACTGCCTAGCTAACAGGAGGCCCGACGGTCCATAATAATGAGTCCTGAACTCTTCTGTGGCGTACTAAGAAGCCATGTTAATAGGCTGATATTGTACAGGAAAAATCGGATTGCCATTGGAAGGAATATGCACGACAACAATAATTTATAAAATCTACCGGTATGGTACATAAGCTACTGAAACTAAGAAGAAGCGACCTACATTCGGTCTCAGAGTCATAATTGCCTCAAGTACCACCTGAAAAACATTGATATGCTCGATTCATACAGATTCTTCCTGGGAACGAGTGAGACGCTCCGTTCTATTCTAGCGAATGTGAGGCCATCTGCAGAATCACACACCGTGTGTTTGGCGAGCATCAAAGAAGATGGTGGGATTCATACGAATCCTTAAATGGAGGCCTAGAGCCAATACCATATATCTTCTAGGTCGCGATACGGATTGCCCACGCAATTAATAATAACAATTCAAATAAGTTTTTTTTTTTTTTTTTTAAACAAAGAAATGTTTACATCGAGTGGTATGAGAGCGGTGCGTCTGTCTGCGTTTGCTTTGAATTGTTAGCCAAAGTTTGTCCACCTCGACTTTAAAAGGTATGAGCCTTACCGCTCGACGGTCTGTTGATTTTCACACTGTTCACTTGTCCCTTCTAACTTTCACTCTAAAAATCGATTCATAAGAAATATAAGCTTCGGGTTTAAATGCTTTGCAAATTGTTAAGCGGTGTTCTGAAGGTAAGCAAAAGTATTGCAAATATTAAAGATAGCTTTTAACCTATCTTAAGCTATCACAGCACATTTAAAAGCAAACCGAATTGAAGGAAAATGCTAAATGATGAATCGTTGAAACGGTTAATTTCGTATCATACGAATACAAATAGGTAAGTAAATACGAACACATACGAATATAAATAGGTAAGTAAATTAAAAGCATAATAATGTGATAAGATTACATCGCACGCTATATAACGTACGATGATGTGTACCTTAAATGAGTTTTTGCGAAACTTTACCCCTTAAATATCATTTAATACGTTCTACTGATTCCAGATTTGCTTTTGTTCAGATGTATAATTACAAAAAGGTCCTCAAATAAGATTTGTCATTGTTAATAACTTGAAAAAACTTTAGCCCACGTAACCTAAATGTTTGCGTAGTAGTGCAGTGCATCGTATGGATTAAAAATGTTTATGGAATGACGTTAAGAAAAATACTTATTCCGGAATGTGTTGTTGAGTAAATGCGGCCAATTGACATGCGCAGTTGTTTATGGATTTTTCCCATATTCGTTTTTTGAATATATATATATATATATATATATATATATATAGATTTAAACATATAGCCCTTTTAAAGTGAGGAGAGTATACGGTGTGAGGTGGTTTATAAGAAGTCCTAGCATTGGAATATAAATAAAAGTCACAAGCATTTCATCGTAATTCTTGACGCTTACAAACATGTAAACATTAAGCACTACGTTTATTCAAAAGTACGTAGTTATATAGATACGTAGACAGATATAGAGACATGTATATATATATATATATATATATATGTATATGTATATAACATGAGTAATAAGCGTACATGCTGCGAGAGTATCGAAATTTCATTGCCTGTTCGCAACTTACAGTAGTAGTTTAAAGCTAAAATTGTGCGGTTCGTTTATTTATCATTCAGATTTGTTCCGAATCAACACTTAAAGAGAAGAGTAGGGGTGAATACCCATTGACGGGGACATATTAATTACAAAGAAAAAGAATAAAAAAAAACAAAAAAAAACAGCAAAAAAACATCGATATCTTTGATTAAGAAAATTTTTTGTGTAACATCTTACAAACAAAAGCGGTTTTATATATACGTATGTGTAAATAGATTTGTGTTCAAATGTCCTTTTTGCATTCAAACATTTATTCTATGAACAAAATATTCCGATTAGTTTTTGTTTTTATTATAATTCCTCTTCTGTCTAAGCTTCGTCAGAATGTGTAAATTATTTTAGTTTAGGTTACGGTTGAATAATTTCCATACTTACTACCAAGGTAGGTGGTAAGCAAGATTTCTCCAATCGTTGTAGTCGGCTTTTCGCGTTTTCAAAATCATACAAGTTAAAATAAAATATTGCATTATGGCATAAAAATTGTTGATTGACTTGTACGGATAAAGTTTGAATATGTGCATCATGCGCTCAGAAAGCTAATCAAAGAGACGGATATACTGAAAATGTCAATATATTATTGCTCATCCTATACCATTTCTATAAAGGCGCATGAAATTCGTCTTAAAACGCATAAAGCTTTCTTAATTGTATTGTTTATTTATTTATTTATTTTTTTTTTTTTGCATTTTTTGCATTTCTTGATTTTCATTATACAAAATCCAAATTGTCTCAAATTTCAGTCGATTGGAGGAAAAAAAGTCATGAAAAATCGCTTTTACACCCATCACAGAATGGTGAGCGGTGTATTCATTTTGTCAGAGACTGTACAAAGTATATATATTCTTGATTAGTATCAAATTATAAATCGGTGTCCGTGCGTCCGTCTTTTATATATATTTTCTTTGACGTGAAAATGAAATTATGGATTTAAAATTCGGCGACCATTGATATTGAAAATGAACCCAGGGAGTCGAAGGGCACGCCTATAGTACAACGTAAAAACAGGACATGTGTAGTTTTCAAAAGGAATAAAAACTGAATTTTTTGCCCATTATTTATCGAGTACAGTAAGTAAATCTACATTCTGTGTGCGATGTTGTAGCGCCTGCACAAAAATAGGCAAAATTGACCACGTCAGTACAGTCTTATTCAATCTTATCAAAATTCAATTTTTTTTCAATATTCCGGCACAGAAGCAAGCTTGAAAAACCCCACATTAAATTTTATATTAAATTTTATATAAATTTTTAGCTCCAGTTACAGATTTGGAATACACCTAAGTATGTTCGTCTGTTCGTCTGCGCAACTATAAAGAGCCCCGTTCGTAAAAAATAGAAAAAGGATTTGAAAACGAATGAAATTCTTCAAAGGATATGCCTATAACGCTCACAGGCCTAGGCAAGAAAAACAATGAACATCCAAGCGTTCGGTGTCTTTCGTTCGTTTCTCATAACAACTACACGTTAGAAATAGTTTTTCTACAAAAAAAAAAACAGCCATGCCCACCCAATACTACGGAGTATTCAAATTTATATATATTTTTTTCTATCTTTCACAGGATTTATGATGCGTATAAAAGATTCGCGATCAAATATAATTTTCTTACTTGCCTTTTTTGTTTTCGTTTACTTCACATAACAAAGGGAGAATATTTGAATTGCAAAATGTTTACTACGCGTTGAAGTATGCTTTGAAGAATCTAAAAAGAATTCTATGTAGGACAGCATGAACAGTGTAATTCACTTAGCTTTGTCTTGTTGTCTGTCGATTGCATTATTGAGAGCGAAATAAGACCATCTAATATTTGTTTAGAAGAACAAACCTTACTTGAAATTTGTTCTAATCACTTTCATTAGGTTAAGTTCGAAAAGTCATATAATCTGACCGCTCGTTTGTCCACAATTACCTATAGAATATTTCGCAGTATTTGCCTTTCTTAGAAATTATGTATCGAAAATTCCTCACAACTACTGAAAATTCGCTTTTTTTTGTAACCTAATATTTGCTAGAAGCTAATGATGTGCATTACTATATATATGCGACTCGAAACATGTACAATTCTGATCTTGTTCCCTTTAAAGTAGGATGTATTAGCTTTCTTATCCCGGTTGCAATGCTTAGTAGGCAAAAGCTACCCTATAAATAAAGTAATAACGCTAGGATAGAGAGCTCAATGGACTGCGTCTTTCCATTCGTCGTTAGGAATTTCATAGTCGCCCATTAAATAAAACGACGTTAAAAAAAAACATTCCAAACTTTTCGATGCCGAAGAGGGTAACTGGAGCGCCCAAAAATAAGCAAAAAATAGCAATCGCTCAGATGATAGGTGGTACGCGAGGATATATTAAGTTGATGCAGATGTTTGCAAATTCCCATGGACTGACCCGCCTTTGATTCAGGATCACTTTCTAAATCGACCTGAGCCTGGCTGTCTGTGCGTCCGTCGTGCATGCTTGTCTTCAATCTGCAAATGGCAATTTTTAAGATATTGTGACATGTTGTGGCCCAAGGACAAATGCTATTGAAAATAGTTCGAAACGAACCGTTTTCTTGACTATTCCCCATATAAACCCCTATTTTGAAAAGTCGTTAAGTGAGCAGCTGTATTAACCAAAGTGGTGTAGGGTATTTAATGATAGACCATGACCCATTATAGTGCTTTTACTTTTGTCAATTCCTTTCCCTCTTAGCTCATTTTCATGGCTACGCTTCACATTTCAGAATGAAGACAAGGATTCTGAATAATACTCTATTGTTTTTTTACATCCAATAGAAATTTTTAAATAGAATCCTTTTTTATATTTATTGCGTACTCTCGTTTTGTGTGATATCTGTCAGTTCTCTTTTCATGAAATCTTTACTAAATTTTTGATTTGCATTGATGCAAAGGAAGGCGAACAATGATTTTCAACTTTATACCGGATGGTTGTCACAGAATAATCATGCGGTAGGTGATTAATGCAAATTTCCCGGATAGTTCCTGATAACGAATAATAGTAGTTGGCGTAATTATGGTAAATAAAAATGATTGAGGGAATGGGAGCGATTGGCGATTATTATGCTTAAATACATTTTAAAAAAATAATCGTCAAAACGAGCGTAGCAAAGAGTAAGAGACATGAACATTTGCAAATGAAGAGGGCAATGACATCGTCAGTCGGTTATCATTTCTTCTGTTGTCCAAAGCCACTATAACTGCTTTTTCTTCCAATATTGTTTATAAAATATCTATAAAAGTTGGGAAGTGTGCACAATCTTATCAAGAAGTACCAGGTATTATTGGATTCAATGGCCTTTAATTTGAATAAAAAGTAAATTTTTATACCATGCTCTTCGTTTAACATTGCATTGAGACTAGGCTGCAAATGGTGTCTTTAAAAACGCTAAAAGTAGACCTTGGTTAAACTTTTGCCTGTTAAATGTAAAACCAATAAAGTATTTTTATTCAGCACCAAATTCTAAATCGATGTAAGATATCGGTCTGTCTGTCTACTTTTCTGCGAAATGTCCGCGGTAAAGATTTCCCTGGGGACAAAAACGATGCTAGGTGCTTCAATTGGAAGTACTTATGTTTGCAGTTTGGTATTGAAGTTGGGCAAAATCGGCCGAAATATGCACCCATTGTACAACTCAACTTCAGAAAAAATCGGTTTTTTCTTCGTTATCTATAAGCCACAACAGGCCCAACGACAAATACTGGCAATTGCATTCTATGGATGGTGCTGCAGCAAAATAAAAAGAAATCGTCCACGCCTACTCAATATTATAGTATATTAAAAATTCACCCTTTTGCCCGAAAGAAGCTTCAAAAAGCTTACAAATATAGACAGTTTATATATTATTACTACTACTAGACATAATTGTCAGTCCGTCTGTCATCCATCTGTTAATTGCTGTTGTATAAATGTAGTCATAGCCGTAACAATGGGGATATTTGCTTCAGCCCCCCGGCATAAATTTCCACTTTTATTCTAAAGAAATGGAAAAAACCATCCACGCCATACTTTATAAAATATGGATGTTTAGCTTTTTTCTTTTTTAGATTAACTGAGCCGAATATAATTTTCTTATGTGTGTTTTGTAAGAAGTTCAATTTTTTGGTTTTAAGAAATGTTGGTTTGAAAGAAATTTCGCTACTTTTTTCTTCCTCTTTCCCGACATTCCCGATTTAACTCATCACATTCAGCTTTGCGTAATATGTTTACTGTATTCTTCTTCTTTCACGATAATAATGAAAATATTCATAAAAAATTTTAATTTTTATCATTTTGTGAAACCATTCAATCTGTTCAGCTCCCCGCCGTGAATGAAAATATAAATTTCTCTGGCCCGTCGATGATGAAAAAAGTTACCCACCCCTGATTTAAGAAAAGTTTTTCTTCGTAAGTTTTCGTCGACTTGTTTCAATAATTTTTTCAAGAGGAAAGAATTTCATTGAACAAGGATGTCTATAAAATTAGGTCAATAATATATTAAGTAGCAAACTATCGAATTTTTAAACTTACTTCATGCGCTTATATTGTCATAACCCGAAGTATATATATATATATCGTCGGCGAATCTTTATTTAGAAGACAACAAAGTTATAAATTGAGGTTAAGTTTTTAGCATGTCTTCGCTTTTTATAGATTGGTGCTGCTTTTTAATGCATTTAATGAGCACAAATCGTGGAGAAGTAATACGCATGCAAACAAGGTTGCAAGCGTCTCGTATGTGAGCCAGTTGATACTGAAAGTGTTAACCTTATCTATATTTGAATTATATTTTGACAATTCGAAGAGTTTAAGTTCAGGACTTATCATAAGTGGATATTTTCATATAAAATAAACGAGAACGTTTCCCTCACTGACCTTAAAGTGTTGACTTTAATCGCATATAATTATCGATAGACGAATCAGCAAAATGACAAAAGTGGAATTATATAAATCGCGTATATTTGTTACCACTATACATCTGCTGGCTCTTGGACAATTCGTTTATGCCTTGTATTTTCGAAAATGGGATAAACAAAAGAGTTATCGTTTAAAAAACGCAGCTATTCAACATATGGTAGCGGATACCTGGGAAAAGAAATTACATTTTCTAACCTATTGGTGTTTGGTAAGTAAGCCATATAAATATAAATTCTTTATTATTATTATTATTATTATTATTAATTTCAACAGAGAAATAAATTCTAAGATTAAATTCTTAAAAGCAACTAGCATCTAAGGCTATCGGCTTTTATTAAAAACTCTACCGCACTTGAGATTCGAATCCACGACTATTGACTTGCTAGTCGAGATTCCTCGCCTTCGGCTACTCAGGCAGATAAAAAATTCTTTAAATTAACCTTTCGTCTGAGAAATTATTGCATTGCATATACACATATATATATATCTTAAACTATTGAAAAGAAAGATTGACGGCCGTTACCTCAAAGTTATTCACATAACAACTTTTCGAAATAAGGTGCTATAGGGAAATGCACGAAAAGGTATTCGGATCCGAATCATTTTTAATAGCATTCGTCCTTCAGCCAAAATGTGTCAGTGTACCGCATTTCATCAAAATATATTGATAATTGCTGCCTGTAGATGGACGGACAAGCTTAGAATTACTACTTTCTGAAATGCGAGTTTACCTCAAATCCTTTTGGTTATTGCTCACATAATACAGTTTTGTACCACACCACGAATATTCACTTGCACAGGCAATGTCTTGAACAAATCGTCATAATTATGCCCTATATTTTGACAATTATATACAATTTTAAATACAGAAATTGATTCCTAAATAGAGCGGAAATGCTTTAATGTGCGAACATACGTTATTTGGCATTTTGCTATACACACATACACATTGATAACACTTCATATGTAAATAAACTCATGAAAGACATTAAATACAGCTTTCATCCTCATCGAGAATAAATAAAAAACACTCTATACGGTCCTACAGTTATTGTAAATGTTTAGCAAATCCAGTATGCTCTCGATGATAGGTGTAGTAAGAAAGTTACAGTGTGTCGCTATAGAAAGCCTATAATCTAGAGCAAATATGGAGAAATTATAAAACATTTTAATAATTAGAGGGCGTGCCAATGCCGTTTGACACCACCGTCAAGTTACTGAGACATCACGAATGAATCGATCGACATGGTCTCTTGTAATTATGTTCTGCTTCTTTTGCAATTCAGCAAATTAACAGCAACTAAATAAGATTCAATATGAACACGACATTCTTTGTTAGAACTGAAGGATCGGGTATAATTATTTTGTTCAAATGTTTGCAATAAGTAGGAGCGGGCTTTGGCAACCCCTTAAAGTCTATATATTTTTGATCAGGTCAACTTGTTAATTTATTTGAGTATGTAGGTCTGGCCACCTGCTCATCCCAAAAATATCTGCCGTAAACATTCTTCCATTCCTAAAAATACATATATTTAGTTTGGGGAAAAAGAAATCCATTATTTTTTCGGTAGATGGCTGCACTGATAGATTTCTCGTAAAGTATCGATCAAACAATTTCAGATTTATGCTCGTTGGAAAGGTGACATTTCGCAGTAAAAAAATTCTTTTGCTGTTTTTTGTTTGGTGCATTCAGTTGTGAGTTACAGCGTGTTAAAAATGGGAGTGGACAAAGAGAAAATTCGGTACATTTTACAGTTTTTCTTTGACAAAGGCGAAAATGCAAGCCAGGCGGCTAAAATTGTGAATGGTGTTTATGGTTCCGATACTGTAACAGCCAATTATGTGCAATTTTGGTTTCGTACATTCCGTTCAGGAATTTTTGATGTTAAAGATGCACCTCGCACAGGTAGGCCGGTCATCGAAAATGTCGATAAAATCGGAGAAATGATCGAAGTTGACCGGCATGTTAGCAGTCGTAACATCGCCCAGGAGCTAAAAATCGACCATAAAACAGTTTTAAACCATTTACACAAAGCTTGATTCAAAAAGAAGCTCGATGTTTGGGTGCCACACCAATTAACAGAAAAAAACATGATGGATCGAATTTCCATCTGCGAAGCCTTGGCCTTGGAATGAGATAGACCCATTTCTTAAACGGATGGTGACTCGAGATGAGAAATGGATCACATACGATAACCCTGTGCGAAAACGATCGTGGTCAAAGAGCGGTGAAGCACCTCAAACGGTGTCAAACCAGGCCTAACGGCCAGGAAGGTTTTGTTATGCATTTGGTGGGACTGGAAAGGGATTATTTATTATGAGTTGCTTCCATACGGCCAAACGCTAAATTCTGATGTCTACTATCAACAACTGGCACGTTTGAAGATAGCGATTGACCAGAAACGGCCAGAATTGGCCAACAGGGGAGGTGTCGTGTTCCACCAGGACAACGCTAGGCCACACACATCTACAGTGACTCGCCAGAAACTTCGGGAGCTTGGTTGGCAAGTTTTAATGCATCCGCCATACAGTCCGGACTTGGCAACAAGCGATTATCATCTTTTTCTTGCATTGCAAAATTTCTTTAATGATAAAAAATTGGGATCTAGGGAGGATTGTGAAAATCGACTACTAGAGTTTTTTGCAAATAGAGACCAGGACTTCCAACAAATCATACAACAAAACGGTGCATATTTGACCCAAATCGGACAATCCGAAGCATGTTAAATAAAGTCCTGAAGTTCATATAAAAATAATGGATTTCTTTTTCCCCAAACTAATATTTTTTTGAAATTTCGCAGAAATCTTCCTGCACTTAGGTTGGCATTAAGAAATAGATCAAATGGTACGAAGGACATAATTATTCACCTAATATGCACGCAATATAAATTTCTAGGTACATTCTGTAAAAAATAAAACAATGAGTCTCGCCCATACACTTTTATAGAGTATGGATACATATTTGTTAATTCTTTTCTTTTTTTTTTTAGCATTTTTTAAAAGATTCTTAATTGTTGGCATATATATGTATATAATTAACGTGGAATAATGCAAATATTTCGTAGACCTTTTTTCCGCGTGTAATAAAATTGCTGGAAAAATGTGGGTGAAAAATGCTCTTAATTGTCATAAGATGATTAATATTTTGTAAAATTTATATATGTATGATCGCAATGCGAACAATTAGTTACATTGTGATCTTTACAGATACATTTTTGTGATATATTTATTGTTATTTTTTTAATCATATGAAATATTTTTTGTGCAAAATTCTTCTTCTTAATGTTTTCGTTTTGTTTTTATTAACACAAAAATATTTGTATTTATGTTTTGTTCGCACCATTAATGGTCAAAAGGAATGGGGCTACATATGTCAGAATTCGTGCATATGCGTACGCGCGCGAGTAATGAGTTTCTTTTCATGAATACATACATATATTATATGAAATGAAATTCTGAAATATTGAAGAGAAAAATATTCTTTTAATAAAAGATTTCACCTTAATGTGGATTCTTTTATCAAGTCTTTCTTTAATCGTATGTAAACACTTGAAAATATTACATTAACAATAGCTATCTTAATCACTTGATCCAATTATATCTTTGTCCTTGAGATAACCTTTTGAAATATTACCAACAATTTTTGTCTCAATAAGTCTTATACAATAACAAGTTGCAGCTTTTAATTGGGACGTTCTTTGTTCTACTACAACCTTAATATACTTTTACAGCTAACAAGATAATGACACTTTTTGCCCTGTTATGGATTAGGTTGTACGACCGAGATCTAGAAGAAAGTTTTCATATTTACTGGCAAAAACTAAAGCAGTAAAAACTCGTCAATGGAGACAAAGCGTTTAGAATTTATTAAGAGGAAGAGCGACTTCTTGCCAGATAAGGCATATTTTTAATTAGCCGACAAAATATGGGAGTGATTGACTTGGAATATTTGATATGTCCCCCGGAAAGCTCGATCTTTCCCCTTCGGATTATAATTTTTTTTAGTCTCTCCAACCCTTTATTAATGCTATTAAGTCCACTTGAGAAGAGGCTTGTTACCGTCACCCGTTTTACGGTGGTGGAACAATAGTTTTATCAGAAAACAAGTAAGACCCACTTTCATCCTAAAATATTATCCGTTTGGCATATAAGATTTAGTATTTCATCACTATCCTTATAATCGATGATAGTCCAAAAAATAGACCTATCCGATTCAAATTTGATACAGCTAAGTCTTATGTCAAATTGTTGTTACGAATCAAATTTTTAAAAAATACCAAAAATTGAACATTTTTGCCAAATAAATATTTATTTCTTATTAGAACATGGACAGATATGAGATGGACAGATGGATAGACAAGGTATCCTAAAAGACGAGTCTACTTCAATTCCTTCTGTGTTTTGTATATATCCGCACAAGCAGAATAGACCGTGTATCACATAACCCCATGAAAATGACCAGCATTGCATATATGATAATTTACAAAGATAAAGAATAAAACGCCCCAAATAATAATTAATTTATTGATTTCAAATTTAGTTGCAAGGAAAGCTTTGAAGAGTTCACTTCATAATGTTCGACTTAAATATATTCTTCTTCGCCATTATACATATGTCAATAACTTTTTCGACTGGCACTAAGTGGTTAATCGATAATCCCGGATTTTATGATAGTAAAAGTTGGTTAAATGATTATCTTCCTTGTGCCCGAGAAACAGTAGTATTTCCAGAAAAGTATCCAGGTGTATTGCCGTTACCGGAACTTGTTGAAGTTGGCGGTTTTGTATTGCCCGCAGATGGTGCCATACTTTTGAATAGAGAGTCTACCATAGTACTAAAAGGGGAATCAAAGAAAAGACCCTGCGATAGAGGCAAAGCTTATATACGCTCGCCCAATGTACACAAATGGTTTAATCCAACAACTTGGCGCAGCATTGACGAGAAGAAAGGAAATAAGGCGATACCGACTTTAGAAAAGATACCTTGCAATAATGAATCTGTTGTTATACAAAGTAAAGGACCTTTGGCTTTTGATTTGGAAAATGTACCTTATCTAAGAATGGGTCAATTAAGTTTTGCTGGGTCTTTGCTGTCTAAGGATTATGTTAGGCAGTTACTGTATACCAATCTCGGTGAGCTATTGTTTCGTAATCAGGCGGGCGTACGAGTGGAATACTATTATAATGACGTTTGTGGCTGTCATAGAGATTATAATCATTTTTTGGAGCCTGTTTGTCATAACGTCATGAAATCATGTGAGAAACCCCATTGTCAAGTTTCAATTGTGCCATTGGGCAGTTGCTGCAGTATATGCGGCTCCCTGCTAAGTTTCAAGGTGGGTAATTGCGACAGTAAAAGATTGCACACGCTCCAAACTATACTGGAGAGAGCCGCAAAGGAACAAAATCTGCAAAACGATTTAGACTATCACGTGAATTATTACAGTTCAAAAGACTATGGCATCTACTTGCAAGCGATTATAGTCGATCGGAAGAATTATAATGAGAAAAGTGTCAATTTTGTGAAGAGCCTTAACAGTAGCGTTAATTGGATAAAGAAGTTAAATTTACAATCATTGGCCAATTACAAATTACAATATTCGGGACGTCCGTATAATCCAGATATAACATTCGGTTCGGTTATTTTAATTATACTATGCGTGATGTTGTGCGCCATAGTTGCTTTAATAATATTTGCTCATTATGTACCACATCACCGATATTTGTTATATATACCGCAATGGATGTACGATCCAAGGCGATGGGTGGCCTATAATTGGAGAGGTTTATTACATCGATCTAATTTTATGTTTGCACGTTTCGACAATGCTAGAAGTAGTGCACGGGATGTAACGGCGGGCGCCGGTACTCGTATGCCAGTAGTGATGGGTTATGATGCCGAAAATGATAGCATTAGAGAAAGAGCTTTCGATAATCCCATGTTCAGTGAAGAGCCCGCTGTTTTAGCTAAGAAACCAGTAGGGAAGAAAAATGAAGAGCACTTACCCACGGAAAGTGTTGCGAGCCTGAGTGATAAGAATCGGAGTAAGAAAGATGAACAAGAATTAACTGAAATTAAGTTAATATCATCCTCAGAGGGAGAGGATACAGAAGAAGAAACCATGGAATGAAAAACATTACCTTTTCATGGCTGCATGCTGAAATAAGGCAATAATTCGAACGCACACATAGTGCAATAATTATATGAAAAAGTAATAGCAATGAAAAGTAAATATTTTCAGCAATTGTCTAATTTTAAAAATTATTCCAAGATGTAATGCAACATATTTTCTCAGTTTTATTGAATTATTCACCGCATGAATGCATAAATAATGAATTTCCATCGCATACGTACATTGTTTTATTTTGGGAGTAAAATTAAATAAACACAAATCAATTGAGATTGATTTACTATTCAGTGCTCGCTCGCACTTGTATACTTATCAGCACAGTAAAACCAATGCAATTGAAACGTGCACATATTTCTTTTTACGATTTAAGAGTAAATAACATTTTTCATAAAAAAAGTATATATTGATTTTTCTTTACATTATTAGGTTATTAATCCATTAAAAAAAAACATATACTTGATGAGTGTGCGTAGACAAATTCAATACATGCAAGTATTTTGTGTAAACATACATAATACAATCTGAGAATGCGAGAATGCAACTATTCTTTTGGATACTATTATTTAATTTGTTATCCTATCAACATAACAAAGCTTCGATCACCGGCTGTCTTAACTTGAAGCATCGGAATATCAAAATATTCTTTTAAATCTTGACGTTTCAATATGTGGATCGACATAGCTAGAAATATGATTTTTTCCAAGTTGCTCGTTGGACTAGATTTATTTTGAAGTCACGAAAATGCAAGGCTTATCTTGTATTGCCCACGAGTATAGCAACTTTCAATAAAAAGGCGAAAGCAGCAATTTTATCACTTTCTAAAAAAATATTATTATAAACGTATTTCAAGTATTGAGAATGCGTACTTTTGTATGCTAGTGTAGGCAAGTGCATAAAAAATAGCTTTGTCATTGCGTGCGAACGTGACAATTAAACAAGAATAGAAAGGTTTAAATCTATTGTTTGTAACCATTTATAAACGCTCTTTACTAATGCTTTAAAGAACGTACTTTGCCTCAATTAAAAAGTTAATTTAAAGGGAACGAAAAGAGAGAAAACCAGAGGTTAACAAAATGTAAGAGATAAGAATTTGAGAATGCATATAAAATTGCAAGTTCTTATGCATTGCATAGAGGACGTTTTAATTTATATAGATGACACCAATAATTGCATAAGCTAAACATCATATATGAGAAACATATATAATCTTTTAGCATACTTTAAGAATAATCTCCTATTAATGTCAATTTCCCATATGTAAAGAAGTATATGAGCCGAAAGCCATATTTTTTTTAATACTAGCCTCCCAAAATAAGTCTATGCTGATATTAAGAAATTTCCTTCCTTCTGTGTATATCTTATTGCTCATTTTATACAAAAACGGCATGCGATACAATTTAAATGTTAAAAATTTCTCCTATTTCTAAAAATATGGCAACACCGGGCATCATTTATTTTATTATGAAAAGAGCAAACGTTTGCTGATTCTCATTTTATCTGCAGCACTCTCTCGAAATAAAACCCACTTATCAGAAATGATTTGACAACTTAGAGAAAAATTGCACGCTTTCATAACAACAAAACATTCGTGGGCACGCGTTTTCTATGTAAATTTCTGACTGGAGAAAGTGAAATAATTTGCAAATCTTCAATTTAAAAATTGTCTAGTGAGCTTGAAAGATGACGAAATTATCAGCTGAGCCGGTTTATAAGGCCATTCTTGGGTCACTATGTATTTTAATGCATTTCGTGGCAGCAGTGCAATTTTGGTATGCCATTTACTTTGATCACGTCTTCGTTGTTTTCCCAGTCGCATCATCTTTTGGTGGCAAATTTAAATTCCTAACATTTCTGGATGCGGTAGGTAAAAATAATATGACTCAAGCATTTATAATTTAAAAGCACAAGTGGCAATTAACTTAATCTAAAGAAAAACCAAGTAAGGGAATTATGTTCAATCATGAACGAATTCTTTATACCCATCAGCGTTATCCTAAAAAAGGGGAAAGAGGTGGGCGAAAGTTGCTTCTATGCGTTATAGAAGTTTTGGAAAAAAAGGAAATTATTACACTATAAAATTGAGTGGGTGAGTTAAATTTTTTCCGTTTTTGCAGAGGTGCTACAGTATCGTTCGTAGAATATATAGTTCATGTATTACCATAGGGCTTCTTTTTGGCTGATTTGGCTCATTTTCAATACCAACCTGTGTGCAAGAACTACCTGCCAAATTTAAAGTCAACAACTACATTTTTGTCGTCAAGAAAATCTTTACAATGCACGTTACACAGATAGATAAACGGACAGACGGAGACGCTTAAATCGATTCAGAATTTGATGCTGATCAAGAATATATTTAGTTTGTGGGATCTTTAAGGCTCCCCCCCCTCTTAATTGCGGCACACACTACTAAGTTTGCGTGGATGTATAAAACACCCAGAAGGACATGAGATAGTCGCTGTGTGAACCGATTTAACTTTGTCTTGGGTTTAACCTATAGATCGCACCGTTTGAGATATTTTGATGAAATTCGCTGCGATTACATGTTTTGGGCCAAAGGCAAACACTATTGAGAACGGGTCGTGTCGTAAAAGCTTTTCGACTACTTTCGTCTAAATCTATATTAAAAAGTCGTTATACGAAAGCCTGCATTTGCGAAGTGGTATAGGATATTCAATGATAAGCCGTGACCTACTATATACAATTTTTATTTGTTTTATAACAAGTTTAAAAGAAAGAAAAAGTCAAAGACTTTTATGCAATAAAGACTATACTTTAAGAGTAGATGTTACGATAAGGTTTATTTAGCTAGAAAAACAAAAGACAATAAAGCGAGTCAATTCCACAAGATTGGGCTTTCATTTGCTGTGTTAAAAAGGTCAAAGAAGTTATCATAGAAACTGAAAAGACTGAAAGACCCACTAATATCATTAAGTTTGTGACATTTGAAATTGAGGCGTTCATTCTCATTGTAAACTTTACATATATGATTTGATTTAATGGCAACTGAAGCGATTATTTGTTATGCTCCGCAATATCTATTTTCGCATTGAGCAATAACTCGCTAAAAAGCATTACTTACTTGAACTATAGACGTAGAAATTCGTATTTCTTTCTTCAAAAGAGTGAATATTTACCGATTCTCTTCTCATTTTTAGCTTTCGCTCAGGGCTAGACATTATAAATGGCATTTGATAGATAGATTCGACGATTTAAACAATTGTACGCTTTGATCAGTTAATGACAGCAAAATTCACTGGCTCTGCTTATTAGACAAAAAAAAAAAGAAACTTTTTATTATAGAAAGTGAAATAAGTATACTTTAATTTTGAATATTACGAAAATGACAAAATCTTCTACAGATCCGGTTTATAAGAGCGGTTATGGATCATATCGCATTTTAATGCATTCCGTTGCAGCTGCGCAATTTTTTTACGGCATATATTATTTCCAATATTTTGTTACTCTTCCAGACGCGACTTTTGCTGGCAAATTTCAATTTCTAACATTTCTGGATGCGGTAGGTAACATGGCACAAGCATATATAATTTCATAAAAAAGTGGCAATTAACTTAATCTTATCGCATAATTCAAGAAAATTAATTAATTATTAATAACGGACACCAGAAAGAATTTATCAGTACATTTTATAAATTTTAACGTATATATTAGAGAAGATGAAAGATTAAAGAACACTTTTTTCCTCTTGTGAGATGCAGATTGTGTTTGAAAGAGAATGTTAGACTTTAGTCTAAGGTATTGCCAGATTTTATCAAAAATTAATTAAAAATATACTTTTACGCCTTTTCGTAAACAATGCCGGCGTACGACTGTTTGAATTGCATATGAATTGCATAACGGTACACCTAGTTAGAGTTTAAAAAGGCTACGAAAGTTTTTATATTACGAGTTATAAGATATTATAAACTATGAATTATAAGATATTGTCATGTATGAATTTGATACATACCTATGGACATTGTGGTTTTTAATAGCCAGAAGTGCATACAAAATGTTTTTTTAGCTTGTGAATTCGCCAGGCCGATCTTTAATTTGTAAACAATTTCATATGTTTTCTTTTGAATTCCAGTCCTATATTCTTAATATTACAAAAGAAAAGAGTGCGTACTTGCAAGCACTCATTAATTTTAGGATGAACTTTAACGCAAGAAATGATGCTTGACTTGGGCCGGTATCCCCTTTTATTAGGAAAATAATGTTATCTTTTGAGCTTCTGATAGCTTCTACTCTTTTAAAATAATTTTGCTTTAATTAAAGGTTGTAACTGTATTCTTACACCATTATATACGCCTTTGCAAACTAATCTTAAAAGAAAATTTATGCATATATTATATTATCTATTCTATTATCCGGGGATGGAAGGCATATTTCTCATTGATCCAGCCCACTTAATTTCAACATCTAAAAAAGATATTTTTTAAAGAATTAACTTTTTTTATTAGGGCTACCCATTTTTCATTTCAACTAATTATAAAGTTTTTCTTTTGTAGACTCATTATATAGTTCCTCTCACTCAATTGGTAGGCCTCTAGTTTTGTTTCTATTCAGCCAAAGGTTGCTATATTATATATATATATATATTGGAGTATTGGAGTGTTACAATTCTATCATTAATGCAATTTGTTATTGGCTTCAATCAGTAACTATCGTATAATTCTACTTCAAAGTTAATAAAGAAATAGATTTCAAAAACCAGTCCTACTATTCTAAACAAACCAAAAACAAAGAAAAAATCCGCGCAAAAGACGTGGATTTATCCTTGACAAAAATTGATAAATTCGTTGCACTTATTTTATTATTTGATTTTTAGATAATACAAGCCGTGTACTTTACCATTGCCTTAATTAACGATTTTGTGGGCACCAATGAAGTCTCACCTAAACGATTACCACGTATACGAAAGTTAAAGGACTACATGATGGCTGCCTTTGCTTTTCCTCTCGCCTTAAACGTTGGCATTACTTTCTGGTCTATATATGCCATTGATCGGGAGCTGATATTACCGAAAGCCTTGGATGCCGTATTCCCCAGGTATATTTATCTATTAATGTATATGATTACAATTTCGTTGTGCTTATAATTTGCTTTTAAAGCTGGCTGAATCATATCATGCACACTAATATTGCGGTATTTATGATTTTGGAAATGTTCACTTCATTTCGTGCCTACCCAACACGAGGCGATGGTATGGCGGGACTCAGCATATTCCTCTTGGGCTATCTAATATGGCTGCATGTTGTTAAGTATTACTCAGGCCTCTGGGTATACCCTTTTTTGGAGGTGTTATCGCTTCCTCAGCGTCTTTTATTTTTTATTGGCTCATTAGCTATTAATTGGTGTCTCTACGTGCTTGGCGAAACTATGAACAACATGATTTGGTCTAAGGAACTTAAAATGGCTCAACGTAAAACGAATTAAATGTTTTTTTTTGTTCTGTTGACTAACAATTTTTATATCATTGTAATCTTTGGAAGTTTTGTGTAAGAGCGTATAATACACCTCAGAGCAAAAACGAAAGAATTCTTATGATATTGTTAGAAATTATTTAAAAAATATTGCAAAAATTAAAGGAAAACGCCAAAAAAAAGCAAAAAGAATTTTCAAGCATTCTCTTTATGTTCTGAATTTCATAGTAGATTTTTTCTTTACGCGATTTTGTTAAGGACATTTATTGTTGTAATTTTTTAATTTAAATATTTAAGTAAAATAGGAGCTAAATTAAGTACACATTGTCATATCAAATATCAAAGCACTTTAATTAAAGTTTTTCCACCCAAACAATTTTCACAATTGTTAAAAATATTAAAATAAAAAAGAAAAAACTAATTGCGTTTCCTTGATTACAAACATATGTATGGAGTAAGTACACCAGTAATTGCGCGAAGCCATGAGAACAATGAGATAGAGTTTACAAGTCCAGGTTGACAAAAAACTATATATATATAACCTAAGTGCTTACATACGATCAAATTCAAATGTAAAGATTCTCTGGTAACGATTTAAAAACATACTGTTGTGTTGGCCGACATAGGTGTCAAACGAAAATAATGCAATAGTTTAGTAGCTTTTCACTTTTGCTTATTCCAAATTTTAATTAGAAAATCGATTTTAAAAATTACGGTGTCGTATAGCCATCAGAATGTCACAGCAATTGATATTTCATGCATTTGCATTGGTACAAACGGCTTTCACACTTTTCTATGATTTGTGCATTGTAAAATACCCTGTTACCCCTTACAATTGGCATCACCCCTTGGGCGGGAATATGAAATTTTTAACCACTCAAAATATGGTAAGTCGGTTAAGGATATATATTCATTTTCCTTACTTAATTTCCATCCTTTCAGCTCATACAGACACTATATTACATTATAGCGCTCTTGAATGATGTGATTGGCACAAATGCTATGGAGAAGAATTTACCTCAAATTCGTTTAATTCGAGATCATTACTTTGCCAGTTTAGCATTTCCCTTAGCCGTGTATGTTACTTATCAATATTGGAGTTTGTATTACATGGGAGGTGGATGGGTATCTCCGCCCGTCTTTAACTCCGTCGTGCCAAAGTAAGTTTCATTTTTAATTAAAACCTTGAACCGGTTGACATATTATAATAATATTTTTAAATGGCTTAACCTAGCCTATATTATAATGCTATTCTTTCTTATTTTTAGATGGCTGAACCTAGCCGAGCATGCAAATGTCAGCATATTGATTTTTTTCGACATATTCTTCTGTGCACGTAGATATCCTAATCGCTTAACAAGTTTACTCATTCTGTACAGTTATGTGTGGGCCTACGTAGCTTGGCTCTATTACGTAAAAGAAAAGGCTGGGTTCTGGGTTTACCATATTTTAACTGATATGACGAAAAAACAACGACGAAACACTTTTGCTGTTATTCTAGTCAAAATTTTGTTCATCTACATACAAGGTGAACTGATAAACAACACCGTTTGGGGAAGGCAAATATTTTGTTTACAAATCACCAATGACTCTCAATGCGATAAGTGTACACAAGCATGACTAATCAACTGTACTGTCTCCTGTACGGTAGAAAAATACATACCACAAAAATAGTTTCGCGATGCAAAGAAAAAAAAAAAAAAACGATAATCCGTCTAGCATTTTAAGCGGCATCTGATTCTGAAGTGAAAAAGCGAACGCTATATTTTACGCAGATATAAAATTTAAGTGCACATGAGATTGTAAAAATTGAAGCTAACCGGGAAGAAGTCTAGGTACAAAGTAAAAGAGGTGAGTTGACATTTAAAACAGTTCCTACTGAACTGAGAATATTAAGGTGGTGTTCCCTCTTCTTTCAGTTGCAGAATTTGTTCAAAGTAAGAATGAACGTGCACAAAATGGGAGCGACAGAAAGCAAGTACCGAAAATAACAGGTTGTAGTAAATGAAAGAGGACGTCTCAATAAGGACTAAACATGAAGCAATTTTTAAAAAAGAGCAACCTCGCCTTGATTCTAATTTGAAATAAAAATAATAAAATAATAAAAATCGAAAGAAAAATATATCAAAGTTGAAAAGAAAATATTGAACTTCCGGGAATGAAAATCAATCTCATTGATTTACATCTGACGCTTTTGGGACAAATACGTTACCTCTTTCATTAGGCTTTTAAAAAATGAGCATTGTAAAAATTCTAGCTGTTGGTAGTTAATCTTAAGTATTCATTCTTAATAGCTTAATAGCTCCACCAGGAGCGGCGAACAATTTGAGGTTAGAATTTTCATTGACCGCATTTCGTATGGAATGTTCTTCGCTTATTTCAAAATTTCTTGGCAAGAGTGACTAAGTAGTAGTACTAGTAGTAGTATTACACGCATTCTAAATTGGTGTGCAAAAATTTGGAAATGTTGAACTTACTGCATGACTGCTGATTTTGCTTGGAAACGTTATATGATCAAAAGTGCCCTTGCAATAATCAAAACATAAATTTATCGCGTCAAGGTTGTAGGAAGTGTTTAGTTGGGCGTTGGGTAACTCCACCAAGACAAAATCAGCAAAAAAGAGGCAATGCAAAAGAGACTAATGCATAAACTTTTCTACCAAAGGATCTGAATCGTTGGTCTCATGGTTAATAACAATAATAATTATTGAAAGTAGTTCACAGTATGTGAGAATTTGGTCTAGGTTCTCCTTATTAGCTCTGCAATACTTTTAACGCATGTTATGATTTCGTTTTTCATAAATCCTTTACCTCTGAATACATAGTGAAGAAAAAAACAAACAATTGCATATTTAGGTAGAATTCTTAGTTAAGGCACATAGTAATTATTAAGTAAATTAATACATTTAACATAAGTGTGCGTTCTTTGATTTTGGATTTTGATACCAAATTTAACGCGAATAATACAATAATATAAATGCGATTCAAATGTATGTACAATTGTGGACAAAACAGTCTTTTGGTTATAAGTGTACAAGATATCAAAATTGACACATATTGAACATCGAACACGTTAGAACATTAATGGTTACGGTATAAATGTAAAAATGTTTTAAAAAAATATTTAAAAATTACTTTTATATGTATATATATAAATGTATATATGGTTAATTCTATGAGTATTCTTATTTGTGTACTTTGTTATTAAAATCGAATAAAAAAAAATAATAATAATAAAGTAGAAAATTATGGCCTTGTTTAGGTATGTAAACTACAAACGGATCATCTGCTCATTTGGAAGGAAGTAATAACATTTTTAACTTTTCCGATTCACTAAGGATGACAATTGTTTCTTTAGGCTTGTGTTTAAGCAACGTGTGCTTTTCGTTGTTTTTCTCCTTTTCGAATTTTATATGATTTTTCCTTTCTTTATCATAATTCTCCTTATCCTCATCATCATCATTATCTGAAATGTTACCAATTCCATAAGTATTCGTTTGTATTCCCACATCACAGCTTAGTTTGCTAGTTCGGGAGTTAGGTTTATCGGTTGATAAATTCGAGTAGGACGAATTAAGCATAACATCGAGAGGTAAATTTAGTTCCGAATACGATTGACTCATATTAATACTGTCACCATTGGCACCGTAACTGAGATGACGTGGTAAATTCAAATTCAAGTCGGACATTTTCAATAAAGCTTTGTCATCGTTAACTTTCAATAAAGTTTTATATTTACTAACGTGGCGTTGACGTCTGAGGTTGCGTTTCTTAGTGTAGGAACAAGCTGCATTAGATGGAGATTTTCGCGATTGTTTGCTACGCACAGAATTCCGAGAAATTCTCTGATTTGAATGCTCATCAGATTTTTGCAATTCTATTGATTCCCCGACTGTCGTGGGTTTTTTGTGTAGATTATTTGCTTCGGCTTCATAAATTTCCTCAATTTGTAGAGCTTCATTAGATCTATTGGCATCTGTTTCTGTTTCGTGCTTGAGCATAACATCAAAGCAGGAGTCCTGCATTTTAAACGCTGAATGGGAACTTTCGCCATCCGAAGAAGACTCTAAAGTACGTTTTTGCAGAAGGGGTAAGATCCATTGACTATTTTGGGTCAGAAACTCATCAATGTCTGTGGTATCTAAGAATGAAAAGTGTGCGAATAAAGTTCTTCATATTTTTTAACACGCAAATAAACCACTTACTGGTATTTCCAGGCCTGCGTTTACTGTTACCTCTGCCATGCCGTTTGGTGCTGCTTTTGGTAAATACTCCGACTTTCTGACTAGTACTCGGGTAAATAGTTTTTTTTAACGCTATTACCTGTGATTCCACGGAAGTGCTACTTTCGCGACGACCTCGGGTTTTGCGTTCCGAAGTGGCTACAAAATCTTTTCGTTTTTGATTACGTTTGCTAATATTCGATGAACGTTTGCTATGATGGTGGTGACCACTTTGACGTGTGCTTGTACGAGCGGCTACTTTGGTTTTCATTTCAGCTATTTTCACCGATACCTGTGAGTCTACGGAATTTCTTCTTGATTCCACCGAAACATGACGTACACTGAAGCTGATTTCTGAATCTAAGGAACTTTTCCGTGGTCCTTGACTCGAGCTATTGTTAGCCAGCGTTAAAGCCATACGTCTTTTAACGCATTTCGGCAAATAATTAGCCCATGTTGAACTGATTTCCACCGTCTCCGATGACTTAATATCATAAGCGTCGAAGTTTAAACCCACTGGATCAGTATAGGTATTACAGAGAGTTATAGAAAGCCTTCCCTTATCTTCGAGTTCTTTCCGTTTCGCCCAAGTTTGTGCTATAACCTTATGTTTGGGCATTTTAACTTCCCCTTGAACAGTTTTGCCGCACTTTTTACGTATCCAGTGCTTCCAAGTATCCAACGACGATGACCTCCAACACCAGATAGACATGGTTATACCCGAACCGAACAAACATAGTAAATTTAATTGTAAAACCGAAAAGCTAGGCCGCTTTTCAATTTTACACTGAATATGTTCGCTGAAGGGAGAGAAAATGCGGCAGCTAAATGGAATCAATGCATGATTTTTACTTGTTTTTTGGACAATATCACTTTATGCTTACATAATATACTCGTTGAGACTTTCTGACCATTCTTGCGAATAACGAAATTCATAAGCGTGACAAGCTACGGCTACGAAGATGAAAATTAATGTGAATGTGGCGCACAATCCCATTCTTACAATTATATCGTGAATTTTATTACTGGCTAGTGTTGAATTAATACCATTTGCAAATTGTTTTAAAGCAGATAACATAATCATGCCGCGTATTATGAAGTAACTGCCCACCAAAATTACTGCTACTAATGGACCCAAGAGTAGCCCAGCACGTGTGGCGTGATTGTGATAGCCAACAAAACATATGCCTACCGTACTATTTCCGTCTACTTCACTTAAAGCTAGTGTGGTTATTGTTAGGACAAGAGGCAAAGACCATGCAACTAGGTGAAAGCAGGATCCCTTCTTATCTATTCGTTCTTGAAAGTTACCTACCGCTCGCAAATGCCAAGCGTAGGTAAGAAAGACAAACCAAACCATCGCAGCTATAAGCGAGTAATAAATTACTACAAAAATAATCACGCAAGACAGATTTTGTCCGGCAGTAGGTTCCGAATGACGTAAAGTTCCGTCTTTGCGGCAAACAATATCCTCACGTGATCCTGGATAGAATTGAGCCAACCATCTGAAGATTTATGAAGATAAGCAGTGGATGACAAGGATTCATAAATATTTAGCTTACCCACAACAAACAATCATGAAACATAAATTAATATAAAATACTATTTGAGCTGGATATTTACTGGCGTTTCCCCATTCAATGAAAAAAGTTGTAACGACGAAGAGATTGGCCAAGAAGCATAATGTTGCAACCCAACTTATTAATTTGTGTATTTGACGGTGTTCATCCTCAGTATATAAAGGGTCATTGCATCGTACACCACAACCTTCTATTAAGGGATAATAACTAGCGCTCGATTCGGCGGTTACTAGAGGATCTAAACATTCGCCCGTTAAGTTGAATTTTATTTCACGTACATCATTGATGCATTTTGAAGGGAAATGTGTCTCATTGCAGCGCAAAAATTCGGGAAAGTAGGGAGTGTTATACAAGATACGACAAGGTTCCAAAGTTATGCGGCACATTTCCAGGGAAGGTAAGTAAACCATATCTTCACCATTTATTTGTTCACATTTCGGAACAAAAACAGCGCATAGAAAAGGCTGCAAGGACACAAAAACAAATGTAAAATTATTCCTGAAATCGCTTTATCGTTCAAGTGAATACCTGTATAACTGCCCAGCATTTTGGTACGTGTTTTAACGCTTCAAATTTCCTTAAGTGTTCTTCAACATCCTTCTGATCGTCAAATGTGGTCAAATCCAGACTAGTATATTCGTATGGAATCTTAGCACCCAAACATGTAGAAAAACTTAATTTTTCACAACTGCCATGGCGTACACATTTCACATGCTGCATGCCCAGACCACGCCCATCCAACCAGTGTTTATCCTCTTTAGCTTTCTTGCCACCATACAAGCGATAATTGATGCTTCCATTAATGCGTTCAATATGATGAGTTTCCAAATTCGGGGTCAACATGTTCATAACCGAAGAAGTCGCTGCACCATCTAAACGCCGATCTGCGTTAGCTTTGGCAATAAATATAAATATTAAAGCCATCTTAAATGCTTCCAAAGGCGAGTTTATTAGCGAACTCTTGCTGTAAAGGAATGAAATGTTACATTAGATTTATGTGAGAAATATCTTGTAAATATCATAACAAACTTTTCATTGGGCATTTTGCCGCATTAGCTTCTTGCTTAAATTTCCAAATTGTTCTAAATATCTTTATTTATGCTTCTTGTCTGAGGTTGTTAACAGTGTTAAGTAAAACAAATTAAAAATCTTAATAACTACTTTAATTAAAAAAAAAAAAAGAATAGAAATATTTAAAATAAAATTAAACTTTTTATAAATGTTTATAAAACTTTAATAACTTGAAAGAGAGAAGAAAACTAAAGACAGTCAAATAATGTGTATATGCCTCAGCGTCGTAAAATTTCGTAGATCTCGTAGACGCACAATAAGCACAATTTAGTAAAATATGACGAATTAGTACTAACCCAATTAGCAAAACGCACTAGTACTATTGCGAACAGCGAAATTCATATATTTTCCTTGGTATATTCTCGCCTTGCTCGTTAAAATTTAAATTTAGCAGTTTACCTATTCACAATGTAATTATAAATAATAGAATTTGTAGAGAGACAGGTGAAAATGTTGACAATAAAAATTGTAGCGATTTTTTTTTTTAAATTCTTTTATTCAGCAAATCTAAAGACCTAAAGACATTGAGTGTATAAACAGGCTAATTTAATAAAGTTCGAAATTATTATTGTTATTAATTTAGCCCGAGGATGAATTCTGCGACTGAAGTCTTAAAGCAGCAGCTTGATCACGGGGACTTTTGCCGACGGCTTTGCAATTTAGCAGAGAGTGTTAGGTTCGTTCTGCAAATTAGCATGACTATCTATTACGTAAGCATATATATATATTGTTGCCATTTTCAAAAAAGTGTTTGGTAAATTAATGTTAAAGTTGAGTGCCAGAAAACCATTTAACGTAATTTCTTTTGTTTATTTTAATGTAAAATTCGAATGATCGGTTATGGGAATTAATTTCTGCTATCTGCACATTATAAAAATATTTAATCGATCTCTTTCAATGAATGTGGCTTCTTCGTTCATTTATCGATCTATCTTTCGTCTGCTTATTGAATATTATTAAAATGCTGACGGCCGTACAAATTAGACAGAAAGCCAAAATTCGATCAATACAATACAATGAAAGTGAAACTCGATCGTTCGGATATCGAACTGAAATTTAGCACAAACATGTACTAAGATCACATAAAACTTCAGGGTAAAAATTGGTGCAAAAATAAAAAAAATATGAAATTTACAATCCATAACAGACATTATTCTGAAGTTTTCTATAAAAATATTGCGTTCGTCTAATAGGCGAGAGATATGCGTTGCAAATTTATGTATTGTTTTGACGCATCAAAGATATGTCCTATAGCTTTCGTTCTTCCTGTACTCAAAAAGATTTTAACTATTCACAGGATTACACGGTAAAGTAATGTGGATATGCTCAATGAAATGTGCAAAGTGTCAGGTTATCGTTGAAACCGTCAAGACAATAATTGATTTAATTTCAACTTAGCTTTCTAGCTTATATGAAACTTTAGGTACTATAATAACGATTTTCAACGATAACTTTTTTCATACAATTCATTAGGCCCTGTTTCGATGGCTTATGCATTGTGATCGACTTTAGATAGTTGGGTTTTAGGAATAAATCTGCAATGTCTTTGAAACCCAAATTATCATTTTCTTTTTTTCTAAAAGGTAAGTTTCCACATTCGTATAGTATGCTAAAGTATTATTTTTAACGAATTTTGCATCGAGAATGGAGGACTGCAAATTTTTTTTCTTATAACGATTCTTCTTAAATGGTGTGCAATGGTCGGAAAGATAATCCGTTTCAAAAGGACGCTTTCTTGGACTAAAACACGTCAGTTTACCAAATCTCATCAAAATATCGCAAATGTTGCGGCCTTTAAGAGGGTAACCCAGGTTTGATTCGGAAAGTAGTTCTGAATCAATTGGTATAATAAAATAGTTGGTCTATCCGAAGTCCTTCTGGATGTTCTACATTCATAAAAAATGGATGTGATACATTCATAAAAAACTTAATGTGCCCTTGCATCACTGTTGCTGTAAGATATAACCTAAACATATTGAAAGGGGAACGAGATTTATTCAAAGTTCAAAATAAGATCGAAGGTGTCTACAGACATTTTCGTGAAAAACTTGCAATGTAATGCAAATATTAGTCTGCAGTTTGTCACGAATATTTATCAAAGACTATCAAGAGTGTAGGTTAGTAATGGTCCCTGTCGGTCATGAATGAGTGCGGCTGCAAATGTTCCTCCAAATTCATTTTTCCCTTCGATTTTTATAAAATATATTTAACCCTATCGCAAAATTGGTTGTTACTAAGGTAACATGACACATAACAATAAACTTGGTTATTGAGTATGTTGAACGGTGACCTGCTGTACAAAGTCGTCACAGAAAGTTGTTCTTTTGTTAAATATTGTTATTAATGGCGGTGACAATAAGTAGTAGTAGTGATTACATCTTGTTCGAACAATAGAAATAAACGAAACGGAATTCTTGGCAGATAATTTTTACAATAGTTATACATATATATATATATATATATACTCGCTAGCAATCATCGCATTCATCATGAATTTTTATGATGAGGAGATAACAATAAGTGGTGCCGATGTAAAGCCTCCAAGCAATGCGAAAGTAATGTCTCTAAATGTAGGCGCAAGCGGTAATCAACGCATGATGTCTGCCGGCAGGCAAAGAACAATGGTAAGCTAAGTTAAATGAACTATGATTTCGGACGAGAGAGAGAGAGAAAAAGTAGTGAATAACATAAATAATTGTAAAGTTTCATGGAAATTCTACTGACGATGATGGCTTACTGCAAGGTATTATTGACCATGATGACGATGACATTGATGATGATGATGATGACGATGATGATGATGATGATGACGAAGAGGACGATAATGAGTTGGAATTGAATAGACAACCGCAACGTAATTTATTAAAGCAACAATCTGTGGATATACCTAAACGTAGTGCTTTGAAATATTCTCAAGCACGTCCTGCCAGCCGTACTAGGACTAAACTGGTTAAAAATAATATTGAGCTTTCTGATACTGATTCCGAAGGAGCTCAAATTAGCAAAAGGCCGGATTCTAATCAAAAAAACTCAACAAAAACCAATGATCAGTTTAGTATCATGCCAGAGCAATGGGAAAATTTATCCTTACCGCAAGAGTTTAAAGATTTATTTTCTTATATTTTAAAGTACACACCGCAATATATCGATACACCCTATCTACTTCAACCATTCATACCGGAATATGTACCAGCGATTGGCGATGTGGATGCTTTTTTAAAAGTTAACGTACCGTCGCTTTTGAAACCGGAACGCGCCAATGAGTTGCAAGATCATTTGCAAAAATTGGGCTTGAATTTTCTCGATGAGCCCTCAGGTAACCAGAGTGAGCCAAGTTTATTGAGAATGAAGTTAAGATCCGTACTTAGCGGTAGTGGCGTTAATTCACGCAGCGCATCGGCCTCTATAGTGCCGATAGCTAAAGCCAGTAGAGATATCGATCGATGGATAGCCGAAGTGGAGCAAGTACACATGTCACAGTCTATTTATGACGCTCAGCCACGCAAGGATATCGATCATATGATAATGAATTGGCCGCGATCATATGCGAACGCTGGCGATGCTATAAAAGATGCCTATCAACGTTGTTTAGCTGAGCAGATTTCTCTAACCGATTACATAAGCATTTTATGCCATGAACTAGACATTGAAGGTTCACTTGAGTCACAAGCTGATTACTTGCTCAGTGTGCAGACCTTGTTTGCTATTTACTTGGCTGCCAATCAAGCCTGGGAATAATGCGAGTTTTTATAACATGCGATATTTAACGGATAGTTAACCCTTTTTGCAATATATTCATCTAATTGCTATCGTGTGCATGTTTCAATGAAGATCGAGAGTTTTTTAAGGGATTAAGGCTGGTTTTGAGTTAAAAGTTTTCGAAGTGAGTCTGTAATGTAGAAAAACTTACTTACTAATTATGGTTAATAAAATCGAACAATATATTTAATGCATTCATAAAAGAGATTTGAAGTTTGTAGGCTATATGATGATTATCTGTTACTGGTGTTCTGTATTATTTTTCCTTCATATAATGCTTTGTTATAGCAGGCAGGAGGTCCGCAAACAAGTTAATCACATTCTGTAATAAAATTTTTAGTAAACTTGGGAAGCATCATTTAAGAGTTTATTAAAAGAATGGGAAATAAAATCTTTAGAAGAAGAGCAATGAAATTCTTTTGTCTATAGTGCATAAAAGATTTTCATCTGCATAAGCCTTGGGATTACCGAGTAAATAAATTTGACTTGATTAAACTTTCGAGCTCCAAAAAGAAGAATCCTTTATAAAGCATATAATATATCGCGCAGCTAAACATGCAGGTCGTTCTGACGAATATCTGGGCAACAATTTTTCAAAAATATTTTCACAGGATTTAAAGTCATAAACGAAAATATGAAATAGCTCTCGGTCGTCTTCGAAGTTGCGTTCGCTTCTTCTGAATTTTGAGCGGCCACGTACACAGATCATACCCATATTTTAATCTTGGGCCGGGAATCTTTTTGCAAATTTATAGTTTTCTATCTTTATTTTTGCGATTGCCGCGATTCCGCAAAGATTATGGGGTACTTGGATACCTTGGGTAGAAATAGGAATATATCATCACATAGCATCTCAAAGGCTAGACCATGTAGATGAAAACTGGTTACAGGTATTCAATCATACAAAAAAGCACCCACCAAGAAATTTTCGAACTTCATATACGTTTTCTTGAGAGCTCAAAAGTTGAAGATGAATAGAAGTGGCTCCTTGGTAGGACTAGTGTTAAATTCTACTAGTACGCTTGCACAAAAATGACGTTAAGTAGTACCAAAGGTGATAGCACCAGCATTAAACGTAACACGAGGAATTAATTGCAAAGGCAATTATTTATTTACTTATTTATTTATTATTATTTACTATTATATTCATTGTTAGTTTGGGCGGACGTATGTAACATCTAGGACGGCTTAAGATAGGCCCTTTTTTTATTATACCGATCTCAATCGATTCATTTTCTAAATCGATCTAAGACTGTCTGTCTGTCTGTCCATGTAAGTGTTTTATTTGTTAATTTCAAATGCATTGGCAAATCGATTAGAAGAATTTCTAGATCGAAAATCCTGATCCTAATGAATATTTGGTTGAAATCTCTTAGATATATCTCTACTGGATCGTAATTAGGCTTCGTTTCTCTTATCGGATAATGCATCGAAACCACCCACTCTTATCGTATATATTTACATCAAATTTTAGATATTATTGTCAAATATTATTTAAAGTTTTCTTGTCTTTCTAACGTAGCTTCAATGATTTAGATTTTTTGCAAACTTGCAAACTATCTCAATAAAGCGGGTAACGTTTCTTATGCAATATGTAGTGACTTATTAACTTCAATACTACCCACGCAGAGTATTTTTTTTCCATTTTCAAAAAACTCGGACGTATGTATTTGATTTAAAAAATGTTTTTTTTTTTTGACATCTTGATATATATGCAAGTCTTTATAGATGGACAGCCAAAATATGTTGATCGTTTAGAATTTGATGAAATAACAAATGAGTAAAACAAATATGACCAAATAAATAAAGCAATTTGTGTTTTCGCTCTTTCAACTATATAAGTAATGAATAAGAAGCATAAACTTGCACGAAAGAGGACAAGAAGTTTCTCTTTATATACTAAAGTATCTGGATAAAAAATGTAAACAAAAGCAACTACTGAATGCTGGCAGAGATAGGAGAGAGAATATCTGCTCAACGCAACAGTACTGCTAATATGAAAATGTAAACAATTGTTAAAAAAGCGATAATTTTCAATCAAGTAGGGACAGCGGCAACTTCCTAATGTACATGGACGATATAAAACTACATCACCCCCCACCAAAGATAACCCACGCAGAGTAGTAAGAATGATTATATGAATTCAGCGCAGGATCTGGGATGAACTTTGGATGCGAGAAGTGTAAGGCAGTAAACATTAGATGCGGAAAAATCTGCAAAGATAAAGGCTCACTTTGTTTCGACACCGGTAATACAATGGAAAGTTTGAAAAATGAAGCAAGCTACAAATATCTGGCCTTTGTTCATTTGGGTTGTACTGGTGCAAGCAATGAAGGAAAAAATTAGATCGGCATTTGAAAAAACATTAGTCACGATATTTAAAGCCAAGCTCAATCCAAAATGCAAACGTAAAGCTATCAATACTTGGGTTAAACCCCTTCTTTTTCAGAATAGTGAAATGGAGCGGCACGGACGTAGATCAAGCGAACAAGACAATAGGAACCACCATATAAAAGTACAAAGACCGAATTAATCTACCGCGCTAACTACGTGGTCGTAGGCTGGTGTACATACCGAGCTTGCAGGATGTCGGGATGAGAAAACTTCTAGCCGTGGGCTGAGAAATGTTGAACTTCACAATAAGAATAATGAAATGAAAAATTTCTTAAGGAGTGGGTACGATAACGGCTGATAATTTAAAAACCATGCATAAATTCTTAGTCCTGTTTATAAATGCTACTACTTATATACATCAACACTCACAAATATTTTTAGTAAAAGAAATGCAATGACAAGATTAATACTCGCGAAATGAGTTTTAGATCGCAACACGAGAGAAAGGAAAAATTTACAGCATTTTGCTAACTGCGGGCAGGTGAGATTTACTGCCGTTGATTAATAGGAAAAATTTTGAAGCGATTTTGCAATTATTGTTACTTTTATTATTTTGCATTGTAGGATAGGATAAGAAGAGAGAAGATTAATTTCATAAAACGAAACAAAATTAATTGAGAAGACAAATTAAAATAAAGTCAAGTTTAAATTAAATAAGAATATTTAACTGAAGTTAAAGTCTAAAAAGTCTTTTTTTTTTTTAAATAATTATTTGAATGCAATGCTATGCAGTTTATAAGCATAGCATAAAAAGCGCTAAAGTCGCATTACTGCAAAGAGCATTCACGATGTGTTCGTTAGTAGAAAATATTTACTTACTATTTAGTGCTTCGTGGGATTAGGTGTTTTCGCGGACTCTAATTTTAATATTTAAATGCTTGCTATGAAAAACGGTGTTAAAAAAATGCAAAACAAATAACGAAAAATTCGTAATTAATTTAAAAAAAAAAAAATATTAAAAAAAAAAGTTTCAAAAATTTGTTTATAAATAATTAAATCATATTTTATAATGGTTTAAAAAAAACAAAAAAAAAAAAAAATTTGAACTCAAATTTCCGTAAACGGTTGGGGTTGTAAAGCAATCAAAGCAATAAAATATTACTGTGTAAACGACGTACTGCGAATCCAAGATAAACATTTTATAGATCACCTACTTGAGCAATTGTTGTAATGTATTAAAACTTTTTTTTTCTTTATTAAACGCTTTGCACTTAAAACGTTTTAATGAGTTTTTTTCGTTTATAACTTTACAAACATTTTACTTCAACAACTATTTGTCGTTTAGTACGGTAACTGAAGTTTAAATCCGTCAAAGGTAAGTTGGTTTAACACGTTCGATATCAATGCAAAGTGTGAATATGTTTGCGTTTATTATTGTTTTTTAAATTTATTTTTTTAAAAAAGAATTAAAACTTAATAATCAAACGATTATTTAAAGAATCGGTAGGTAAATCAAATCAAATATTTCAGTTGTCTTCTTAAAACTTTTAAGATAAGATATTTTCTAATTTTTAAATATATTTATATCCGCTGAGTTCGTAACGATTTATTTAAATAACAAAATGTATTTTTATATCCCATTACCGTTTAGGGCATAAGGCAATTTGTTTATTCTTATTCAGTTTTATTGCCCTTAAGGTATCTTTAATATTTTACATAAATAGAAATTTTCCGTTTTTTTTTTTTTTTTTCTGGTGAAATGTAAGATTTTATTCTAAATCGTGATTACGCTTGCTTGAGTAGTTTCTGCGATAGCAGAAATATCGTATTTCAAGATTATTTATAAGCGAATGATTTTCCAAGTGATATAAATATCAGTTTCACTGCATATTTATTTATTTATAATAAATAAAGCATTAATTTTATCACATTCCTCAAAAGACCCTGAAGAATCCAATACACTTTACGTAAACGCTGATAAGATTACAGTCCCAGCATAAAACATACAAGTTAATCGAGAGAGTATAGATAGTATTCAATAAGTATTAATGAACCTATTTATAAATAATTCTTTTACCAACTTTTTTCCTATGAAATATATGAAGATAAGTAAAGATAAATAATAAAAAATTTGTATAACGAAGCGCTTAGCATCGAAGTTTAAAATTAAAGTTTAGACACGTGGCATTCTCTCACTTACAGAGATTCGCACTTTATGAGGAGTACGTACAACTGCCAGTCGAGTTATGTGTGTATGACGAATATATATATCCGTTATGATCCGTCGATCCGTCCTTATCGTTATCGTTTATCATTATTAGGGCATGCTTGCCTTGCTAAAGTCATTCCGTCAAGTCGTCTCGTTACAACCTAATTTCATATTACACTTATTCTAGGTCTGACGGAAGTTGACACTATCAACTAATTAAATCCGCCCTGTAATCGCATTCTTCTTATATTTCTTATACTATTGCGTTACAGTCACGGAAACGTTCTTTACCATATGAGTCGAGGTAAATTTGTTAATAGGACGCTCAAATGCTCCATGACGTATATTAGGAAAGAAATCTTGCAAATTCGCGAATTTTGATTAAAAAATATGCAAAATAGTGCATTTTCACAAGATGTATTGCACAAGGAAGTGTTTGTATTTGTTGCCTCATAGTAGGTAAACCTTCTTTATCAATCGTGGGCGTGCTGGCTGCAGTGCATCCTCTTGCAAATTTATTCTGCCGCTGTACATTCAAGCAGCGTGCGTTAATTTAGCGTTCCGAATAACAGGCGAAAGGTACATTGACGAAGTTTAAATAATTCAAGGATTTACGGAGTCCATAATATATAGTTCTCTTTGCTGTAAATGGAGAGCCTCCATTAACTTTTATTATACTATATGGATACATTGAAAATTTGGAATCAAATTTATCATAATTTGTTTGTTTATATTACAGACATTTTCATATATTACAGCAATTAAATCTCTACATGGAATTAAACACATTTTCTGTCTTGCAAAAGTCAGTTTAAAAAACATGTCACACGTATAGGCTGGCAGGCAGGTTTTCAACATATTTAATCAGCTTTTTCAAATCTTTCTAAATAAACAAATAAATTTGAGTAAATTAATTGTTTTTACCTTCAACGAGTTGAAGTGCGGCTACCACAAAACCTTCTATCGAATGAAAAAAGAAAAGAAGAAAAAAAATTGAAGTTCTTTTATAATTTGAAAAATCGCATATTAGTGGTCCGCGGGCTTTTATATAATAAATCTAATGGTGCACATTTTTGGAAGGTTGCCAACTTCAGTTGCGGTCGTACCGAAGATATTTGAATATTTAAATACACTAACTAGCAAGAGCATATGTGTAGGTAACCGTTACCTTTATTACGAAGGTTATCGTACTACGTGATGAAACTATCTAATATATACGCGTATATGCGTGCGTAGGTGAATATATGTAAATGTAAATATCCAAATAATTTAAGTAACGCTATTGATCATTAAAAGTAATTAAAGCAAAGATTTGACTTAGTTAAGTTCGCTCGTCCGTCGTCAAGTGTATGTCGGAAAGTTTGCGGCCAGAAATTAGTAGCTGAAGACATCATTGCCATAGTCCGAAAATAGTAAAATTGTAATTTATGCAAGAAATTTGTTTCAAATACATTGCAAATATTTCGCAAGGCGATCTAATGATGAAGACCAATGTGAAAATGATGGATACATTATTGTTCAATATAAACTGGTTTGAGTTGGCATCTCACTCGATAGTCTCACTCCAAGACGAATGTTATTTCTCCGACCTTTTGCCTTATCATCAATGTCGTTCATCGAAGGGGCACACTTGTCCCACATATAAATTATTTAGAGTTTTCCTTATTAATAGATTGTATAAAAAAGCTCAAAAACGCCGTTGGGATAAAGTCTTGTTTTGTCCAGTCGATTAGGTAATTCACGTTGATTAAATACGTACACGCTTTGCGAGCATTTAACGATTTTATTCCCTAGAGTCGTCAAAACCGTCCTTTTAAATTTTCAATATGATCAATAACTCCGCGGACGTCTCCTAACTAAAGAAAGAGAAAGATATAAGGGAGGTGATGGCCGGAAGCGTTAAGCCTTTGCCGGCTGAGCATTTACTAAACTTACGACTAAAGTGGAATCCTGGTAGAGTTAAAGATAGAGTTTGAGGTGTGAGCCCACGAGCACTGACCTGCAGTTCGCGGTTTTTACTTCAAGACAGCTACAAAATCTAATCTAATGTATAGCATAACACCCCCGTAGTTGGATGCGATACGCATGGGATTCAAAATAATTCAAAATTGTTTTGCTTTTTAAGCTTATCGCTCTGTCTGTATGGCTTTTTCATGTTGCGCAGATTTTACTTGATACAAAAGTTACTTGTATCACGTTTGGACCACATAGGTAAGTTTTGCAGGTTACCCCACGCCATGGGAGGGTTACCATGTAAAGTAATCCTTTCTATGGCAATGAAGCTAAGTGTCTTTGAAAGTATGTGAAGACAACTACGACCTTCGACAAGAAAAAGTCAATTTTACTACTTTTAGTTATGCATTCGCTCACTTTTAATCTTGGGTTCGCTCTTATATGAGATAACCCATGATAAGTGCATCTTTAAATGGGGAGAATTTAGCTTTATGATATTAATATACTTGTGTATGGTCTTTGTAAGTAAATAAATAGTTGCAATCGGCAAAGTGATGTAGGGTGTTTAATAGTTGGCCTTGCTCAACTATAAAGTTCTTACTTGTTTTCACTCGGAGAGTTTACTAGAAGGAAATAGAGCGGACACGGCTAAAATCAATTTGTTGATAACAAAAATAGGAGAATCACCTCACAAGTCCAATAAAACAGAACATTAAACGTTTTCCCGTTCCTTTCTATCTTACACTTTTATTATTATTTTTTTTTAAAGTCATTTAATGCTTTATATTGTTAAAGTTTCTTCATTTCAAGTATGTAGGTATTACGTAAGTGACTGTTAGTAGTTAGTTTTGTGGAAGATTGACATTTACGCGGGTTAAGCTCTTTCTCTCGCGGAACTATTCATCTTTTATGTGTTTTAGTGACTGTGTGTAATTATAGGCATAGAAATGTTTTTCGAAAACCTGTTTATCTGTTTATCTGTCTATTTTTTATGTTTTTTTTTTTTTTTTTTTTTTTTTACTACTTTACTTTTTTACATTCTCGGAATATATATCGCCAACGAGCACAAATGTATTTTATCATTACAAAAATACTATTCTAGTTACTGCGGTATTGTTAATGGGAATATTTAATAAGTACGTTGTACGGTTTTTTGTAACGGCTTCAAATTACAAGTTTACTTTATATATATATACATATATATATATATATATAGTTAGTTAGTTGTTCAACTTGAATGTTAAGCTAAAATAAAGCTCACAATCTAAATAAATTCGATTTTAAAGGATCAAATTCTCATACTTAAAAAAAAAGAGAAAAAGAAGTGGATTGAACAACTGGTACCTCAAAGCATTGCTTGCAGTTCAAGTTCTTCTTCTACATGTGTGCGCGTATAGTATAACATATAAAATAATTGTCTATTAAATTTCCAATAGAATACTTGTTTGCGACATAATTGTATTAATAATTATTTATCTATCGAGCAGTTGGATTTTTATGGCTTTTCTTATTCGGAATTTTCTTTCCTCACAATGAGATATTTGAAAAAAATTTCTTTGGTTTTATTAAGAAGCCAGAAGACAACCCGAAATATTGCTGTTCACCGCAAAACGCGAATAGATAAACGCAGATTTTTTGAAAGGCGGTAGACGTCATTGTAAATTTGTCAAAAAATCGATTTCTCTTTTCGAATTGACTGGACCTTCTAGAATACATGGAAAATGTTTTCTTTGAAATTTCAGCGATTTCCGAAATTAGGACTTAATGCCTTACCAGGTGGCCGTTAGTTGTTAACTGGTGTCTTGATAGAGTATTTACATTGAGTTAAAAGTCCTTCCGTACAAGAGTATGTTAACTGAGCTTTAGTACTTGTATGAAAAGGATATAACGAAAGACATTGTTGTGTGCAATTTTAATGACAGATCAAGAAAGCCGAATGAACTTTGAGAGAGGCTGCAGGTATAGGAATGCAGATTAAATGATTACGTTTGCTTTACATCAAGTTTGGAACAATTATAAAGATTTTTCCAGGTCGCAGTGCTGTCAGTTTTTAATATTAGGCCTTTTCCGGAAGGTGGTATTGATGCATACGGGCAACATTCTGTCCCGGAAATTTCGATGTCAAAAATGCGCTTCGCAGTCACCGAAAAAGTCGATGAAATTTTGCAACTGAAAAGTGCAAAATGGAGACCGAAATCGCGGAAACTTTTCAATATGACCTAATATTTTTTCAAAATAATATTTTTTTCTAATACTTAAAGATATACTTAAGAACCTTCCCAAAATATTACTGTCCTCCTACTTTTCCTTTCATCCAAAAAACATTACCAAAAGAACTCATTTTTTACAATGTATTCTCCCATTCATCAGCTAAGGATAGCGAGGAATAGAGTACAAAGACTTAATTATGACTTATACCTTAGCGGGGGTGAAATGACAATCAGAGTTAGCTGGGAAAAGATAATAAATGCAAATGCTGTTATGAATAATTCATCTTAGACATTGATTTAAAAGTTAGTAAAAAGTTTAGGAAAAGATTACCATCAGACCCATCCAGCCTATTAATAGGTCATATAAATAAAATAACAACAAAAAAAAAAACATAAATTTTTAAAATTCTTCTAATGTCTATACATTTACTCGTAATGTGGGGAAGTGGGAGTAAGATTTGTTCTAAGATGAATAGAAATTGTTTCTTTGTTAAGAGTTACTTATGCATTGATCAAGTTGTTGTACACTTTTCCCGGGCATGATAAACTAATTAAGCAGAAAATGAAATTTCTTAGGAAATTGTGAGTGTTAATTAAGTTTTTAAGTGTTTTTATAAGTATTTTGTGTTAAACACTTTATGGTTATGTGTGCACGTGCGGTTCGCAGCATTTAGGTAAGTAACCGCAAAACATTTTTGAAAATAAAAAAAACCAATGTTAATGCACTTACATTATAAGTATGTCTGTGTTATTGTTATTCCTTTTTTCGGTTGCGAAAGAGTAAAAGTTCATATAAAAATTTTAATTGTAGTAGAGTGTATAATACTTGTGATTGCTTAAAGAGATTTGAAAATCAATTCGGTTTCAATTGGGTTGAATGAATCCATTGATGAATTTCGAGAAACGTTTCCATGTATATACCACTGTTGATTAAAATAATAAATTTGACTGCTTTTAACAGCGTGTAGATGTTAGTATTATGTTATGTTAGGTTAATTGATTTCTTGTTTTATTCGTTTTTCTTTATTAGTAATACATTTTGGTTTACTGTGGTTCTGGTGGAGATACTCAACCTCCTAACTCAAACCCAACATAGTTAACACACTACTCAATAACGTCGTAGGATGTTATACAGATTTATGGTATCTGCTGACGAATTCTTATCATTTTTGTGTAACGCTAATCTACACACAAACTGTGTCAAAATTTCATGGCATTCTGGCCATTCATTTACAATTTACGCTTGCTCTAGTGACGCTACTTTGTCAATCTTCAAAACAATGGAAAAGTCTTAATTTCTCAACAATACGGATCGCAACGAATTTTGGAGGAGTAAAAGATGAGTGAGTGAGTGACGGCTAAAGAAATAAAGTTATCACTGTTGTATTTTGTATATATTTATATATGTACGTATGTACGCATCACTTAAGGGATGTCTCTTATACCCGTGACACGACGATCGTCAAAAAGTGGAGAAAGAGAGAAAGAGATAGGCAGTGAGTAGTCACAGTCTAGTGCATACATGCTCAATCAGTAATTTTCCGACTCATCATAGCCGCGGCCCAATGTGTTCAAACTGCGCTGAGAAAATTTGAACCCGCAAACATCGACTTGGTGGTCGCCCCATTTACCCACTCGACCGTACGGTACTTCTGGAATTTTTTAATACCTAGCAGCACCTTAAAGACCAATCTCCGTCGTAGGGAGAAGGATGCCATAGGTAAAACAGTTCCGTGATTCAAAGTATATATATATGTGAATTGGCAGCTCTTTAGCTTACATGTACGCTTAAGCTTGGCTTTCATTTAGTAAATATGCTTTTAAGCAACGCCGGCTCGCGCGCCAATAACTCCGATTGCTGTGATTTAAGTTGAAAATCAAAAGTTTCCAGCGACACATATATTCTTGCACAGAAATGCTCAATATATATATATATACATATATATAGGAGTTCTTAAAACATTTTTGCTACTACAAAAAATTCATTTACGGGAGCGACGATTGCATAATCGAAGAAGCATCCCGAACACAGAAATGCATAAGCTCACGTATCGAATTCATTATCTAGTTACGATATATAACTTAATTAAAATGCGGTTTGTTTTTTGAGCACTTGGCTTGAAATTAACTTTTAGTAAAATATTTGTGATTACAAATTTTCTATTGTTTATTCTTATCGATTATTGTGTGGGAACATGTTTGATACGTGAGAAGGAGAGATATATGGAAATATTGTTCATTCTTATAGATTGTCATGTAGGACTTTATTTTATAAGAAGTTTGATTATTTAAATAATGAATCAAACTTTCATAGATGTTCAATTGCAAAGAGTCCACTTTGATCGGCCTGTAAGTAAAAAGAAAATTGAATAAAATTTTCCTTAACTTGTATTTTAAATGAATTCTTTGAATTCGGTGCTGGTCACAATAGCATTATGAAGCTCTGTGAAGCTCTTTGTATCATTTACTTACTTTCTCAACTAGAAAAGGTTTTCACTTATAAACTCAAGATTCGCAATAAAGTGAATAAAATTTTCGTACTTTTGTTCTTATCTTGCAAAAGGAATGATAAAGTTAATATACATCAAATAAAAATGATTGCACATAAAAGAAAATATAAATATAAACTGAAAGGAAATAAATTGATCTGTAATAAATGGTCGAGAAAAATCAACCAAGCAACTGCGTATTATTTGGTTTCTTGAAATTTTGTTGATGAACAGAATAAAAATGAGGAAGAATCGTGAATAAAGGATTTCTGACACGACTGTTGAAGCTTAATAAAATTTTCTTTAGCATAATATTTCAGTAAACCATTTGGGCAATTCCCTTTAAGAGCATGTGCAGTCGTTTAGCGTTCATGCATCCAGAATGAGTAACGTAATAACAACTAAGAAAATTTATGCGTTCGAGAGAAGCAATCAATTTTGAAAAGCAGTGAAGAAAGTTAAATACCTTAGAAAAGGGATAAAAAAGGGACGTCTATGTAAAATAATTCACTTAAGACCTTGTAAAGTCAATAAGAAAATTTGCAACAAAAAAAAAGAAGAAGCAAACTCCAAAATATGTGCGTCCCTCGCATAAATTTGTTTTACAAAATCAAATAGCTTCACTAACACTCAAGGAAACGGGCGCTTACTTATATTAACACTTTAATTTTCTTTGGATTTTCATTATTATACACATATAACAGTATTCGACGTAAGGAGGTTTATTTGATTTACTAAATGTTTGCAATGAAGAAAAGGAAAAGAATTCACATTGTAGCTCTTGTAAATTGTAAGTGCTTTCGTTCAAGGTGAATACCGGAATCGAACGGAAACTCCGACTCTACTCTATTCGAAGCGATATCCTCTCAGGGTTGCATTGCATTGAAATTCCTGGACGTGCCTCCATTTTGCTGCATGCTTGGTATTTTGGAATACCGAGCCTTATTGTTATGGCTAGACTGTTTAGTAAGTACAGCGACCGGGACTTTGCTACTAATAGCTAACACTATATGGTGAAAAATAATGCGGAAGGATGACATGCCCTTTAGTATGAATGCTCGGTAAGAAAACTGTTGGAGCTTTTCTTTGGCAAACACTTACGCCGCGTTACTCTAAACTGGTCAGCTGCAGTCCGCGATGTCATTTAGTCTATTGGATAAGTTAGAAGTCAACAGCTGAGAGACATTAGTCTGTAACTTTCCAGCACAAGTTCAGGTAACGCGCGCTGACTTTTTGGAAGGGTTAGACATTTCAAGCAACAAAATTCCGTTCGGGTAATGAACCTTCTTCACCCCGATCCTAGTCGCTTCATAGATCTATTAAACCAATCAATATAAGTTGTCTTCCTGAGGGTAAACCTTTAAAGACATACTAATACTAATACTTTTATCTAAAGAAGTCGCAGCTCAGCAAATGTACGCAAAGGAAGAAAAATGGTTTCTTAGAAAATTCGGTAACGACTAAGAGAGATGTTCAAGGTAAAAAGTAACAAAAATTTGAAAAACATGTACAGTTAATATTAAATATCCTTCGTAAAATTATATATAGCCTGAATAAGAAATTTTGAAATTTATAGGTGCCAGAGAGAAACAAATAAAAAAAATATGATTCTTAAAGAAATTTAGTTTCGCATCCTTCCTAACTAAGAATTAAGTTGATGCACATAGGAAACTTTAGACGGGATTTTTCACAAGGGTCTTGTCCGTCCATCCGTCCATCCGTCCTTATCGGATTTCCTTATAAAATGTTTTTGTTACGAATATTTACTCGCCGTTATAACGTATTTTAGAAAACATTTTTGCCAAATTGTTTCATTACAACCTATAGTTAATGCGTACGCATATGAGTATACGAGTATATCGCTAAAAAGGTCGACACAGTTGGCTGATGAAGAGTGCTTTCTTGAGCATGATGCAAATTGAAATTGCTTCGCCTTTAACAGAATCATATTGAAGGAAGTAATCCATTACGAAGGCACTTTCTTCAAAAAAGAAAGTCATTTTGCTAAACGATAATATTTGAGATAATTTTCTAAACCAGTGTCAATAAACGTTTTACATTCCACTGAAAACATTTTGAAAGTAAAGGGAAATTTTTCCATTTCCTAAAATCGTTGCTGTACTTACACACGCAATATATTAATTGATTGCGTGTATAAGCCGTACCAACCGCTGCATACCATTCTCTACTCAACAAACAAATTTCAACTATCGACTATCAAGAAGCAAAAGCAGTTAGCAAAAGTCGATCAGAGAGAGTTTACTGAACGGTTTAGATTTCTACTTCAATGAAATTGTCTAACACGTCCTACGATGAACAGAATTATAAGTAAATTTTTCTTTTTCTTTGATTGTCTATAGAATTTGATAGCTAATACGCCTAATTTCACTGATTAAGACTGCGTTCATATCATATTTTATGTGCAGCAATAAAAATGTGGAATTATTTATCACCTCAAGACGCCGCCACTGCTAGTTTCTTAATAGCAAATGATATCAATGAATGTGCGGTAACCTGGAATTTCTTGTTTACCAAAAGATAAAGTACACTTACTGACTTACCACACTGAAGGGAGCAGCGATATGAAAGAAGTTCCTTGTTGCAGTTTAATCAATTGAAAACACAAACAGTACAGAGTTTTTTCCTTGGTAGTAGTTACACTATTAGCAAACTAGTGAAACGTTGAGTAATTGTAGGACATTAAGATTCGTTAAGGAAAAGCAATTACTTTCTAACGAGGACAAACACTACAATCACACAAAATTTATTAGCTCATCACAAGATTGCACCTTAAAGGAAAACTAAGTATATCCCAAAACCAAAACCAATTTATTTCTTGCAAGAGATTGAAAAAAAAAAGTAAATAAAAGCCGTACCCAAGTGACCATTTATTATTGGTTCAATATATTGGCATCTGATAAAACGTTCAAATAATGTTGCGTGCAATTGCTTTCGATTTACCTGGTGTGTGGTTACATGTTAGAGCACGAAGTATAAGCGCAAAAATTTATTGAAAAAATTGAAATTATTTACAGACTTAGAAGTAGAGATTTCTTCAATTCACAAGTCTTCAGTTTACTGGGCGCAAGATCGACTTGTTCGACTTGTTTCTTTCAAGACTCAAGATTCAACTCATTCACTTGCTTTGCTTACACATCTTTCCCAAAAGGATGCAGGGAGTACTGCTCTCGCCTCTGATGCTATTGTTAATCCGCCTCATCTTTTTATTCGCTAGCATAAAGAACTTTTCTCAAACCTTAGAGGCATAAATCGCTTTCATTTCATCTCTTTGGCGGGTAAGCATCGATAGCCTTGACCTGCTTTTACTGTTAATACTATTATTCGCATTTACTTAAAGCAAAGAAATAAATTCTACGATTATCGCCTTTTTTTTTAAAAAGACAGACTAGATTGCTAGTCATTTGCCTATGATAACACAGGGTTACCTCATTCGCAAAATCGTCGCCTGACTTGCTTAATATTGCGGGAAACTTCTCTTTGGATAGAAGTTTTCAAGCAATTTTTATGCAGATTTCTTCCGTTTAATACGTAAAAACACTATAGTGGTGCATCACGGCCCATCATTAATTATCCTTCACCAACTTCCTTATTACAGTTGTTTACATAATTAGTTTTCCAAATTAAGTATTACATGGGACACGCTTCTCTACCAAAATTCATCAAAATATCTCAAAGGTTGTGACCTGTACTTGTGTTGAGCACAAATACAGAAGACTCACCTCTTGTTATATAGGAAATTTGGACCAAGTAGGTGTATTTTTTGAATCCGGCCACTGAACTGAGGCCACCCATAAAATTTTTCGTATTTTATCAAGAAAATAAATGAAAAATTGTACTACGTAAAGTGGAGTCGCATATATATAGTGAGTTTGGCTTCATATAGGATTAACGATTCTACGCGGATCCGATATTGCCACTGATATATGAATGACAGACTCAATGATGTTAGTAATTAGATGGACACTTTGCATTGTATAAACACGAACAGGACAATTTCTTCTCCAATATTTTTGAGAAACGTGCAGCAATTTTATTGACATGGTCCGCAATGATTCAACAATAAGTCATCAGAAGCTCTTGAGCCACTTACGCAAAATACTAGTCATGAAATTAATGGAATAGTGGAATGGATGAATATGGAGGGAGAAGTTTTATAAGGACACTTTTTTTTTATAAACTAAGAAGGACATATGTGTGGACTTCCTCTATGATATACACTTGTCAGGACCGTGTAAACTTTGTGTTCAAATATATCGTTTTTATCTTCCATAAGGCCGTGCGAACGCGAAGTAGGGTGGTAACGCTTTACACGAGCCACACAAGATTTGACATATATACGAATTTTTGTTCCTTCCAATTTATTCCACTTCATTTGCTTTCCTCTCGTAGCCGCCACTTTTCTCCTCTCTCTCACTTTTTCCATTATTCGTTGTCTCCTTCGTCCTTCTTATTATTTTTGGCTATTTTCGTGAGTTTTTTTTTTTCCTATTTAATGTAAGTTTTGCTTTGTTGAGATAAATCGCTTCTGATTGCAAAGAAATTTGCTACGACGATTAGTATACAGAGAGACCAGAGAAAGAACTTTTTTAAAAACTTTTCTTTACAAAATTTTAAGATATATTTTAAAGGTGGTACTGTGATTGTGTACCTATGTGCATGTACGTGTGTGCATTTGCTAAGGGCTTTTAGTAAATTTCGTTGATGTAAAAATATATTACAACAATACTCGTCTAACTTTAGTTAGTTAATATAGCAGAATATCGCACACTTTTCTCAACAATTATATTTCCTGACACAAACATACCCACACAATTAGTCATAACTTACTAAAGCCCTAGGCACGAAATGTAAATTGAAATTTCTAGGAAAGACGTTTAAAAAAAAAAAATGTACATCTCTCATATAAGTTAATTGCCTTACAACACGTTGGGTAAATACCCGAGCTCGCTCTCTTAAATAATAAAACGAGAATAATAACGCAGTTTAGTTGCAACACGAATATGATGAGAATTGTTGATTTATTGTGTAAAGCAATCACGTTTTATGAGGGAGCAAAGTGTACAAAAGAATTTTTATATCTAACGTTGAGCGAAGTGGGAATACAAATTCCGTAATGTCACTTGTACATCACTCACTACTACATGCATACATCTTATATATTCGGTTAGTTAAAAACATTGGAAAACGAAAAATGTCTGAAATAATTCGAAAACTTCTACACAAGTTGTTGGGTCCAAAAGATAGTATAATTTTGAACCTTGAGTTGATAAAGGCGTAATATCGTTTAGATTGCCGCCGCGTCGGGTAGATGAAAGTAGGTCTTACTGAGCCGTAGCGAGAGTGTCAGAGTGTCAGTACTCAGCTGGCAAAGGTATGACACTTGATACAACCCTTTATCTTTCCCGACTTTTTTTTTTTTTTTTTTTGACCATCACCGAGTTACATGAATTGCATAGGTGATATTGCCTGCGCAATTGTTAACCAGTTATATAAATATATACTTTGATCAAAAATCTGCCGCCCTATAAAAGGTATCAAACTGAAATTTGATGCGAATATTTATCAAAGTCATCCATCTAATTCAGGCTGACAATGATTTTTGTTTTGTTGTCTTATTAATCATTTTTTTTTTTTTTTATTTATTTATTATACAAACCATGTATGCCATCAACTGAAATATGAAATGTTAGCGCACAACCAAATTGCCATAAAAACTCGTCAAGAAAATAATTTGATTTGAAACTTAATTTATTTGACAAATGTTGATCGACAGGAGAACAACATAAGATACTTTTGAAAGGCATTGCAAAAAATAATAAAAATAAAGGAAAGCAAGCAAGAACACTGTAACGTTTGTAAGGTCACAATTTTAAAAATACTTTTTGAATTGTTGTTGTTCTTACAAAGGTTGCCTTTACAATCTTGGGTTTAAAATTAACTCTTGTAATTAAAGCTTTCTGGACCAGTTGAATACAAAGCTTAGTTAAAAATGTTGGTTTTTTAAACTATTAGTTAAGAAGAATCTTGTTAAACGATTGTTTATTTAATTTTAGGATAGAATTTAAAAATGAAAATTTCAATGTACTATGCACTTGTATGTATGTATATAATTATATCCAGCTGTGACCGATTTTGCCAATTTTCCTATGTAAACCCAACCATGAAACCTATATGGAAATAATATTCAATTCTCAAGGGCGGTAGTGTGTTCAATAAGGCCGATAGCCTTGGATGCTAGTGCTTTAAGACTTTACACATATTTGGTTCACTTAATTTTCATACCAAGTTAGAGCCGCCTGAGTGGCAAAGTATGCAAAGATTGTCGACTAACAACACAGTAGTCGTGGGTTCAAATCTCAAGGGTGGTGGGATTTTCAATCGATAGCCTTGGATGCTAGTTCTTTAATATTTTAGTCTTTGAATTTATTTCTCTCCATTAGAAAAATTTGATGATGATATGAGTAATTAGCGCAAAATGCAAGTGTTTAGCTTTTGAAAACAAAACTATTCTCAGTAGGTGTGTGTGTCTCTTCGGTAAACTAATTTCAGCGATTTCAACGATTTCGTTGAATTTGTAGCCGGGAAAATGTTTACCTTAGCCATTTACAAAGATGGACATACAGACGGACGCGCCACGCCATGAACGATTCAATATTTAATATTGTTTAAGAATATTTGCTCCATTTGGGTTTTGTGAATTATCCTTGTGGGTGTTGCAAACGTTTGGCTAAATTAATATATGCCATACTTCCGAGCTTTAGGTATAAAAAAGTTTCTTTTAGCATATTTTTTACCTTTGCTCGCAATTAGAGTGTAGTAATCCGAGAGTTAAATAAACTGAAAATTTCTTTGACATATTTTTTTTTTTTCTAAAATTTATGTGTGAGAAAACATACAAGTGTACATGGAAAGAAAAAGCTATATAAATAAATAATAGCTCATCGAAAAATAGGTATTAATGTCGACGACTATGTGTTATGTGGCAACTTTCGTAAAGGACATTTAACGCATGAATGGTTTTTTAATTCTTTTGAATTCAATTTGAAACTAATGTGTTTGTTGCAACTTCTTTTTCCCCCCCGAGCGGTTCATACGCATTTTCCTTACAATTTATGAAAACGAAATGTTCATCAAAAAGTAAACGCCTCTTACTGTAAATTTCTTGCCTAAGCGATGGCTGCCACATTAGTTAAGATGATTAGAACATTACATGAAAATGTAAATTTGGCTAGACAGAGTCATTTAACAGTTGAAAGATGTCTTTATATTCGTAACGAAGAACATACAGATAAAGATCCACGATGCCCAATGGCTTATTAAACACCAGGCGAAGGCAAAAACAAACTTTGCTCTTTAAATCTTAGATCTCTAATCATATATGTTTTTAATTACGGGTTAAGACGCTACAAAAGATGTTGATTGATTTGATTTAAATATTTGTAAAAAAAATTAGAAGCGGTGGAGAAGAAGGATTTGACTGCAAATAAGAGACCGGGTACAAGTCTTTACCTCCTTATCATGATCAATGGAAAAGCATTTAAAAATTTATATGATTTGCTCTAATGATAGCGAAATTGTTATATGTTCAATGTTTTAATCGAATTGTTCTAGATGAAGGGGTAGTGTATTCTCTACTTTTATCGATGTTTATTAGTTGTATTCGCTGGGCAGACAGAGAATGACAGAGGGATTGTCTTTGATAGTGAGAAGGAGAGATAGAAATAGAGATAGATAGATAGAGTGAGAGAATGAGAAAGGCTGGAAAGAGGGGACAAAGGAAAGAAGCAAGGAAGGTAGAGAGGTTCATAGCGAGAGAGAGAGAGAGAGAAAGAGTGGGCGATAAATATCAGGATAAAGGTGGAAAGATTTCCTGAACTACATCATCCTACCAAGTCTGCTTTTGTGTAATTAATTCTTCAAAAAAAATTTGCGACCGATTGATTTTTTGATGCGACTTATTTATGCGGTAATCGGAAAGCCTAGATTGAAACTGACCATAGACGATGCTGATGGTGAATGCATTGAATCATTGCTGCTACTTATATAGGTCATAAAAGAAATTTAACTAATAGCCGTAGCAATATTAAAAAGGCTTCGCAAGTCGTAAGGCATTTGTTATGTGTTGTTTTCGTGGCTTAAGAGTCTTGTTTTATTACAAAATGCATTTTGCACAGTTTTATTGAAACTACTGCTCGGGAAGAATTATAATAAGATAACCAAGGCTTCATTTTCTTTTATTATTCAAACTTTATCGGTTATAATGCCGGAGTGTGCAAGTGAAGCAATCTTGAGTTTTGTTTTGTGCGGCAAATGGATAAAAATGTTATGAATTAGTTTGCTTGCAATGAAAATTACTAAATAGAGCTCAAAAGAGTTCCATATTTATATATTCAATTTACTAGATTCCACTCTTAGTCACACAAACTGCTATTTACAGTTAATTGATGCTACGCTTACTGTTAAAGCTAAAAAATATGAAAGTAAAACTTGTCTTATTGGGTATCCCGGGTGCTCTGGCTTACTTTTATATCTATTACCAAGAATGCAGCTTGAAGAAGCAATGATTATATACTTTTCGTCTGTTTCAAGTTACTTTAGATGTTTGCCTTAGTTTAGATGTTTTTAATATGTATAAATATATATATATAGATATAAGCCACCGTTGTAAAGATTATAAAAACTCTCAATTAACTTTTATTTTATGTTTTCACATACACAGTTTCTAAAGCATTAATTTATGCTTCTTTCAAGTTTGCTCGGCATTTCAGCCAAGTGCATTAACTTTTGACTTATGTTCATTTAATTCTCTTTAACTTTTGTATTGCACGCTCTAACGCCTTTAGATGACGATCTTTTCTTTTGCATATCTTGTGTCTGTTATCGTGTATAATATTATTGTAAAAAAATTCTATGTTATTAGTCATCATTCGAACTATCGTTGTCAGTGTTTGTTTATTACTTCAACCGAAAACAAATAAAACGATAATAGTTTCAATAAAAAAGCGGTAAGAAAAAAGAAATTCAATATTGAAAAATATTTTCATTCCTTTATTTATTCATAGCCAAATGATTAGAATATGTTTTTCTTTTTCTTTATCACTGCGCTCCGAAGTACTTGCCTGGCTACCAATCTTTCCCTTTGGCCTTTGGTAAAGCTTCATAAATTTAGGTAGGAACAAAGCTGAAGTAAAAAGTCTTCAGGTCAATAAGTAATTCCTAAAGATCTTAAGATGATTATGACTATGGAGGAAGGACTAAAAGTCGGATGAGCGTTAGTAGCTGTTTTTTTTTTAAATATAAATTAAACGGTTAGTCTAGTCGCTTCGAAAAAGTAAAATGTTTTATATCATATTATGTTCACCAGGCACTTCCGTGATATACGTGTTTTGGTTCAAGGAAGGGTCCTGCTCAAAATTGTTTGAATCGGACCACTTTTTCGAGCACGTCTCACCGCATTTTGAAAAGTAATTGTATGAATAACTCCACTAAGCAAAGATGGGCCGTGTCCTACTATAGCAAAACACTATTGAAACATGTTGAAAGATTAGGATAGCTCTAGTGCGTTACTCGTTCTTTTAACATTCGTTTGCTTCCCGCTTCTGCGCTTACAGTTAAGTGCACTAAGTATCTGAAAATATTAGCTACATGTGTGGGACTAGTTTACAAGTGCCGATGTTCAGTAAACACGATCGTAATTTCAACAAGTTATTCGATGACAATTTTAAGATCGAAAGATTTTTCACTCTATAGTAAGAAAAATGTCTCCTTTATCGGTAGCTATACACTTCTCTATCATTACAGCGAGTCGATAGATGAAAGTTATAGAGTTTACTTGATGGGGAGGGCTATAAGCCGGCTCTTGGTTTTTTCGTACCTTGGACAACCACCTGTCATAGGATTTATTTTCGCAGCAGTCTTGCTTCGTTTTCTAATTGACATCTGACGTGTTTGTCTTTAGCTTTTTATTGACACAACCAAATCTTATTTAACTATAACAAATGCTTCATTCTTTGGGAATGATGTGTTTGCTATTAAGTGAAAGAAATCTTCAAAAAAAATTTCCATACAATGCAATGAAAAAATCATTTTGGAAAAAAAAATTTTTTTTTCTGAATAAAAAAATTTATATTCTCTTGCGCCTTTCATTAGCTTAATACAATCTTATCTCACATAATAAACATCTGGCTTACACTTGCAATATGTTTTTGTGCTTTTTTACGCATTCGTTCACCGGAAGACATGTGGGCGCATTACTCGTTCCTTCGCATAATAATATTCTCTCCCAGAGATTTTTTCATAGTTGTTATAGCAATTAAACAAGGAAACGCCAATACTATATGAGAAATAAAACTAAAATGAAAGTCTTCCACAAAAACAAAGGCGTAAAAAGAGAGTACAAAAAAATTGCTTAGTAAAACAATTTTAAAGCATTTTTTTCTTTTATATTTCTCATCCCAGATTGTTATAAATGCTTTAGAGCTTGATTCTAGGTTACACAACTACTCTCTTTTAATGCTAAATACATCTTTGTAGTAAGTGTATAATCCAATTTTCTCAACCATCTACTCTAGCATAATACTATGCATATATCCAATAATCGCTTCGGTACAAAGGAGAAAGAGAGAAGCGACAAAAACGTAATAAGAATAAATAAAAAAATTTATTTATCTTAGGTCGAATTTCGAATACCAATCACATTTACAAAATTAATATAAATCGCAATCTGATCGATAGTCTCAGCAGATAATTTCATTAAAATGTTTGCTCTGTTGTAGAAGATTTTTTCATAACTTCCTAATAGCTAAACTCCTTGGTCTTGGGGAATCGCACGAAAGCGACTAGACTGAAGTGTAAATGGTAAACTGGTCAAGAAAAGGATTATGAAGATTAGTATTTCTCCATAAATTGTAGATATGCAGAAGTAAATAGTTAAATGGAAAAGGTAGGCAGGCAGACGTCAAAAATATATAAATTGCTATTTTTTTTTTTTTTTTTTTTTTTTTTTTTTTTTTTGCTAAAAGGAAATTAGGTCATAACATGATTCATGAGAACCTATAAGAATATTTTACAAAAAACTAAGGCAACAAGGCAAAGAAAATAATGGTAAGAATTTTAGTCAATAAAAAAAACTTGGGAAAACTAGTTAAAAGAAAAAAAACTAAAAAAATAAAACCAAAAAGTGCCAAAGCATAAAATAGCCCATAGACGACTGTTCATAAGTAGCTTACGTTTTATTAAGAGTATTTTTTAGAACATGCTTTTCTTTTTTTTTTTTTTTTTTTTTAACTAGCCTAAAAAAATAATAGAACAGAGTGAAAGAAAGAAAGCATATTTTTATTATTGTGTACCATATATTAAAAAAGAAGAAAAAAAAAGAAGCTTTTTAAGCCATAGAAATTCAAGTTCATTAAGTTCATGAAAAAAATGCAAAAATGCCGTTTCTTTCTTTTGTAACAGTCGCAGCACTCAATTCAATCCATAAAAGAAAATTGCATATATTATGGAAATCTGTTCATAAGCTATGCCCTTTCGTAAATTTTCTGTTTCCCTGGTCGCTCGCTGAGAATTTAATCGCTTTGCTTTTTATAAAACAATCGTACAAAAATTGAAAAATTAACATAAATACATATGCGCGCGTATATTATATACGTAGCTTTCTTTCATAACTATTTCAATAACATTGCTGTTAATGAAAAAGGAAAATAAAATAAAAAAGCAAAAAAAAAAAAAATTTGGCTGTTGAAACGAATCATAGGCACTTGATGTGTTTACTCATGGCGAGTTATTCGAGGCCCGCGATCCCTTTGTACTTGCAGCTTTGTTTTCTTATTTTTACTTATCACGACTATTCGTAACCAAGCGTAATATGAGTGGTCCGATTCCAGCCATTTTTCTTCCAAACCAAAACACATGGATTGACATAAGATAATAAGGTGGGCGACGAACGGACGGACGGATGGACAGACGGTTAGACAATCTTAGACCGATATAGTTTATTAAAGTAGGGAGTAGAAGGTTTCGCTAGAATTTACTCGCTAAAGAGGTATCGAAAGGCCCCTCGAAAGTTTCAGTAATTGATTTTACCCGAAAACGTTTAATTGATTTCCGTAATGCTTAAACTGTAAGTATGTATGTTTTCATTGGCGCTTATAAATTAATCTGTTGGAGATATGTTAGTTTTTCCTTCAACAAAAATCATCAAAATCCTTAGAAAAGCTAGTGAATGAGAAGGATTGATTATATTGTTAACATATCGATTCCTGATATTGGTCATGTAAGCAGAAAACCTGTTGCAAAGTTATAATATTTAAAAAAAAAAAACCTGGCGTCGATAGTTTTTAGCATTTCGCGAAAGTTATTAAAAAATATCAGAGAGAGGGACGGACATAGTTAATTCTGTTGAAAAAGTCGCGTTTTTTTTTTTTTTAACATGTATTTAGGACTTCATTTTTCAATGCATCAAATGGAATAAGAAAGTTAATATATCTCCCCTTTCTAGTGTCCAAGCACCGGATTCCTATTGTCATATATTTGTAAAGGTCTGCAGTATTGGATAAGATAAAATATTTTAATGTTGGTTTTGTAATGTGCTATCTCATCAGCGTTCGTTTACACTTCATTGCCTGGTGCATTGTAATTGATAGTGTTTAATAATTTTATTGTTATTTACGCAAAGTTGTTGTTTCGTTTTATATGATTTCACTTACAGCAAAAGAATGAACAATTCAGTGTTAAAGTTTATTCTATAATGAATCTGAAAAACAAATAATTAAAATTCAAAAATTCCGATATTAGTTTGTATTGAAGAACAATTTTGTATGACACAATTTATTACACACACTAATTATTTTTAGAGAAATAAAAACTTTAAATTGAAAAGGACGATTAATTCACGCAGAAAATGTTTATGATGCTTGTGGACACTTGTGCATGTGACTGTAATTTCGCGAGAATAACTTTCGTGTTCTTATTTTCATTCAGTCAGCGAGAAATCAAGAGGCATGCAATTACCGACATTATATGCCACAAACACAAGGTTTTTAAAACCTTCAATTTTCTCGATTACCGTTCTTGCATACGCACGGAATTAGAACCGTTGTAAAGAAAATTGTAGAAGGCTGTGATCAAATCTTTTACAGTCACCACAAAAAAAAAATAAAAAATAAGTAACCAAATTTTTATACTTTATAATATTGAGTAGGCGTGGCTGATTTTTTCCATCTGTGCAACATTTACCTGTAAATTGCTATCATTCATCTATTGTAGTTTATGAGCAGGGTCAACAAGATAAATATGATGTCAGTCTATATTGCACAGTAGGCATGTCCTTGCCCCATTTTGCCATAGCAGTGAGTTTGCATGTACTTTCAATGTTCCTGACAAACTTGAATGCGAAATCTTCTTTTTTGCGGTCGAAAGAATATTTACTATCAATATTATTCGTATGGGCAGATGGACATACTTGGGTAAATTTCGAATTCGATATGAAAACTTATGTACTTCATGTGGTCCTTGAAGTCTCCTTCTGACATAGTCTCCTTTTGACAAAAAAGTGAAAACTCAATGATATGTGGTGGTCAGGTGGATACAGGGTCAGGGTGAATCCATTCACAGAAAATACGTGAAAATATCCTGTCGCTGTGTCTGCGGTGCTTTAGTAGAAATCAACAAGAACTGTTTTTCTTGATTGTCAAAGTAGATGGGTTCTTAGCTCATGTTATACTGTAGGCGGGTCCTTCGATCGTCGCCAATTCCAACCAGTCTGCAAGATGTTCCTCTTGCTAAACTTGAAGCAAATATTTTTTAATTCTTACGATCAATGTTTACCTGAGACATTACATAGTTGGACATGAGGGACATGATTAGATCGATTCAGATTTTGATGCTGCTCAACAATAGATATACTTTAGGAAATTTATGTAAGGGACTCTGAAGCCTCCTCTTAGGTATTACAAACATTTTCATAAAACGCAAACACCGCAATGCCTCGATAACGGGTGCAAAAGATAAAATTGCAGGTTATGGTTCTCATTATACCGCTAGCGTAGTCTTGAAGCTTGGAAGCAGAAAAAGTTTGTCATTGAAATCATCGCAAAACAAATAAGAAAGTCATATTTGCCTTAGAAAGAACGTCTAGCGCGATCAACTTCCAATTGAACCGATATATACGCTGCTCTCTTACTGGATTCTAGATCAATATCAGCTGTCAGCGGAAAGCAATGCTACAATATGTAATATTTAATATCATCTAAAAATTAACGGCATGATACTAGCAAAGTAAGTAAACCTTTGCATAAGTTTAACATAGTCAGCGCTATTGTGTTCTCTCGCGAAGTTAAGCATTCCTATCAGTTCCCGGCACTTATTCAATAAACTGCAATATTGCAGTTTAAACGTTCGAAGTGTATCACCTAAACTGCGCGCGTGTGTATCTTATTGCAGTATCTTATATGCGATATAATTTCTTTGCTTCTCAACTCACAGCTATAGGGTAAGACATTTATGCTTCCTATTACGCCGGACAGGGCAACAATTTATTAGAAAAATAAAAAACGCAAAAAAAGGGGTAAGTATAGCAAGATTTTTTACGAGTTAAATTTTTTTATGTCTTTGTTTTTTTTCTCATTCTCATTCTCGTTCTCGGTTCTCTTTTAATTTTTTTGTTTTTTTTCTGTGTTTCAGTGAACTTGAACAGCATCGTAAAAGCTTCAGCTTTATGATTCATTTATTCAGTCAAGCTGTAAATAAGAAAAAAAAAAAAAAAAAAAAACAAGAGAGAAAAGTAATTGAATTTTATTGCGCATTGCAAACAAATTTCTATAAACATTTAATGAATTTTTCGTATTATTAATATATTTGTAAGTTCATTGTTGCTTCCTTGTATAAAATTTTTCAATCGATATGGCGTTGAAAAAAATAATAAAATTTTATTTGTGCAAAAAGATTTATAATTCAGAAACACATCCATAGACGAGCGAAAAAATAAAAATATAATTGTTTGGTTGTAATGATTGTTTAATTAGAAAACTGCCGGCAATAAAACAAAAACAAAAAAAAAGAGAACAAGTTGTTCTATACTGATTGCGCAGCACGCCACTAACTTTCATATGCAAATTGAATGTATCTAACAGTTAACAATTTTACCTAAACGATATCGTTTAAACAGAGTACATGAGTAATTAAAGCTTTCTGGTCTATGCTGCAATTCGAAGCATTCAAAAAATTCAATGAACTTATCTATCACGCAGAACGCGGAAGTGAACGAGTATGGAAAACTGTTTTTGCTTAGTTCAAGGGGGAACTGCATCATTATTGTTTGCTTTTCTGCAAAGGCGTTAAAATTTTTGTGGCAACTAATAGCAGATGAAGATCGATAATCGTGAGATTAAGCAACTTGCAGTAAACAAAGCAGTTGAAGCTTGCCGCAATTGATTAAAAGAATGATGGCTTTCTTCTATTATAGCAATAAATAAAAAATAAGATCGTACCAGCCCTTGGTGATCTAGTAATAACTGAGAAAGCTTGGCTAAGCAGTTCTAAAACATTTGCTATGCAGCTCGCGCTTTTGCCCGTTCGATTACCGTCCGTTTTGCTCCCTGGAAAGCTCCATTGATAGCGAGATGTTTTTCAACGAAAACTCCTCGAAGGAGGAGTTATGAAGCTTTCTGAGAAGTGAATAATATTGATCCTTACTTAAAGTAACATTCAGTTTGAATAAAGGGAAACTGAATAAGAAAAACAAACGATAAAAATTCTCTTAATAATTTTTCCCCAAACTATTTTATTATTCACAAGACGAAAGCACAAATCATGGTTTGCTATTACGAACAGTTTGACGACGAAAACTCCACAACAAACAAGATCAGTTAGCCTCTCACCAATCAGTAGCTTGAAAGTCAAAAACACTACGCCTTCTCTTTACATACTTTGTATGAATGTTTATTTCTTTGCCAACTCTTAAGGACACCTTAACCATAATCGAATCAATTTTTTTTATAACGGATCATACCGCGCTGTGACTTTCAATCATTCAGACGAATTACGAGAATAATTAATATGTTTTTATTTGAAATTTAATTTCATTTATATATTATCTAAACAAACTATGCATCAAAGTAGTTATGTAATGATTATATACTTTTTGGAAACGCAATGCATAGTAATTAAAAATAACTAAAATTTAAAGTTCAAACGTGACTCAATGATATATTGTGATCCGAGGGTTAACCAATCCCTTTCAAATCAACTGAGGGCATTAGCTCTACTAAGCGATAACAATTAAAAACAAAAAAACATATTTTTGTTTATCAAATAAAGGTGAAACCCACAGTGAAGTAATTCACAGCTGAAACTCAAAACCATTCATAAAAATGGTAAAATAAAACATTGATAAGTTTACGAAGGTTTACCATACCGATCACCCGCATAATTCTGGTATTTTTATACACTTAACCGGGTAGTGAAGGTACATTTGTTTTGTCAAAAGGTTTGCAGCACCAGCAGAAGGACGCCTTATTATCAAATTTTGAATTCTAAATCGATCAAAGCCCTTCTATGTAATTATTGTGGCTAACGTTCTGCTGCTAATAAGATTAATAAAAGCATTGAAAGCTTTTGGTATTGAAAATAGGTCCTATCGGTCAAGGGATGCGCCTACGATACAACATGAGTTAGAAACATTTCGGTTTGTCACTCGCAAACTCTACCACATACAAAGATAACAATTTTCACATATATTCCAAAGAACTTTTGCGAAAAAAATCCAAATTTCATTCTCTTCGGGATTTTAATTTTTTTTTTTTTTTTGAGGTAACTTGGAAGATTCGGCTACAAGTAAATGTAATTTTCTTACTTGTTTTATTTACGATAGGCTTGATATTGGAATGTTTACCTTTCATTTCACGTATCTGTGCGAAACTAACTCATCTTTCATATAATGGCGGATATGTTAGTTGATGGTTTAAGATAATTTTTGTATAAAATTAAGATAAGCGTTTATTGTACATGACTAAAGACAAAAGTTAACGCCAGCATTGGGTAACTTTTAGTAAAATTTTTAATCGATTTAATGAAAAAATCTGGTGTCAATAATGAGCGCTTCCAATCGCTTTAATCGCTCTACCATACTTACGGTATACACGAAATATTTTCCTTAAAACATAACGTGTCCAATAAATAATTGCGAGAACGTTATACGTAATTATGTGCATGTTATTGACAGCAATAATATGAAATTTTCAGCTAATCTCTGCTAAATATGTGGACATATCGCGTCTACATTCAAATTTAATCTTTTGATCTATGCTAAGTGAAGCCGAGCATTACTTTTCGATTGGAAAATTCGTTGCCATAAGAGGAGAAAAGACCCACTCACTCTAGGTCTAGGGTCTGTTTGTCGGTCTGATCACAAATATTCATTCCTTATTGGTTTCGTTCAGCGTATTTCTGCAAACGAAATGATAAAATTAATATACTGTGGCTAGTGGTACTCGTAAGAACTTCAAATCCGTTGCACATAATGCTTTTATGTGGTAAACGACATGAAGGGTTGCTTTTTGTATAATAAATACCAATAAATTGAATCCATTATTACGTTTGCATGCCCATGAAGGATGCTTTAAACGTTTTATAAAATGTACATTCGAAAGTGAATAAACTTTATCTCAGTGATTCTTAATCTGTTAATTGAAACCAATACGAACAATATACAAGAAGAAATAATTTCCTAAGCAATAGAAAATAAGGCAGAGTGTTTAAAGCTACTTTGCACATTCCTCAAATGAAGATAGATTAGATCAGCCTAAAAATGGGTTAATTCGGAAAGGAATACGGTAGGCACCGCGATATGGTGGATTAGTTCTTTCATAATAACACCAGCGATATCGGTGTCAAATAAAAGAACTTACGAGAGGAGAATACGAAAAGCACAGTGGCGGGTGTGCGAGATTCGCTCCTCGTCGAATATCACCTCCTTACTTGGTTTTTTGCAGACTACTCATGTAGTAATAAAAATTTCTTGGTGAATACCTTAGAAATGTATTAAAAAAAGTTCTTATAACGTATTTTTTTTAATTTTTTTTTTTTTTTTTTTTAAATACGACCATTCACTCAAAAGATGTCCCCTATACGTAGGACACGTAGGTTTGGTGGTCCAGAAGAAGTGGGAAAAAGAACGAAGGGACAGAGTTTGGCCGTAGGTTAAGCATTTAAAGAATGTTTCCTAAATGTGTAGCGCGGTGATCAGAAAGAAGTAAAGGATGGGATAAAGGACGGGAGTGTCCGTAGTCTAGTGAAGGACCAAGTACTCATTATAATTACGACCAACTAAGATAAAACTGCACTGAGATTTGAACCTGCGAACACCGACATTTTGGGTTTGAAGAAGACTGAATAAGACAATCTAACTCTTGAAAGACCTGTCCTTACACAATCTTACATTGCACTGCTCTTGCTATTGTAAAGTTTAAAAAGGAGGGTATTTTTCAAACTCTCCCCTAAAAAGTAATTATTGTGTAAAACAACCACAATATACATATTTTGCGATAATGACATCACAATGTCATCATCGTCTTCATCAACACCATCAATTTTTCGGCACGACAATGAAAGTTATATTGGGCTTAAGGCGATGCCAAATATTTCGATCAATAAATTTTCTTAAGTGATTTCCTCTTGAAAATTGTCTATCTTTCTTGATCTCTTCATACACTGAAGGCAAAAATTATAATGAAAGCTACTCTCTTTTTGGCAAAACTTATTGGGATAGTTGGTCTTGCTACTATTTTGGGGAAGCTATATGCTTTGATTTTCGCAGACTCGTCAAAATTTCCAAAACTTAAGACCATTTTGTAGACGAGCGGACATGTGGTTCATCTTAAAATTTCTTAAATTAATTGATCATTTGCTTGATCGAGCTATAAGTAAGTCCAGGTTCATTACAGAAATAGCCTTGGAGAATTTTTCACCCAGAGCCAAAGTAGGGCATTGCGATATATGATCGAATATGCATTAGCAAAATTATTTGTTTTAATTTGACTACATTTTAGCATCACATTATGATAATATTTTTAATGTTTTAATTTCAGGTTATCTACAATACAATAAACATCAATATTCGAATAATTATCAGAAGGGTAAGTATAACAAGGCTGCACTGCTAGTGTTTAAGTCGAGTTTAGAAAAATGTAAAGCGTGAAAACTGGTTAAAATATTTTAATTGGATGGATAATCAACGGCAAAAGTGGGTTAATCTAGGCTTCTGTTTTGGCTATTTTAATAGGTCGCAGATAAGCGGATAAACGATATCCGCAAACAACAAAGCATTTTCCAGTTTTTATAAGAACGTGATGGAAAAAGGCGCTCTGACCTGCTTTGATGGGCAGGAGAGAATGTGTTAAGATGGAACAATTTAGATATGAATGAAATTGAAAAATACATTTGCATTTGTTTACGTAGAGAACGCGACTATTTTTTCGATTGAGTTTTTAAATTTCACGAACATTGCGGCCCACCCAATATATTAAGGAGAAGAGAAGCAAGTCAGCAATCTGAGTGCAACAACATTTATTTTATAAAAAAAACATAACTTTTACATTAAAGTATTGCAATCGTTTTTATAGATAATACTTACGCTAGCATAATTTATTTCATTTAGGTCAATATTGATATTAATAATAAAAAGTATTGCTTTAAGTAGATAGTTAAAAAAAAAAAGTGCAAAGTGTGCATGTATATGAATGAATACAAAAATTATGATATATTAAGTTATGTATCACAGATGTCTCTGAGGGTTTAACGTGGGTACACTACCGTGAAGGTTTAACCCCATGGTAGTTATGTATCACAGATGTCTCTAGGTGCTGCCGTGAAGGCTTAAACCCACGGTGCACAACTCTCGAACAACAACTAACATAATTGTGCTGATAATTGTCGTAGAAGAAAGGGCAACAATACGCTATAAAGCGGTATAAGTCGATTTCTAAGCATCAGACTACTTATTTTTTCTCTGAGCCGTGCTTCCATTCCTATAACAAGCCTTGTTGTGTTCACTTAAACCGCATTTTGAAAAAAGATCTCGTAATCTTATTGGCAAGTATTTATAACATTAGCTTTGCATGTCCACAATTCTTCTTATACATGAGCATGAAGTTCTCGTTCCTTTTTATATAATTTAGTTATGTTTATTTTGTTTTGTTGTTGTTTTCCTTCCTTTTTTAACAAGTATTAATTGAAATTAATTATAATAAAAAAATTAAAAAAATTGAGTTGAGTTAATCATTTAATGTCGCAAAAGGCAACTTCTGCTTGTAATTAAAATTAAAAAAAAATAAATAAATAAAAAATTTCGATTTTGAGGTCAGGGAATGCTGTTTATTCATTTGCATACACAATTAAAACCTTTAACCCGAAGAATCGTCATTGCGTGTCTTGATCGAAACTTTAACTAACTTAAACCTATTAAAGCCGGCTTTACTTAAATTCACATTTAAAACCATGAATACCATGAATAATAAACAAAAACAACTATTAAGTAGTTTACACTTAATACACTTTTTCATTCTTTTTTTTTTTTTTTCGCTTTTTGTATTCATTGCAGCTTTCGACAATACTGCTTTTACTGTCAGGTGATTATAATTATGTAAAAAAACCCTCCAACATTTTTTTAATGAATGAATTATAAATGTAGAATGAAAAATTATTAATAAAAGAGCATTAAACAACACTTTACTTCACACTAAACACACACTGAAATACGTAGTGTAACTATTTTAAATTGTTATGAGATCATGCTTGTTAATTGTAACCTTTAAGGCATTTTCGGTTTTACTAAGTTTTATTTGTGTGGCGACGATTTTAAATGCGATGAACAATTTCTAGAAAAAAAAAATTTTTGCATTGTTTTCTTTCTTTTTTTTTTTTTAATATTTTTACCAACAGGTAAAATTCCGCTAAAGTGAAGGAATTCTTACCTCATTTTTCACATAAGGAATCTTATGCCCGGCAAACTGTACCAAAATATTTGCCACATTTTTGTTTGTTGATTTCTTTAAAGTTTCATAGAGTTTAAAACTGGTTCTGGCAACTAGTTCGTTAAACTTACCTTTATTTATTTATTTATTTTTATTTTTTATTTTTTTTATATACATAAATGGACCAGTTAAGATTATTTCTTCTTTTTTTTTTTATAGTTGTCTTTGTAAGTTTTTTCACTCTTCGCTCAGAAGCATCAGAGATAGAGAGAAAAGAATATGACGCGTGTAAATTATATGAGGAGACGGTAACAAAATAAAAATTTTTGATATATGTTATGTACTACATATGAATTTTATATATTAATTATTTTGCACGTCAAAGTTGAATATAATACTGACAGTGCTTGCTTTCCTATTGTTTACATTGCAGTTCATATTACTTATTTCATATGATGAACGAAATATAAAGACAGATAGAATTTGTAAATTTCAAGATAAATTAGAATTTGTTTGCTCAATTTGTCATCGTTATTGGATTGCATTGAAGTAAGATAAAGCTGCTTGCGAAAGGAAAGTACCTAACAATAACAGTAATTGTATGATATTAAATGAAAAAAGTATAGCCAAGATATCGAAGTAGTTTTTGCTTATGTCATTCTGTTCATTGATAAGGAGTAATTTCGTTTTGAGTAAGCAGATTCGATTAATTCGTGTCCATATCACTCAGGAAGTGTCCTCATCTCGTGTAACACGGTGACGGTTAGAAAGATATGAGGACTTGGAAAGAAGTTGAGAGGTAGTGGCCTACAGCCTCTAGTGCAATTTAAAGGCAAAACTTACCTCGAGTTCATAAGCAAAATTTCTACATATACGTACACAGAAAATAAGCGTGTGAGGTGTGGAAGCTTTAGATGAGTCAGGTAGAAAAAATTTAACTCGAAGAACATCTGGATCTAAGCAAAAGTAATAGTAATAAAGCGAGTACAGAGCACTTTTATTGCAACTCTGGGCAGATTCAAGGCCTATTTAACACCACACTTCGAGTTTAACACTTGTCGAATAAATTCAAGCAGACGAAACCCCTCAACTTATGAGTTACGCCCAAGCGACAGCTTACGCTTCCCAATCCCACTGTCCCACCTGGTTTAGAGGGCCTTTGTCAAAGCTGGACGACCAGATATGGGAGATTGTTTATGGTCCAAATTATCCTCTCTGGGCAATGCGAGGTCAATCCAACACTTATAATTATTTGGCGTCCACGCGATATGAGCGTCCACCACGATATTTCCAAAGGGCCGTAGACAACGCCCAGATACTCAGCCGCTGGCACTTCGATCTTCGGTACGCTTCGAGAAATGCTTATGACTATTGTTTGAGCATGCGACTTATCCGGTAGGGCATCCTGACCCCTATATTGCATAGTTGGGATTATAACGCTCTTGGATTGATAGCGCAACGTGAGTTTGCACTCGTGAGTCGCTCTTGCATTGATAAAGAGCAATGGGAAATGGGTTATATACGAAAGTAATATGAGAAAAGGATTTTAGCCCAAGTTAAAGAAAATGGCATAGACAGAGATAAAGGCCGGAATGATCCCACCTAAATAGTAGTAGAATTGGAACGGAACGGTAAACAGAAAGGGGTACTATGGGCTGCTCCAACGTAATCGGACGGTTACTTCCATGCCTTAAAGATAATACGACTAGAATTAATCAATGCTAGATTACGCACATTTCCCGGCTATTAAGTATTGATACATTCATTCTACGCAACTCTTCTAATGATGAAAACCGGATTTTTAAAGAGGCTTTCTTGCATCATTTATTCGGTTCTTCTGCCAGAAATTGCAGAAATTCTCCAATTGGCGTACATGTATCTCGTTTAGTAACATGAATTTAAAATTGAAAGAAGAATTTATTTACGTTTTGCTGAAAAAACTCCATAAACGCAATATAAGAAACCAACAATCAATCTAAACAAAAATATTGTTTAACAAAGCAAATTATTAGAATAAAAAAAAACAAGGGAAAAAATATTAAGAATGATAGTTGATTTTTTCTACACATATATATAAAAAAAAAAAAAGACCGCAGCAACGAAGGGAACCCCACCCAAATAGCATTTAATAAAAACAGAAGAAAAAAGAACAACAATATTATGAGAAAATCCCATAATAAATAAATTAAACGCACCTTAAATTTTGCTAAAACATAAACATATGCATAAACCTGTCGATCTGTGCAAACTTTTCAAGAAAATAACATTAAATTGCATGCTGTCAGTAAAAGCAAAAACAAGGACAATATTTCCTTTCAGTTCGCCTCTTTGCCATAATAAATCGAAGTAAATTGCATTTATTAACGAAATGGAAAAAAGCTGCTGATTTATGGATTCAATGCTGATTCAATTTATTGGCACTGACAACAACAAATCATTTTCACATGTAACAAAAATGTCGCCTTTGGCAACATAAGCATCTTCTTCTTCGCCGTCTTCTTTCGCTTTTGAGAGTAAAAGGTGAAAGGATCCCATTTTCATTTTTTCTTTTTATATTTCGAATCATTTGATGTTTTTTAGCAAGAAAAGAAAAAAAAAAAAAATGAGAAACATTTTTGAAGAGATAAACATTTACATTATATTTACATTTCATGTCGAGCCCAGCCGTGAAATGTTTTTCAATGTAGAAAGAAAATATCATTTTAAATCCTGAACAGTGGTTAGGACTACGTGAGATTTTTCATTGTGACGAAAACGTGCTCAAGTCGCAAATAATTTCGCATTAAAGTAAACAAAAAAATGCAAAATATTTTGAAGCTTTTAAATATTTCCTCCCCACTTCCCTCTTAGCGTAATACGCGTACCTGTTCAACATCGTCATAATTTTTAAAACGCAACAATAGCGTTAGCATAACAGGTTTGATATCAAGCAAGTTAGATTCTATTAAAGGAAATAAAAATATTAAAAAAACAATTATGATAAAATTTGACATGAAGCGAATTTTTTTTTGCTGTCCGTCACGTTTGCTTTCGCAGCGACTTGATACTAAAAAATATATTGTGTCAAAGACTTATATGGAAAGAGGGAACGTAACTTGCTATGTAAGCGACCTAATCACGTCTAACACATCAGATAAGGTGCTATTATAAAACATGCGATCAACTTCGTAACATAATAAAGGGATTATTCCAGAGCTAGTTTTTCTATTTTATACTTTCGCGAATCTTTTGAGAATGCAATGAAGGCCTACTTATTATATAATGAGAAGGTTGTTCTACAGAACGCAAAGTTTTTGGATTTTATATTTTCGCGATAGCCGAGTAATAACATAGATTTTACGATTTCATGCCCTCGCAAATCGTTTGAGAATACAGCGATAGCCGTTTTTTTGGCACGAGAGTAGAAATTAAAAACTTAAGGTTAAGTTCAGGCAAGTGCCACTACTAGAGAAAGGTTGCAGATTACCATCAAATCTCATATCACCACATCAAACTTTTAAAGCAGATGGCGAAGCAATTTGGGACTAGAAAAAATTTTTGCGTGTTCCCTTATATGGGAGCTCGCAGTCCCAAATCGGATGTATGACGGGTAGCTTGTTTCTAAGCTCTGTTCCTTGAAGACCTAAGCTTCCTTTTCTCCTGTTCAAGCTAGTAGGTCTCAACCAATTGTAATACAGTTTTCTGCAGTAAGTCTTATAATATCCACTGCAACATAATATTGGAAAATGGGAATTTTATCTCTCTGTAGTGATGCAATTTATGCATAGGAAGCCTAAATTTCATGTGCTTTCAAATCGCGTTGACATTTCTTCATAGCGTTCACGATTACTTTGCTAACGATTTGCTTGTATAATTGTCGGCATTTGCCGTCTGGAACTTCATAAACTGGAAAAACCTTGAAATTTAGAGCATAGAAATTTAGTCCATTTCCCATGGAAGCCAGTAACCAGGACGTGGATCTTCCATTCATCAAAAATATTTATGTAAGAGTCGCCGCCTTATTGCAACAAAACTATTCATGATGACCTGAAATTTCTCATAATCCAAAATATAAGCCAACGCATTTTTTTGTAATACCTTCTCCTGGGCGAATATAATCTTGTAAGAAATTCGAATGGGCGTCGTATGCAGCATCTTCTAGTTAGCAATTAATTTCTTTCTAATCTATTAAGAAAATCTGTAGATATCTTTTCAATCTTTGAAAACTGATTGTCTGCATATATACCGTGTGTAACATTCCACCCACTTGTTACAATACGTTCTAATGGCCATAGTGCGAGCAACATCAAGGAGATGTCACAAGTTATAAGACATTGTTTTACCTGTGATTGCTGGGACTTAATGACCCTGTTTTACAATTAAGCTGATATTGGAGCATTTTCTTACTAAAATTAAAACGAAATCAAAATAAGCCTAACAAGAATGCACATGCTTTTGTTCCATGTCTACAGACCGATCACAAGGCCAGAATATATCCCTCAAGTGTTGCAAAGGAAATGCCAAAACTATCTAACCTCATTTTGTAGAGTTTCGCACATTAATATTTAAAAATAAAATTCAAAAGAAAAGAAAAAAACAAATCTTTGATTATTATTAATTATAATGTGCATATGATGATGTGTGCATATCTCACGTTAAATTTTTATTGTTTATTATAAAAAAAAAAGGAAATATTAATTTCTTTAATGTTAGTATGAAATCATGGGAACATTTATTTTTGTTTTTCTTTTAAAAATGATTTCATCGTTCAATCGATTGTTATGAACGTTATATCGCAAGAAGGGGCTGTACTAGATATATCCTTTGATTGGTAACATTTCGAAATGTACAGCAGAGACAGTGTAAATTATCTGTATATTCTTAGTGATCGAACGATTTTGATTCAGTTCAATTCTTGTTTTTCGTGACTGTTTTTTGTCTATCCACATCGACAACCGATAAAAAGCCGCAAAAATCGAGAAAGATATTAAATTATCAATTGCGTGACAGCCCTGTATTTACCAGAAAGATTATGAGATCTTTAAACACAAACTTCAACCATTCCAGAAGGGGGGTCAACAAAAGTCCACTTGTATTCATTTAGGGCATTTGTGCATCGCTAGTCCTAGGCAATGAGGCGCTACTTTATTTATTAATCAAAAATAATATGTTATTTAAATGTCAGTTGCTTGCGAAACAAAATACAGCCAACTCTTCTTTTACATGTTTTTTTTTTTATTTTTTATTTTGAAATAATGCGGTTCATCAATAAGAATAAATAAATATTTTTACACGACTTTTTGCACGGCTCTCTAAAGGGTGTATCTATCGTGTACAAAAAGAGTTCGGTGTACTTATAATTGTTATGTGTTTTTTGTAATCCTCTTCGTCTTGCATGAAAATATTATTAATAATCATTTAAAAATACATTTTTAATAAATAGTCTTACTACAAAGCACTGCAAAGCAACATTGACTATTGAAATGGAAATTTTTGAAAAATTTTGCGATTTAAAACCAAGTAAATGATGGGAGACCTTGTTACTGTAAGCCTAAGGCAATTTGAATGTTATTACATCTGCGATGAGGAGATGGTGATCGATTTGTTATGACATTGTGTTGGCTGCACCCATAAATCCGCATCGATTGTTGACATTTTCGACGTATTTGTCTGCTTGCTCTTCCACTTGGGATTTGTTGCTACTAATCATTGCAGATATCTATTCGAATAGGACTTCGAATAGGACTTTATTTTTTTTCAAGAGAGATTAAGCCGCCTGAGTGGCCGAAGGTAAGGAATCTCGACTAGCAAGTCAATGGTCGATAGGCTTAGATGCTAGTGCCTTAAGAGTTTAGTCTTAGAATTTATTTCTCTGGCGAAATTGATAATAATACTTTCAAGATCATAACTTACTCTTAAAACAGGTAAATGATAATAGCTTCAATAGGAACATGGATGTAATTCTCAGACAAACACTATTAATAATCAAAAACCATTGTTAAATCAACGCAGAGTAACCTAACCGCCGCAAATACACAGGACCATGTAAAATCGAACGAAAACGATCAATGTAAAGACCGCATGAAGGTCCATATAAAGTTGTTCAAAAGAACGGGAACAATTTTAAGTTGGATATCGATAGTGGGGTAGACAAGTAGAAGCGGAAAAGAAGAGTTTCATTTAATTTATTAAATATTGATACTTCTCAGGATGGGGACTGCTGTTGGTACACCATGTTCTTTGTACTTTATGACATTTTATTTCAAAATTAAAAAGTTCGATTAGTTATTTGTTATTTTTCTTGTTTAAAATTTACTGAAAGTTCAATTCAGTTCAATTTTATATTTTAGTAAATAAAGGTTTTTGTTTTAAAAGCATTTTATAATTTTGTGCTGTTACTATAACAAGTTGCAATAGCAATTTGAAAAAATATTTAAAATGTTTGGAGGCTATCTAAGATTCTTTTCCAAGCAAGCATAAATTTTTTACTTGGGATACCCTACAGACAGACCTACCTTTTATCATACCGTGATTCTGGAATCGAACTAAGAAAAAAAGAAATTGATTCAGACTCGATTTAAGCTTGTCTGCCCCTCTGTCCGTCTTGTACTATTTTGTCCTTTTTGGACATTTTAATGAAATGTGGTAAAAATCAAAGAAAATAGAAATTGAATTGATGAAATAAATCATGATAATTATATGCAGTATAGATATCACATTTATTCGAGTTCAAGATTGACTGACGATTAAGATATTGACACTTAACACACACAATACCCAACCGTACGATTTCTTACAATGTATTTTGAGGCAATTTGACAGAAGGTCATAGATAATTGAGCAAACTCAATATCGTATTTGCGTGCTCTGTCATATTTACATATCGTTTCGCGGTCAAATGTTTCAATATAGATTATGTTCGCCTTGTAATTTTTAAATGGGCGAATATTTAAGAGCAAGTTCAACGTGGTGATTAAAAAATTATTGCATTTTTAGGAAACAAACATCTTTCAACAATAATCAAAGCAAAAAGAAAATGTTTATCGAACCGCTTGAAATGTTTACGAAGATATTTCAACAAATTTTCCAATTTTCAATTTTTAAAATTAAATTTTGCCATAAAAACCACAGACCAGCAACAGCAGCAAGCAACAGCAGCAAGCTCAAGTACGTGCAATTTAACCAGGTTTGGGAATTTTTCTGCAGAAAATGAAAATTGCAATTCTCCAACAGAAAATATTGACTAAGCTAATAAAATGACAGACTTTAAGGCAGACATTATCAACTACATACATACGTACATATTATATATATATATATATATATATAAACACATGTATACATGCATATATACACGGCATGCAAACACACATAGAGCACATAGCAACAGATTACACGGGCCGGTGAGGTAAGAGTTGTTTTGTTAAGACGCCTGTACTTACTTACGTATAGCGCGAGTTGATTGCCAGCAGTAAAAATGCAGCATTTACTGAATGTTTAACACAAAAAAAAAAAAAAAAAAAAAAAAAAAAAAAAAAAGAAAGAAAAACAAATTGTTATATGAAAAGTGAATTGTTGTAGAGTGAACGACAACAATAACAATGTGCATACATACATACATACACATCATAACCATCAAGCAATTTATGTAAGTAAATTAATAAAAATCCATATATGTTTTCGTAAGACAGCATAGAAATTATTAACTTACATATCAATTTTATTTAGTAAGTTGTTGACATGAATGGCTTTTGGGGTTTTAATGCAATGACATGTCGCAGCGTTTAAGGTGGCATTTTCTTGTCATTAAGACTTTGTTAGACAATCTTTCAATTTTGTTTTGTTAATTGAATATATCTCCTCATGAACATGCATACCAATACACATTGCATCGAGCGCATATATACGTGAAGATATCTGTTATTATTTTTATTTCCAGAGGTTTTTCTTTAATTTGTCTTTTTTTTTTTTTGGGGGTTTTTTGTTTTTTCGATGAATTGAAAGCAAGAGTGAATGTGAATGGCAGGTTCGTGTAAAATAAATTTGTTCAATCAAGAAATATTAACTTGTTGTTAACTTTCGTTTTTGAAAGCCTAACAGGGATTTTGATCAAAAACCAAAACATAATCGTGCACACGTTGTTGGCTTGTAAACAAAAAAAAAAAAAAACAAGAAAAAAATGATTTGTCTTCATAGGTACATTTATATGTATATAAGCCACCGGCCAGTAAGTGGCGGGACCGTCACAAACACTTGTCCACATTATTTTTAGAAAGTCTCACATCTTAAGCGATAGTTATCTAAATATGTTATCATTTCGATTACTTCTTTCGATTATTTCTTTATGAGCTACGATGATATAAGTGAGATTGTTTTTGTTATTTTTAAAGCAGGGGAAAAATTCAATATCAACATTGGTTTGAATGGTATTTTAGCAACTCTTCTTTATCCAATGCAATAGTTTGTTGTTCGGAGTTTGCTGATTGTAAACGAAATCTGGCGGGTACAAACTTTGGCTGAACGTAGTTCGCCCAAGTTGGTTGACTTCACTCCTGATCTTAAATGGAATACGGACTTACGCGTTTGCTTTCAGCGAAGCAACCACCGCACTGTGTTGCTGATGCCGAAATTGCATGTTTTGCGATTCGAATTGTTGTTCCATCTCTCCTTCTCCTGATCTGGCCACCAGCAACTTGAGCAGCTCATTGCGGAAACTGAAGGATCTTTTGTGTTTTGATAAGTCCTTCTAAAAAAAAACATGAAAGTATTGGAGTAATGTCGCACTGATTGTTTCTCCCTTGAGGAGGACTTTATTCAGAAATATAGAAAAACGGTGCCAAAAAAATGGTTTTATTACATAGTCCCGAGACTTATTGATTGACATATTAAATGTACGTAATTTAATTTAGTTTTATGTTTGCAAATGCATGTACTTTCAGCCAAGAGTAAAAGTACAGGAAGTAAAATGTGTATAAGCAAACAAATCCTACTAGAGGTTTGAGAAAAAATGTTAAGTAAAATACAATCAATATAAAAAATATTCAATGAAACAGATGCATATATCAACAAGCAGAAACATTGTACCGAAACACGGCCCACCATTAAATACCCTACACCATTTCGTTTAATGCAATTACTTTAGCGTTTTAAAAAATAAGTTGTAAGGAAGTGGACGAAAAAGTCATCTCTTCCGAACCTCAAAAACTGTGACCTGTAGGTTAAACACAAGAAAACAAGACAGACCGACGGACAAGAGAGTTTAGATTGATTGGTATAATCAAAGGTGAGTGTTGCGTAAATCAGCACAAACTTAATATACCATTGCATCTCTAGGGGTGTAGGATATGAACAAAAGAAAAGAAAGAAATTACGGTTAGCTTAATAAACGCAATCCAACAAAAAGGAACTAAAACTATGCCAATAATCGAATAAAAATAAAAAAGGAGTTCGAGGCTAAGTCGTGCGGAAACTCAAATCAACACCTAGTAAAGGATTAGCAGGTAGAATAAAGAAAACTCCATAGGCATTTTGGAAAAGTTTGAAGAAACGGGTCTTGTCATTCTAGACGGGGACTTTAGAGTAATGGAAAATATACTGTCAAGCGTAACGATTCTTATTATAGTAGTCTTCTGCAAAGGCTTCAGAGCTCTGGCTGCGGTGTTGCCTTCCATTAATATATCCCAAAAATAATATAAATATTTTAAATAGTTGAGTATTACTATTACACCATCCTGTCTTCCAATTCAAAAAGAAAAAACTTGCCACGGAAGGTCCTCTTTCTAGGCAGTTACAGTGGCTCTTTATCCCTCGATTGAAGTCATGCTTACGTCTGTTTAGTTGCCAAGTTTCAGTTTTCTATGTTGGCTACCGCGATACGTCCAATGACACGAACTTGCAATTAAACTGATTTAAAATCTGATCAAGTATATATATATTTTCTGGTCTATCTGATGAATGTTTTTGGCTTCTACTAATGGAAGAGCAAATTTTATTTATACTTATCCTTCTACATTCGTGTTGGATTCAAAAACAACGTTAAAGAAAGAAATTATTTTTTGATTTGTTTTTTGATTTTGAGCAAGATCGAAGAGTATGTAGTGGAAGTGGGAAGTCACGATTCCCTGTGCAATAATAAAGTCATAGTATGACGGTTCTCTTTAAGCTAATGCTGGTTGAGAGGAGTCAGGCTAGATCTTCTAGAAAAGCTCTATGTGTCGTCTAAGGGCCAAATTGCATAAGAAGGGCCGGGAAACGGTTTGGGGTTATTTAGCAAGTGTCTTAACCTAGCGCAGCAACTTAATATTCAGCAAAATTTCAAGCATCTCTACCTGAGTGTTCCCATTTCTATTTTCCATATTCGTGTACTGCAAGTCCGGATAGTTTAAATGGTATAGAAGAAATTTGTTTTCCATGCAAATACTGAATCATGGTTGTAGGACAAGCTTTCTATGTTGTCAATTACATCTTGTTTGGAATTTATTTATTTATTTATTTAGTTTTTTTCTTTTCAATCTTAATGCTTGTTAGACCCACTGACCAACTCAAAGTTTACAATTTTTTCAGTTAAATTTCACTTTTTTTTTTTTCTCTGGATGTTGTGCGTATTTAAAATTTTTTCCATTTGATTCAATGGAATTTTCATGTCGGTTTGTTTGTATGTTCATGTAACAACTGCATTGAAAGATATATATCCAAACACTTATTTAGGAGAAAAAAAAAAGTCTTTTATTGATTTTATAAAATTTTAATATTAAAAAAGAAAGAAGAGAGAAGAGAAGAAAACAACGATGAGGTACTATTTGAACAAGTTTAACTGGATAAAAGTATTCGAGTGATTTTTGTTTTCATTTTTCTAAAGATTATCTTTTTACGCGTACATGCTCAAGCCGGACAGTTGTAAATAAAAACATCATTTGTTGACTAAGCATTTTATTAATGCGCCAAAAAGTTTCGAAAATCTATTGAAATAAAACCATCGAAATTATGTGTAAACGCTATTTAAGCGCAAACTATATTTAACTAACATGACATTAAAATCTGTAAACATATTTTTTACACTGACTTTTTAAAATTGCTGCAAATTGTAAAATTTTTGCAAGAATTTTATTGCGGCATCTTTTCTTGAAGCAATAAAGAAAGAAACAAGTAAGAGTTTTATATTGGACTAGCGTTGAATCTTGTATACCAGCCATCATTCATTTTATCAATATCATCGAGCCTGAGTTATTAATATTTTGATTTCAAATATTCAGTATAAGGAAGGTGATGTCTGTGAATGTTATAGATTGGTTTCTATTGATAAAACGCAGCAAATATATATATCTACTCTTTTATTCTGGGACGTGCCCGCTTTTGCTTCCGTGATGCAAATGTGATCTTGTATATGTTTTTCTATGAGATCGCGCCAATTGGACGGGTAAGTTTTGTGACTCATCATTCCTCGCTTAATTAAGAATATTAGGTTATAAAAATTGCTACGATCCCTTCGTACGCACGCTCATAATACCGAAGAAACTAAAGCAACCGGCGAAACCGTCCGCAATTTTGTGATGCTTTTGTCTATAACTTTGTGCTGTGTGTGTGTGAATGTGCTCCTAAAAAACACCTATACGTCAGGACAATCTACGCGTACGTTGCAAAAATTTTCGCTTAATGAACGACGACATTTTATTTCTAATTTATATCCAAATTGTTCCCATTCATTTTCCATTTAATCTAACTCAGAGTCGATCGGATTTTACTCTTACGCTTAATTGCCGACGTGTTGGTAGACCGATTGGAACCGTTGCTGGACTGGACATGAAGGTGATTCTAGTCAGCATCTGGATCACAGGTTTTTGAAAATATCCTCACGCGATCGAATGTTATAAACGAAAATATGAAAAAATGCTCCACGTCTTTGCAGATTGTTTTAGTTTCTTCTGCACTGCGGACGTCTCTGAGCACAAAACGCACTCATTTTTTAAGCTTACATTCCTAATCAATCAAGGAATATCCACGCCAAATTTAAGTTTCCTATCTTCATTTTTGCGACTGTGACGATGCATAAAATTTACCCCACAAATTGACGAGTTTCCGTAAATCTAGTGTTAAGGAATTTTAAAAGCTTTACTGGGCGTGGGCGATTTTTCAATTTTTGAATATAAATAAAATAGATTTGGAAAATTTCAGCTTTATGAACAATCAGTAAAAGACTTGCAGATTTTTTTTAGAGAAACGGAGCAGCTTTGAGTTTATATTGTACTGTGGGTCTGCCCTTTGACCGATTTGATCTGCGTGCAAAAACTTCCAATATTTACGGCACATTTGATGTCGATACCTGCGATTAACAGAGCGTCAACAACGCACACACGTACGAGATCTTTGTTTTATATAAAAGACTTGCAAAAAAAAGAATTGTAAAAATCTATCGTTATGAACTATATTTACTAAGGTTGGACTCACGCCAAATTTTCGCTCCATATTCCTACAACGGGCGGTTTAATCACCCTAATACTCTTTCTTACAATCGATCTGTTGGTCTGTACGTTCCCGCGTTTGTCTGTCCTTGGACAGAATAATAATCAAGTATTTGTAACTTACAAAATGTACCTTCGAGACAATCACGACTGTCTGCTCACTTGGCTTCTTGAAAATTAACAAAATGGCTTGGAATTTTTATTCTCTGAAACTAATTCATAGGACTTTGTGGGAAAATTCTTAAAGGTCGTAGAGCGTAAGGTCGTAGAGACAATTACGGCGCAAAAAACATATTTTGTCGATTCGATACATATCCACTAGGTTGGGCTGCGATCATTACCTGTCCCTTTCTCCTTCTTCACTTCTTCCGAACCAGCGCCGTGTTATACATATGTAGAGGGTGACTTCCCCTGAGCAATTCGTGTACATATATGTTATCGTGATATCGTTAAATTAGCCGATTCTAATGCCTCCATCGTAGGGCCCAACAAGACGTTCTATCATTCTGACATTCAGTCTCTAGCTTTAAAACTAGTTTGCTTGAATATGATGATGTCTACATAGAAAATTTGATTGTTTACACAATCGTTAATTCATAAGGAAACAGCATTTTGTTCGATGTCCACGAACAGTATTTTGAAATTTTCCATTTTGATAGATATGAAGACATATATATGTATGTATATAAGTCACCTTTGATTTTGCAGTTTAAGCATTTCAAAGCGCAATATTTGTCATAATAAAATTTAAATATTCTGTGATTAGTGGATGTAAGAAACATTTTATTGGTAATAAACGTTTACATAACGCTTTTCGATAATTCATTTTCTTGCGATTATTGTTAATTAATAATATAAAAAAAAAAAACTCTCTATGAATATCTTTGTAACGAAATATTTAATACGATTTGTGTTATATGCAAACTCAGAAAACTTGTTTATAAACGTGCTAAAGTTTATTTATATACGTTAACTTATCCGTTATATAATCGACAGATAGACAGATAGAAACCTGATTCATTATTAAAATTATGAAATGAAGAAAAAAAAAGTAAATAAAAATAAACCAAAGCATAAAATTGCAAGTTAATTACATTTGATTATGTTTCGTATCATTCTACCATGAAGGAGGGGGGTGGGTGGTGATCTAAACATAAAAAAAAAAAAAACAAAAAAAGCAACTCAGTTGCGATACTATCTTGAACTAAAAAGGAATAGCACACTTGCAGTTGTTCAAAAATTATTTATATATTACGCAGAAGAAGGGGTTAAAGTTTCACTAAATGCCAATGATATTAAATGTAAGCGAACAACAACAACAAGAAGAACAATAAACAATTTTCATCTATTTTCAATGCGATTCAGATATGGATTATTTGCAACAACAAACTACTTTTCAACTGATTTTTTTTCTGTTTTTTTTGTTTTTAATATTGCATAGTCATAACAATGCGATATAAAACGATATGTGCCTAGATGTTGCTTTGTTTAAATATTTATGAGATATTTTGTGTTTTGTGTAAACATAAGCAAGTAACTAAATCGGTTTGATATTGTTAGTATCTATATATATATATATATATATATAGCATACACACATGATACGCATGTTTACATATAATGTTCTGTTTATCGAATCATATGTTTATGGCTTATGTTTTAATAAAATGAAACGAATAGCGTATCGCTACGATACGTGAATTCAATTTTATAATTTTACAATAGAGCTAGAAAATGGCCTAAAGGCCAAGTTTGCGGCAAAAAGTTGTATTAAGCTTATGTGGATGTATGTAGGATCCACAAAAACTTGAGATAAGCTCACCTTTTTTATTATGTGGATCGATTAAGGAAATGATTTTGCTTGTTACTCCGTCTGTCCCTCCTATTTTCTTATGTTCGACCCAAAAGCCTCCAGTGTTGAGATTTTTTAATAAAATTTGGCATACCGACGTGTTTTGACGCAAGAACGAAGGATGTTGAAAATGATTCGGATCGGATCATTTTCTCGACCTCTTCCCATACAATACCTCTCTTTGAAAAGTTGCTATATGGGTAACCGTACTGAATGAAGTGGCGTAGGCTATTTAATGACGGGCCGGGTGATTTACTCGGGTCTTGTTTTCCGGTTTTATATCTTTTTTGAAAAACATTTTTTGTCAACTCATGACACTCGTGCTGCCCATGCCTAAAATCGGTGCACTTTTTAAAATAATTTATTTATAGCTAGTGGGAAGTCATCATACGGTATTTTATTCTCCAAATATAAATAAATTATTATAATAAATTTTATAGCAAAATATCGATAAGTTGCTAAGAAAAGTAATTTAAAATGTGTTTGGAATCCAATACTCAATACTTAAGATCGTATAAAAGCAAAGAAAAATATCAGAAAACACATGATGTGTTTAGAAAAACCGCAAGATAGATTTAAATGATAAAAATGTAAAAGCTGCGAACAAAAAGTAAAATTCTTCCGATCTATTTGCATATGGAGAGCTTTTGTGGAAATTCGATAAAAATTCACATCAAATTTGTGATATCTTCTGCCGGGCGGCAGATTTTTGCTCACTATATATATTATAACATATGACCAGTCACTCAGGATTGTCCTGTGTACGTGTACTGTGGAGAAGGAGATAAGGAAATGTGTGATGATGGCCGCAGTCTAGTAAGTAGTGTTATGCCTTTACTAAAATTACAACTCGTTGTAGCTACGACTATATATGATACTGAGAGTTAAATTCGTGAACACCGATGTGGTACTCTTGTCTTGTCGCAGCTATTGCTTTTGGAGAAATATTGCGCAAACTTAGTTCGTTATCGAACGAGGTCTCAGGTCAAAACCTGTGAGCAAACTTGCCTGTCTTGAGAGTCTATTAAAACCCATGTTTACGACCTACAATAAGTCAAGGTGCAGGCAGATCTTTGACGTCCGTTGTAAGTGGACGTTTGCGCTTGACTTAATTTGGAGGACAATGCAGCCAAGAATTTTTTAAAAAACGACTAATTCTGCTAATGCTACCAATAAAATGCGATCATCCTAATTGCAAGCTAGAACCATGACTCTATTGCATGCTAAGGAATTTTTTAAATTTCTATAGCAAACCTTCTTTCTGCTTATACAATGTAGGATTTCATGAATGTGTTTTCAGCCCATTCTTGATTTCCAAATAAATATCGAAATTTCTTTTCATTTGAAAAATCTTGACATTTTACATGGATCGCATATTTACATATAAAACCTATCCTTCCTACCTTTTTCCGCTTTCTATAAGTACTGTTTTAAAGCTGGTTGGTTAATCTATCACCAATAACCACAGTATCACAGTAACCATAACACGTCATATGTCATACGTCTTGTAACAGTAATTGAAATTCATTTTTAGTTTATCCAATTTGTTAAGTCGCTAAATCAATAGTTCAAATCAGTACTACATTTTTTTATTGTTGAAAACTTAATAAAAATGTAATTACATCGAGCACTTGATACCGATAATTGGTGACAATAAAAGATTGCAATATTTATTGAAGTTTAGCTTTCTTTCTCTCGATGGTGAAAATAAACTAATTATAAAAACGAGCAACTAATGTGTCTGTCGCATATATGTGTTATTAGATGAGAATTTAATGGTTTCCATGTAAAGTAGAATCCCCTATAAGACGGTGGACACGTTCCGTATTATATGAAATTGCGTCGTGCGACGTAGGTTATTTAGGTTCGTAGGTTATATAAATACATGAGTCACTCCGGTTGTCTTCCTTATTACATCAAATGTGATTAATTTTAAGACACTACATGGCATAAGCTTTTGTGGCCGTTGAAACGGGAAAATATTTCTTTTCTAAGCGAGAGAGAAAGAGAGAAAAGGAGAGAGAGAGAGAGAGAGAGAGAGAGAGAGGAGATGGTTATAAAAATTTGCTAACATATAATTTCCGGACAGTTGCAATTTTTCTGCGCTATTATAAGAACACGTGCTCCACAGGGGTCTTCTCTACTTTTAGTAACAGACAAGAAATAGATTGCAGTCATAATTAGAATATCCAGTATTTAAGGATAAACCTTTAGATAAACTTTACGTCATCTTCTCGTAATTTTTTAGTTTCTCGTTATCTAAAAAATATGGCAAAGTTTTGAACTGATCCTAATCAAATTTGTTTGGTGAAAGTTTGAATGGCCAGTGACTACTGGCATTAAGAAACTAGATTATATATCATCTATGTATATAGTATATGCGTTTGCATGATAAATGAAATCAAAAAAAAAGAAAAAAAAAGAAAAAGGGAAATATTTTTTGAAATCACAATGTTGGCCATTAATGGCTGTTCCAACAGGTCATTAAACGTTTACCTTTTATTTAGTTTGAAAAGAAATTTCGTGATCGATCAGTCAACTGATTCACGACAGTATGGCTAATTATTAGTAATGCTTCAATAACACAAATAATAAATAATATATATGTAAACATTATGTGAATTACTCATTAAATCGATTGCAGTCATTTCATATTATCTGATAATATTGTTGTCCATAATTTTATTTCTCTAGCTTTCATTATTAATAAAACTAAGCACTTTCTTTAAAATGCTAAAGATCATCGCATGCTCTTGGCGTGGGGGTCAAAGTCTTCAAACTTTCTAATATTTAATGAAAAATTTTTACTTTTCATTTGCCAAAAAGGAAAAAAGTAAAAAAAATCAGAAAATTATGAACTTTCTCATTCACACAAACAATTTTACATGTGTATGTATATATATATATATGTCCACTTGTTTATAAAAAGCGAAAAATAACGAAAAAAAAATTCTTTTTTATTGGTCAGTTGATAAACAGCCAAAAAAAAAAAAAAAAAAACCAGAAAAAAAAAATATTTAAAAAAAAGAATTAAAACAAGATGCTCTTAAGCGCCAGTTTCCGCAATTGGAGTGAATCTCTGCCCATAAGTATGTTTTTTATTTCCTTTCTCAGTTCATGTTTCTACTCGCTGAGAGAGTTAATGATATGCGAACTGTGCGGTACCAAACATGAGCATAAAGTGTATATGTGTTTTCAGAAAGTCTTAAACTTTGGAAAAAAACCAGTTTTGAAGATTATAAAAAATTTTTTTTATGCTCAACCAGAAAAAAGTGGAGGTATATTATTTACGCCGTTTCATTTGTAACAGGCAGAAACATGCAGCTGAGATTAAATTGGAAGGTTTTGAGCCCATACCTGTTGTTCGTAGGTGCCTATCCTAGATCGCAGAAATTGACCCGTAACTTTGAAATTTGCCACGTATAGATTTTAAAGTCATTTGGGTAGATAGGTCAAAACCTGATTGATCTCCGCACTTGAAACACCTTCCAAAGAGAATATTTTGGATAGGTCTAGTAGTGATGGAACTCCGCATACGAAATCTCTTCGCAACTCAATTCTGCAGAACCGTCTTAGATTCGCTAAAACCTGCACTTGAAATCCTTTCGAAAGTCAATTCTGTAGGTAGGACCAATACTAAGGGAACTCTGCATATGAAATCGTTTCGCAACTCAATTCTGTAGAAAGGTCTTAAATTGACTGAAACCTGCACTTGAAATCCTTTCGAAAGTCAATTCTGTAGGTAGGTCCAATACTAGCTTAACACTGCACTTCGAACCCCGTCAAAAGTTAATTCTGTAGATAGGTCTAATACTAAGGGAACTCTGCATATGAAATCTCTTCGAAACTCAATCCTGTAGATAGTTTTTAGATTGGCTAAAATCCATACTTGAAATCTTCTCGAAAGTCAATTCTGTAGGTAGGTCCAATACTGATTGAACTCTGTTACATTGATTCGTCAAAAGCAATCCTAAATCTGCATGCCATCCTACGAACTTATTGGGTCTTGTGTTATTAGATCTTGAAGTGTGGAGACAACATGAAGCCTTAAGCGGCCACACTTTCAATTATGAAAGCTCGCCTTACATTGCCAGCATCCATTGTTCGTTCTTAATCGACCAGGTTTTCTACATGCTTCCACTTAAGCCAGCAATTCTCGACTTATGAATTCGTATTGTACTTAACAAACAGTTATTACCCCCTTTATTCAAATATCACACTTTCATGCCGTATTCGTTTTACATTGACAGAGGAGCTTTTTCTATACATGAGCCAAAAGGTATGTATAGTATCGGAAAGAAAGAAATTTAAATATCATTTTAGACTTCGCAATACCCGCCATGATCGAGAGAATAATATTTTCTGTTCAAAGACCTTCTCTCTCTATTCCACTGTCTACTGTCGCCCTACGCGTTATATAGTATATATCCCGCAAGAAATTGCAATATTTCTCCGTTTTGGAAATATGAAGGCACATCGTATAATAAATTCCTCAACACGATATGAAAAATATATCAAATTTATTTTCAAAATCAAATATTTGAAATCGAGTTTTGAATCAATAATAAAATTATCGAATTCAATATTTGCAACAATGCAATCCATGCCGGATCTGCCAATGCCATGTATAATATTTTCTCAACAATTTTTTCTAAAATGAATGACTCATATATACAGTCATTTATACTCAGGGTATAATATAATAGAACATCGCTGACATGCTTGTTAACGTGTTTCATTCATTTATTTGGTAACCTAATTAAGAGAGTATTAAAGAAAAAAAAAATTCATATTCTCTCAACTTTGCCATTTCATGTCAATTGTCATGATAGGCATTTACATCTGAAGGCTTCTTTTTTTATCTTTTCCAATGCATTGTCTTTTTTGTTTATAAATTTTTTTTCTTTTTTTTTCACGCTGCTAACCAACGTTGAACTGGGGATTCTATGAAAAATGCTTTTAAAAATTGTTGAACAATTAATTAAAATAAGTGAAGTTATTGTCGACTTTCGGGGTCCTATCGTTGGTGGGGAAGAATGAGCGTACTAATTAAAGCAACATTTGCTTGCTAGATCTCTTACCGCCAATTAAATACCAGCTTCGTTAATCAAGTTGCTTGTGGTTGTAATTCTCAAAAAAAAAAAAAAAAAAAAAATAGAATGCATTTCGTTGGTCCATAGGGTAAGGGGGAGATGTTTTCGTACATTCGCCGTTAACGCTCTTATTGTCTTTTAGATTCTGTTTTCTTCTTTAAGAACTCCTAACATATATAGTTGCAGGAAGAGAAAGGCCTGAATCCATTTACTCGCCCTTACGGGCCAAAAAAAAAGTATGAGCATTTAATACTTAGCTTCGAAGATATTCAACGACGTTACCGTGCATTCCATCTCCATTTATAATATATCCAAACAAAAGGAGGGATTTTATCTTGATCCTCTTACTTACCATCCAATGTTTCAGACTATTCTTTAGGTAGAGCTTGAAAACATTCAACGTTATCACTGTCCATTGTTCTGTTTGCTTGCCATATGCCCAAATAGAAGCAACAGAGACTCTGCATTGTATCAAATGCACTTGAGCAGCCGCTTGCTATGCTCCTAATAAAATGCCTAGGAATTTTAATGCATTTCCTTAAGATTCGGTGGGAACTAAGTATGCAAAAAACTTTTGAGCAAAAGATCTTGCAGAAAGATAAACCAAGCAAACCGAATACTAAACTTTGCATGTCTTTCCATTGCATATTATGTTTGTAAGGAAATGTATTGTATGATAAAATTTTCTTCCCAGGTTTGACGGTTATTGTCTATAAAACATAAAAGCTTACAGTACGGAGCTATTGTGGTGAAGAACGATGGTCGCAGTAACGTGGATACTTCATTTACTTGTTGATGTGTTAAGAAAATATGCGCAACATGAGAAAATGTATTATTTCTTATCGTATATTCTTCTTGTGCGTCTATTTATTCTAAGCTCGTAGCGAATATAAGAAGAAAGGATTTGTTTGACTCGGTTAACATCGTATTTGAGGCTTAATATTTTTGCTTATACCGTTTATACATTGGTAGGAATGTCACTATGCTTAACACAGGTTTCGAACTCACATCGATTACTGTTCAAACAATTTTTAATTTGGCTTTTGTTAGTTTCTTTCTAAGCTCATAGCTAACTGCTTGCTTGTTTCCTTGGATTTGTTCGAATCATTAAAGGTCGTGTTTCATGCTTAATTTTCACGCTTTTTCTATACTTTACGAGGAGTATTCAGCTAATCGTCAGATTTAATAAAGGTGCCTGACTATCATCGATTATTTTTGAAACTATTTCTAACTTGAGTTTGAACACGCTTTGTACTCTTTCTTATGTCGACTATACGTCAACATTTTATTTCTTACCCTAACTCTTATGTCAACATGGAGTCGACATTATATTATTTGAGTACATTAATTAAAGAATGATAAAGATAGATAAAAAAAGAAAGAAGAAAATCATCAGGATTGCCAAGGGCTAAGGTTCCCTGTTTGAAAGAGTTATGGAAAAATTTTGAAAGTTTTTTTTATCTCCATTTTTTTGTGATGAACAAGAAAAGTATTTGCTATAGCGAACGGTTTAATACATTTGCATTAATGTAGTAACGACTGTGGGCGTCAAATACGTTTTCTATGTGTGTGAACTTTGAAAGGTATTGTCTTTGTTTTGACATATTTAGAAATTTACCACTGAACTTTAATTTTATCATCTATTCGCATTAATGCTATGAAATTTTTTTATATATTCGAAAAATTAATTTTTTAAATATTCATAATAAGACAATGTGCTTTTGCAATTCCATGCTTTAAGGAGTCTATTAAAAATTCTTTGTAACAGTTTATGAGTGTATGTATAATATAATTAACCTAGCAATCGTTTTTAGTGTGCACCTTCAGCATATGCATTGATAAATATCTCACAGTACTTTGGAAGTTCAGACACAAGAATGGTTGGAAATTTTAAGAAAATTAACAGATCATATAGCAAGTTACGCCCTGAAAGTGTAGTAAAGCCTTTGGAAAGTGTACGGCAGTCAAAGTTCACTTTTAACCAGTATATAAGTTTCCCAGTTGTATTTGAACAAGATGAACACAAAACATGAGTTGAATGGATTTCTGTTGATTGCAGATGTTGCTACATTTTCATGAATGGTGCTGATGTGGATGGGCGCTGAATTGCCACTGTCACATGATTAATGTACGCGACATGATAGAAACTTTTGTAAAAAAAAAATTTTTGTTGTTATTTATTTTTTTTTTTTTATGTTTTATTTATTTATTTTTTTTGGTTTGGTTTTTTTGCTTTTGTTTTCGTGGATAACTAACGAAAAGTGAACGGAAACCTTTTGGAGTGTTAGTGTATAGTTTTTTATGCTGGGAAATGACAAGCAATTCCGAGATAATGGTTGCATTGGTAGTAGTTTAGTGGCTGCAATGCTCATCCATGTCTCTATGCATCGCTGCTCGGCTTATATATATATATATATATATGTGGAAATTTGCAACTGAAGAAGAGATGATGAGCGCTATTGTTGTTGATGGTTTTTACTATAGTTTCCTTTTATGCACATATATTGGTGGGTGCTTGCATCATAATCGCAGTGAGCTCGATAAGAATTTAAGATTCAAAGTGCATGCCTGAAACTAAAATTTATGTAAGCAATGTTCATTACATTTGTGACTGTGCGTAGTTTATTTATTTATATGCATTTATGTATGCATGCAAGCATGAGAATGCATATGAATTTGTGTGGTGCAGTTTTATGAGAGACTTTATTTTATCGTAATTCTCCAAGTGTTCGAGTGTTGAGGGTTATTTTAACAATAGGGTCATGTGCTTGCTATTTTCCTTTACGCTGTGCTTCTTTTAATCGCATGTTATCTTTGGTTATATGGCAAGCGACAGCTTTTGTAGGTTGCTGGGTGGTGGGTGTAGCCATTTCACGGTATAACAATAACATACAACTAACATCTTGAATTTATTTAAGAGTTTGGCCTATGGCCTTATTATTATTGTTGTTATTGTCGTTGAATGCTTTGTTTACGATTTTTAGGTCACACATACTCAAATTGCTAATAACTGTAACTAATATCGCAACTAGGCTGTAAAAAAGAAATTTCTTTTACTTTACAAAATTTCCTCAAATCCATTTCTTTAATTTACATCATTAAATATGTAAATAAATCAATCCTATTAAACTTTTAGATATTTTCTTTATGTAAAAATATATATATATAAAAAAAAAAATAATAATAAATAAATAAAATTTGAAATCGTGCTGTGCTTAAATACGTCTAAGAAATTTTCTCTGTTTATGTGTATCTTTTTTCTTTTTTATATCATTTTTGTAAACAAAAATGTTTTTTGGTTTAAATGCCATGTTTAGGAAGCGTATTGTTATAGCTGTTGTTAGTGCTCAAATAGATTTTCTCTCACCATTCTTTGTGCCTGCAAACATCCATGACACAATTTAAAAGTTTTAGCTTTCATGCAACATTTGTTGATATGAATGGCTTCGTCTCTATGCAGCTGTGTGCTGTTAATAAATTTTTATTTATGTTAACATTTTACGTCATGGGCATGTATACATATATACATATATATGTGTACTATAAACTTTCGGTACAATTGTCATTATTATTTGGTTGTTGCTCTTAGTGCGGTATTGCTTATATATTCATAGGTGTTGCAGCGAAAAATGGAAGCATGCCTGTTATGTCTACGAGTACGTAACAATGACATTGGTATTTGTCCTTTGAGACATTCCCTTTCGACTATTCCGATTTAGCATAGGATTAAGAAACTGCGTGCGTTCCTATGCCTGTGAATTGAAAGAAGATCCGCAAATAAATAAGTGTATTTTCTCTTTCTCTATCACATTGCTCCCATTATTCTTCTTTCGACTTCTTCGTTCGCTTTACTGTTACTTCAGCTTGTTTGCACAGCACATTTAAGTATAATACAAACTTGTGGTTTATCGGCTGCCTGCCGGACATTCTAACCACTACACGGCGCGGTAGTCAATTTTTTGAGCCGATTTAATCATGTCTGCTGCGTGCCTCTGTGGCTGCGGTTTCATCATGTCATTAGCGCGTGATAAGTCAGAGACTTTTGGTAAAGTAAATGTATTTGTAGTTCGGTATTTTGTGTCGCTTAGGTCTTTAGTGTCTAATCTGTTCACCTGCGTACGTTAACATTATCGAGCGGAAAGTTGGTTTTGGTCACTTTGTAAACATTAAGGCCGGTCGTTCACTACCATCTCATTGTTGATGTGATGGGTTCGCCATGTTCACATCAACGAGAATATCGCATCTTATTTTTCTGCCTTTTCAGCATTTTATAAAACGTTTTGTTTATTTTCCTATAGTTGATGTGGTAAGACTTCAAAATCTATTTAGTTTAGTTTACATTTTCAGCTGGATACTAGAGAAGTTTTATAAATTTTTTTAGATTCTTGTTTATACGTTAACGTAAAGAATGGGCTATTGCGAAGCCTTAAACAAAACAAACATTTTCCCTTGTGTTCCGCGGATCTAAAATAATAATAAAACTCCAACTTATAGCTTTTAATTTCAAATTATATATGGGTACGCCATATATAAGAAAGAGACCGTATTATGGGGTCGTTAAAATTTATTTCATTAAATAACAATCAAACTTAACCTCATAGTTTTACAATTGAACCATTCATGATCCGTAAACCAGATGTGAGTATAATTTATGTATATACATATACACACAAGTATATAATAATATAATAATATATATATGTAATGAGATAATAATCCTTAAAAATAATAATAAATTTTTCACATTGCCATAGCAAATCAAATTTTTTCTTATAAACGACAAGTATTGACATGCGGATAAGAAAGTTCTCTGATCAATTAGTAGAAAATTAACCTTTTCAAAATATTTGTAAAAGTCAAATAAATATTTAAAGATAAATCTTTAAAAAATGCTGAGCAATTAGCTTTTAGTAATTGTCACTTATAGCGTACAGAAAAGCGCTTAGTGATAGGGATAAGCTTTTTTGTTTCTCTGTTAAACTGTCTTGCAATACACTCAATTGTTCAATTATTCAATAAAGTAACAAACGAAAACATTATAGCGGGATATATAGTGGGAAGTGATCAAAAAAGTGGTCTGATCCCAAGCTTTCGTCTTTGAGCCAAAACACATCTGTTTACCAAATCTTATTAAAATATCACAAAAATTGCTGCCCCCAGGTTGAACACAAGAAAAGAAGCCAGGTGGACATATGGACATGCTGACACATAAGCTTAGATAAATTAAAAAAATGATTCTAAATCAATCGATATAATAAAAGTTGCGTCTATCTTAAGTTCTTTTTCCGCACAAACTTAATATACCCTGGCGCCACAAGTGATATGGGGTATAAAAAACAGCTTTAATCATGCACTTCACCTGATTTGATCATTTCCTTCTCGCCTATTTCATTCTCTCGATTCAAATTACTCCCAAAGATAGGAATATAAGTAACTTATTCAAGGCGAATATAATGATGAATCTTTGTCTATAAGTTTTTTAGCTGGTTATATGCTCGGGCATTTGAGCATTATCTGAATGACATTTCTTTAACACTTCCAACTTGTGCTAAAAGTGCAATGACTTCACGTGGTTTATCAAGAACACTTTACCCTATCTGAGGATTCTCTTATGTCTATCATGGGCCGACTTTATGTTGTTTCATTTGTTCAAAAGTTGCTGGAGTTGGAGCTTTCCAGGTAACAGAAATTGATACAAAGAATTATTTTTTCCAACAATTTATGAAAAGCGGAACATTTATCAACTTGAACGGAAACATTACATGGATACGCTGGACCTGCTGGAAAAAGTAAACTTCAAGGCAAAAAAAAAAGAAGTAATTTTTGCAAAAGTTTACAAATGCTGACGAGAATTTGTTCAAATTTGTCAAAGTTAATGACTTTTTATATAATGATTAATTGTATACGAAATATATGTACGTGATGTCCTTTAAAAGAGTTAGTTTAGTTATACATAACGAGTCATGAGTTTTTCCGCATTCTCTGCTTATTATTTTTATCATTTAAGCGCATTTTCCATATCATGCCTGCTGAAATTTTCCGGCAGTTTTTAAAAGGCCATAAATAATAATGATTACAAAGAGGACATCATTTTGCGTGTACTATTCAATGATAATTAACATAATTTAATGAAATAAATATAAAAATTTTTCCCTTATCTATAAATGGAAAAACACATGCAGTCATTATTAACGTTTAAAATATTATATAAAAATATCAGAATTAATGAATAATTTCCGAAAAGTAAAATGAATTTATTATGCCTTTCAATTATTTTACGATAATTTATAAAATAGAAGCAAAACTGTATTTAAGTATGCATTTGAAAATTAAGGCGAACAAATAAGGTGAGCAAATATTACGTGCAGTTGAGGTCTACAATAAGTTAATTAATTAAAAAAAAATTTGTTATCATTTTAAACTAAGTTGTGGATATTATTAATCTCCAGGTAATATATATACATAAATTGTCGAGATTTGCGTTTGCTCATAATCTTATGCAAACGCATGCATTCAGCCTTTAATTGTCCGTTCTCTTCATCTGCAGAGTATATGTGTATACGAAATGTCAAAATTTGTATTCTGCCACAATTTTGTATAAACGCAAATATTCTACGTTTGGGGTTTTCATTTTCATTACGGAATTTGTGCTTTGTTACTTTCATCATACATTTTACATATATCTTACGTATTGTGATGCACAAATTCTTAACTGTTAAATCGATCAGATCCTTGCTTTCCCTTTTGTTCTTCTCGCTCATGAATTATGCAATCAGTCAGCCTCTAATTGGCTGTCGAAGTATAAAGCATATCGGGATAATTTCAAGGAAATCATGCGTTTTGTCCATTAACTACGAATTTGGCAGTGCATCTCCGTTGTCTATTTGTTTCACTTTGACTGAGAAGTAAATTTCATGTCAGGCATAAGACTAAACTATTATTATTATTATTAATTTCGCCAAAGAAATAAATTCTAAGAGTACTCTTACAGCACTAGCATCCATCAGCTTTAATTAAAAACTCTACCGTACTTGAGATTCGAACCCACGACCATTAGATTGCTAGTCAAAATTTCTCGCCTTCGGCCACTCGGGCGAATTAAGATTAAAGTAAAGAGTTAACATAGGTTTATTTTTTGTTTTAATTTTTGAAAACCTTAAAAAATCGGTTACAAGTGAAACATGTTGGGCTTATTAGCCGGTAGATACACAGCATTCGACTCTTTCGGTATGCGAAGGCTCCAAAATTCAAAGTTAATGGTTGTCGTAGACGGTGGTTATGGTGGAATAGCGGTCTTAGAATAATAAAATCTATTATAGTTTAATACGAAGAAGAAGACAAAAAACCAATAATGATATAATAAATGTCGTTTTCTTGGCTCACTGTAATATGACAATCATGATTAGGAACTTAATGAATATTTTTCGCCTTAATGCCCGGAGGTGACATCTGATGCTTTTAAAACTCGTATCCAACCTTGCGGCAATTCAATCCTTGTTGGAAATTAATTTCAACGTAGGCGGGAACACATTGCTCACATGTACTAACACATGTAACACTAAGTACCTTACACTCTTATATAAGCCGAGTTTTGATTTCTGTTATCTCAAGCTAATGCATAATAATTGCAAAGTCTTTCGTTGGTTTTATGTTTTTCGATCAGAAATGCTTTTCTGCGACAGTTTAGTAGAAGTACTGCGAAGTGTGTTCAGCATTAAGAAGTAATGGATGATATATCAGACACACACGCCAAAGCAAGATCTATTGTAAGACCAACTAAACTAACGGGCGTCGCAGACACGTCAGCATAGTTTCGAATTGCAAGAAAGAGAGAGCCGGATGTCTAAAACAATCAAGAACAAGATGGCTCACAAAAACGAAAGATGCTTTTTCGCCTTTTTGGTGTTAGCATTCCCCACCTTGCCTGATCTTAGTTGAAATCAGATGGTTTTTAATTCAGATATTCATAACCTATCACTAGTCGCTGTCTGCTTAATTCTAACTTAACAATATTTTGATTTACTTAACCCAATCTTAGCCCTAGTACCTCGCACCCATATGAAGGCAAAACGAGAGCATGGCTTTATGGCTCGTCATACTAATCTAGCCCACTAACGCCATCCGTTGTTTCGTTTCTGGCATTTTATGGGGGGCTTAACATTTCGCTTTTGCGCGTAATGAGAAAGTAGAAAAACCTTGGGGCGCGCTATAAAAAATTTTGGTAAAATGTCTAGAACAAGAGACTATAAGATTAAGTATAAAACTAAATTTATTTAATATCTTTCGTGCATTCGCTTTTTCTGTGGCGGTTTAGAAATAATAATTCTTTTCATTTCTTTCCATCCGTTTCAGATTTTAATTAAAACTCGAATAAAATGGTAAGTTGCTTAATTAAAAATGCTTTTTATTCCCGGTTTTTTCTTCTCGTCTTATTTTAATTAGAAATTCAAAATTAACTGCATGCATTTGAGAGATCGTATACTGAAGTGTTAGCTTCTCTTGACCAAATGTAACACATTTTTCCACTTTATTTGCAATTCAAAGAGAAATTTTCTTCTTTTTTTTTTTTTTTTTTTTGTTGCTTAATCGTATTATCCTTCTGCCAACTTCATTTACATGGAGAATATGACACAGTGTACTTATATACGTATCTGCAATAGGACTAACATTAACGTATAACCTAAAGGGAAACTTGTTGTAAAGAAAGAACGAGGGAGCCGCAAAGAGGGAGAAATGAAGAGATACAACGAGAAATAGCAACAAACCTTTCGTCATCCTCGAGCCACCACAGGCAATTACCTGTAGAGGCAGAGAAGAGATTTCTATTGCTAACTATTGTCTAAAGGGAAGTAGGTCAGAAAAGCATCCTTTACCTACATACATATATATATATATATATATATATCTATACATACATAGACATACGTAAATGGCAACATTTTCAGTTTATTGTTTTGTGAATACTGAAATGAAAATTATAAGTTAAGCACTTTTCAAGCGTTTTATGCACGCCTGCAGCATTTTTTCATTTTTAGCACAGTAATTGTCATTGTCTCGTTTCGCTGAGAAAATATTCCATAAAATTGTAAATAAGCAAAAGTAAATAATTGATTGGAAAAATTCGCAGCATTTATTATACTCCATGTCACGTGTGTCGCGTAGCGCATCTTAATTTTGTGCGGATCTACGTAACACTTCAGGACAAGAACTTCAAATAGACTCACCTTTCTTATTATATCGATCGAATTGGAATTATATTCCAAGTTAATACGTAGGTCTGATACAAGTCGCAATTTGTGAAATTTTTTGACAAAATTTGGTCCACTGGTGCGTTCTTGCCCAAGAAAGTTAGAAAGTCTGTCCTAATGTTTATCTTAAACTCTACTCTTAAGAATCCAATCTATGCGGCCGTTATTTCAGTGCAGCTCAAACCTATAAACAAGAGCCAACACCTTTGAACGCGAATTGGATAGAAACCCGCTGCCGTGTGGAGCTTTTCATAGAAAAGTACGCTTCCCCATAACAAGGCGGTCGAACATGTAGCAGTTTGAAGCGAAATCGTTCCAGGATAGCGCTTTGGCATCCAAACATCATGTAGTGTGCCTAGACTTCATGGATTCATGTTTGAAGCCCGTTTCCGTACATGGACAAAAGGAACCTTTTGTATGGCAACGAAGTCTTGTTTGTCTGGAAAAGTTGTTCTTGAGAAAGAAAATCAATTTTACCACATTTGGAGCAGGTGCAGGCTTCAACGATTCCTACGAAGAGTAAGCATTCGCATTGCATCAAGCTATGGTTTTAGTATTTTACGATGAAAATTAGTGAAGTGTCGCAAAGCGTTCAATGGTTGGCTTAGCCCAACTGCTATTTTTACTTGTTTCACTAGGTTTTTCACTATGCATATTAATATTTATAGCAAATATTTGCATTATTGAACTTTATATTCAATATCAATGTTTTAATTTTATTAAAAGATACAACAATTAAAATTTTATTGAAAACTAAATTGAAAGCTCTCGTTTTAAAGAAAATTTTTTAAATGCAATTAATTGAATCGAAAAAATTGTGGAAATAGAGCAGTAGTCCTCATCATAAAACGACAGGGGAAAGCGTCTGCAGCAATTGCTGGTTAAAAACGAATATTATAGAATGCAGGTTCGCGAAATACTTCTTACGAACATTTTATATTTACTTTGTAATGAGCCTTCAACTACCTTGGGGGTTCGCTCAAAAACTCCAAAGTATTTTGGCTGAACGGAGAGTAGGAAGTGTTGAAATCACAGCACAAGCAATCCATCCCCAACCTTACCGCATTGCATGCCACATTTCCATTGCAAAGGTGAACTAGTTTTAACCGACTAGCATGGGGAAATTCAAATTTATGCCACTTTTATATGTTGAATCCAATACCAAAGCTTCCAAGCATTTAGCGGTCTTTTGTCTATTCAAATTGCAAGAGCTTTACAGTCCATTTCCAGGACTTTATAATCCATCCACGGTCCCTAGGTGCTAGTTAGCGGTTTTCTTCAGGATTTTCATGCTTTAGAACCCAGTTGGGGTCCGCATAACAAATACGCGCAAAGCATTAAATTGTAATCGAGCGTGTTAAGTAAATGGACTGCACTTAAATGAATACAACGCTAAATTTAGCTGAATGCAGCGCTGCACCTGCTGTGATGCACTTACCAGTGTGCAGTGCTGCACTTAGCCGGATGCAGCCCTGCACTTAAATAAACGCAGCGCTGCACATAACGAATTTGCTGCACGTAGCTGGATGCAGCGCTGCACATAGCGAATTTGCTGCACTTAGCTGAATGCAGGACTGCACCTAGCGATTGTGCTTGAGAAAATAATATCGTAAAGTGTTCTAACGGTTACTCTTAAGTCGATATGTGAATATCTGTGGTAGCTGGTTTAGGAAATTTAAGGAGAGGACTTGGCCCACCATAGTTTTTTTACTCATGTAAAAAATAGAGTCAACAGTTCAAGCTGCTAATGCGCGTCCGACTTCAGTTCAAGAATTTTCTTCTCTGCCTTAATAGATAAATTAGGACATTATTAGCACTAGGTGATAACGTCACTAACATCTCAACAATGTGTCTTTTTTATGCCACAATCCAGCACGCTCCGGGCAAGCTATTATTAATTAAAGATTAATAAATATCACAAGCAGTTTATGGAAAACTAACTGACGTATCTACTTATGGGAACTGCCAACTAACTATATCTATGTCTATGAAAATGTAAAAATGCTATAATTTTGCTTTCAATTTTCTCATTAACGGTCTTACGGATAAATTGAAAAATGCGCATTCATTTGTATGCTGTAAGCTAACCTTAAATGTTGTTTATGTAACTAATTGCTTAGCTGTTTATTATTATCTTTGCTTTTTTTTTCAGTTAATGTAATGCAATTTTTTTAATGAATTAACTTTTTTTTATCATATTCAACATTTTCTCCAGTTATGTCACATTCTGCGCGAGATTAGTTTCATATAAATAATAAAAAAAAAAAAAAACAAAAAAAACCTAAAATACTTATATAAAATTTAAGAAATCGCATAACTTTTAAATTTGATGAGCGGAATGGATTAAAAAAAAGCTGTTAGATAAAAGAAAATCATGACAAATGTGTCGGTAAGAGAAACGATAGACGACCAAAAGAAAAAAGAAAATGTCTGTAAATATTTATTGCATAAATTCATTGCCTAATTAATGGTAATTGGTGCAAATGCTTTTGAAAGGCTGGAAATCATCCATTTAAAGTATTTTCACGCTTTACTTCTTACGAATTACGAAAGAGAGCTTAAGTTCGATATTTGTTTGTTGTCATATGTGACCAAAACTTGTTTGCACTTGACTTAAAAAGTATATTTCGTCTACTCGCATCCCATCACCATACTACAATTTAAGTATATATAATGTATGCATATTTAAACTTAAAAATTGTTTATAAATTTATACTCACGACTGAAGGTTGACTTGTGTATATATATATATCTCATTTCATTTGCATTTTTATGTTTGTGTAAATTTCGGAAGAGAAACAACTTAAGCGTAAATATATTTATGATTCCAAGCATGCAGATGTGCGCTCGGCTTTTCTTTGCTAGAATTTGAACGCTACGCTACGCTAGAATTTTAACGCTACAACTACCGCGTGGGTCAAATTGACTTTTCGTAACTTTTAAGCTTCAAAAAAACGATTGTTCTTTTTTATACCCATCACCCAAGGATGAGGGGAATATTCATTTTCTCAAAACGTTTGCAACGTCCAAAAGGAAACTTCAAAGAAACTTCTGAATCGAATTAAACATGCTCGTCTGTCTGTCTGTCCATCTGCCCGTTTATGTAATGTGTAATATGCAATTTTATTTTCAACATGTTCATAACATGTAAAAACAAGCTGCAAAGACTCCATATAATATACATATACTCGAATGTCCGTCCGTTCGTCTGTCCATCAGTTCGACTGCCCAACCATGTATGGAAGCATGGAAATTTGGTTCTTTTGCCTTCTTTCGTCGTTTTACGATAACGGTGATGGATCACACTCAGTTTTTAACCTTGATTTTTCAATCGATCAAGATTTTAGGTTGCTATCTTCATTTTTCCTATCATGGCGACACGAGTCATATTTTCCCTTTTTGGTGAAAACTGTTTTATTCACAAGGTCGATAGTGACCAGCTGAAGCATTTTATGCATCTACAGTGTAACAGTTCAATTGCCAGGAAAGGCAAAAAAAAAAAATCGTAAAACAGTTAATATTTCAAAATATTATAGGCAATAACTTACGTTCAGATATTGGGGCATTAGGCATAAGTTCGGCGAAACAAAATTTCAGCCTCAAAGAACAGCTTCATAGCTTTCACTTCTAATGTACATTTCAAAGCAAACACTTGAGCTGAAGGAGATGAGCTCCCAAAATATGTTTCAAAATCATCTTAACTCTCATGTATACTTGTTCGAGCCGAATATAAATTTACTTGAAATTCCGTGTCAGACATCTGACAAAATGATCTTTAATTTGAATGAAATTAACTCTTAAATATTTATTACTGAAAAAGAAAAATTAATTTTCAAATATTTGATTTTATTTTTGCAGTAATTTTTTTAATTTAATTTTAAATCCTTTCTTAGCTCTTATGCAAGCTAGCCTCTTATAGTCTACTTTCAAACTTGCAGAATCAGTTGACTCCAGTTGATAGTTTAAGAAAAGTTTAACTAATATTAACTTTATTACTAATTTAATTAAATGCTGAGCTGCAAAAGAACCATTTAATTAGTTAAGTATGTAAAATAAATTATGAAAATAAAAAAAACTTACCCACACAGATTTGTGCACCAAAACCGAAACCAATAAATACTTCAGCCTTTTCACCGCTTTTATTCTCCGCAAAACGTTGTGGCTTATAGCTAAAGGGATTAACGTAATATTTCTCATCATGTTGTATAGCCATTAAGGGTATAATCATAGTGTCGCCATCTCGCATAGTCAGTTTTGTTCCGGGTAATTTAAAATCCTTGCAACATTGTCGTTCAATTAATGGAACTGAAGGATATTTACGTGTAGTCTCTACAAAGATACTTAAATTGAAATACTTACTTATACGTTAAAATTTAGCAAAATATTTATGTGTGTACATTACCTTGTATACATAAATCCATAAATTTGAGTTTTTGTAAATTTTCATAATTTACACAAATGTTGTTGCAATTGGTTTTTGTTAACTCAAATGCTTCAAGCTCTTGCATAATCTTTTGCCGTATGTCGTCATCTTTTAAAATTTCATATAAAGTGAATGTGGCTGTGACGGCCATACTTTCATAGCCCATGTCAAACAGGTGTTCAACGATCCGTGTCAGTTTAGAGAGGGAAAGAAATTTCTCTTTAATTCCATAATCTTTTTTAAGACACCAAGTGAACTTTTCATTATATTCAATATTGTCTCCATTACGTAACTTTAATAACATTTGCAAAATATCCTTACGTATTAGGCCACTTTGCTCACGTTGTTGCACGTTTTCATTAAGCATTTCACGTAAGGTTATCGACGAATTTTGCCGTAAAAAGCTACAAAAATAGTATGCATATGGTTTATATATATAATATACACAATATGCATACATATATAATTTTTTACTACATGAATGTATGTATATACGCACACACACATACATACATAAATGTGTAAAATATTATTTGACATATTGATAACTTGAGGGATTAGGGTTCATGATAAGTATAGGTTTAATCCTTTCACTACCGCCGTGTATATGTAAATCATTTTTGTACTCCAAGGTAAGATAGGGCCCTTTACAAGACGGGGTAATAATTTATTCATATTTTCCTGCTTAGATCTTTATTACAATTATTATTATTATTACTAATTTAGCCAGAGAAATCAATTCTAAAACTAAAGTCTTAAGCTACTAGCATCTAAGACTACCTACCGGCTTCATAAAAAAGCTAGGGCTTATATCTGCACTGTTCCAACAGTTAAATCGATTGCTTAGCAATGGAGAGTTAAGTGAAGGCAAGTTAGAACGACTACTTAGGGCACTGATCAACATTTCGGTACAGAATATTTCATTAATTTAGTCAGTGTCTTCCCTAATGGTTCATAGATTAACGTGACGTTCCAGTTTAAAGTTTCTGTCTAGTACGTCTAGACTCATAAAAGGTTTTAAGGAAAAAAGCCGAGTAGCGTAGTTTCTCTTGATTTATTCTCCTCAATGGCCAAATTACTTTTTAAAAGTTAGTTACCTAAGTCGAGTTCGTGTGAAAGGAACTAAAATTTCTTACCTTCCATAGTTTTTTACATTAATCACTAACCCCAAAGTGCCGAGAGGTCATGTAATGAAGTCACGCCCCATTCATGGGTATAACACATTGTCTGTAATCCTGAAAATTTAGAAGACTGTATAGGGACTTTCAACTAGCTATGTTTTCGTAGGTTTTCCTTCCCGCTCTAATCTAAACTCATATGAATGTATTTATTATTCCAAGCACTATTTTTAACACTTACAAATTATATGCTCTTGTATTGCGAAGCTTTTCATTGACATATTGCTTAAAAACATTATCAGTTTGTTTAAAATGATCAATCTCTGATCCATAGATTAAATTTGCTAAAACATTTATAACAAATCTGAAAAAACAGAAAAACAAAAAAAAAAAACAAAACAAAACAAAAAAATAAATAAATGAATTTCAATAAACAAGATCACCGTCTCTTACGTGCTTATTAAATATTGTGCATCCACCTCAACGACCTTATCATCTTGACGCCATTGATCATTCAGATAATTTAATAAATTGTTGGCAACTTTCTCAATATGTGGCAACATACCTTCCAGCTGATTCTTACAAAATATCGGTGATAATTTCTCTAATAAATTGTATTTGCGATAATTACGTGAATAATCCCACTTTGTGTTTGCGAAATGATGGGCGCTCGCCGTTTTCATTATAGAATTAGCAAGGGATAAATCTCTTACTAAAAGGCATGGTTTCAGCCGACAATAAATGCCAATAAAAGGTTGCGAACGAAAACGCCGATAATCGGCATTAATTGCTTTAACGTATTGCAACTCGCGACGGATAATTTGTTTAAAAAAATCCAAATAAAGAACGGTTTTCTCTTGGGGAAAACGTCTACGTTTCCAGTAGCTGAACACATGATGCACCGCAAGCAATATTAACGTATAACAAATTATGTGCACGAGCAACCACATCTTCGGTTTAAATCTGTTTTGGAACTAAATTTAGATTAAAGCAAAGCTAAAACATTGCCCGACATTTGAGCACGTCATTATGATCGAAAGGAATAATAGCATAAATCGAAATATCAAAAACTTGAAAGTATTACGCTACCAAAAAGAGAAACAAACCAAAGTAAATAAATAAATAAATGCATAAACAAAAAGGCGGAATTAAACAAAAATTTAATCTTCATGCGAAAAGGCTTGAATCACAGTTTAAGAGAGAAAGGTTTTATTTTTATTACGTGATATTAAGTTACAAACTTAAAAATTGTTTCTTCATAGAAACTACTTATACTGTTTTGCCTTTTAAATTTCGGTTGAAACATTATCTTCATATTATGACAAAAAAAAAAAAAACAAAAAAAACCAAAACAAAAGTAAGCTCTCACATTGTCTTAATCGTCTAGCATCTATCTCATGCTAAATACTTGCACTTATGTGTCGCCCATGTTTTAGACGCTCGTCGTCTGCAATGTTCATTTTTTTTTTTTTAATTTTTTCTGCTTAATGAGGTTTTTACCTATGCTCCAACTTTTTTTTATTATTTTTATTATTTCTTCAGCTGAGAACACTTTGCTTTGATATATGTAAATACAAGTAACGTTAATCTAACGTATTGCAAATGTAGGGGTCAAATTTAAGTGCCGTGAGGGAGAGAGGGAAGTAACGGGTTATATGTGGTAAACCGAGCTGAAGAGCTGAATCTTAAGTGAATTTTCAAAATATTTCATCATCGGCGCTAAGAAAGGGAACCGAACTTCACATTACCGGACTAATTAGGTTTGTTAACCTAAGGTTAGGGTACCAAAGCATTATACTAATAGCGTAGGATTTGATAGTATAGGGTTAAGAAGTGGAGCGAATGAAGTGATTACTTCTACGTTTAGGTAACTTTGAGGTTGTGGTGCGATTTTATAAACTATTTCAGCGCTTCATTCTTTTTATTTCCTTCTAAAACACTAAGGGAAGTTCATCCTTGCTCGAAAATTCTCTGTTATAATGCGGAAATGTTGAAGCTTTTGATTGCACACACGACAAAGTGGGTATCATGCTTATGCCAAGTAGTTGTGGTACTAAGCAAAATTTTTATACGTTACGCTAACAAAGGGCACATAATAGGAGCGAACAGTTCGAGGAGTTGTAAGTCCAAAACAAAATGCAGTGAAAATAACCTCAATAGAAGTAAACGGGAATGGACCGCTTTGCATGTCTGTTATTCTCACTTAACCGTTTTTATCCTTAGCTTATTACTTTTGCTTACCATTACCTCTATAATTAATTTGAAAAAAAAAAATGCTTTCAATGAAACAAAATATCGGAATATGACACAGTCAGCCATTGCTGCCAGAGTAGAACTGTCATTTTGCTTTGTATAAACGTTAATTTTTTTCGCAATTTTTTTATAAATATTTTATACTTATTTTTACGTTTTAACAAAGCCACCGGTAGTTTCAAAACAGACAGTGTTTTTATTTTTAAACAATCTCTTTTTATTTACACCTTTGGTGTATTTGCATACCCACTACTGCACGGAACTGATAATTATTTCTCATGGCATTTTACTCTTATATTTAATTTTAGCTTGACGATGTGCTAAAACAGATTTAATAGGGTTCGCATGTTTCTCAATCCAAAGTTAAAAAAGAAAAGATCGCTTATCAGCTAATATCGATTAAAAGCGAGCGAGTACTTGTGTAACACTCTCTTGCAAACTCTTTAAAATAATTGTTTATCGTAATTTTCTTTATGTCTTTAATTATATTATGTGAAGTCTCTTATTGACTCGAAAGAAATCACCATAGCTCGTGGTATATAATTAATTTGATCAGAAAACTACATTTTAAAACCAAAAACTTAGCATCTAAGGCTTCCGGTTTTATTAAACACTTCAGATTTGAACCTATGACCGGTGAGGTATTAGTCGAGATCCGTTGCCAACTCGGTCCCCGAGGAGGATTACTAACGCATTATTCCACCAATTACTTGAAAAAGTATTTATAGATTGTGCTGATTCGATCTTTGAAAATTGATCATCAATAGACAAGTAAGAACACCGTAATGGGTCACGACCCCCCATTAATTACTCTATACAATCATGTATTGGTGCATAGAACGACTTTCCAAAATAAGCTGTTATATGGGTAGCAGTCGCAAGAGTGATTCGATTGGAAGCATTTTCAATAGGTTGCGTCCTTGGGCAAAAACCCGTCGGTATACCAAACTTCAACAATTTACATCAGAAATTGTGACCTGTAGGTTGACCAAAAGAAGACGATACGGACAGACGGCCAAACAGGCAGACAAGTTCCGACTCAGAAAATGATTCTGAATCGATTCGTATACAAAAAGGGTGGATCTATATCAAGTCCTTTCGCGTATTGCATACGTCTGCACAAGCTTAACGTACACTTATACGACCAGTTGTGTAGGGTATAAAAATAAAATATCAGAAAGATATATAAAGAAAGAAAAACGTGTACTGCTTAGTATTCCTAAAAAGAGAAAACATTTAGTTCGAGCTCATTCTTAAGAAGTGAAACAATATGTAAAATTTCACTTTCAATGATCAATGAATAAATTCCACAAAAATATTAATTGAAATGAAAGAAAACTTTTCCAAAATCCATTTATAAACCATTTGAAGATCATATATGTCTTTAAGTATTAAACAGAATCTTAAATAGAGAGAAATAAATTTATATCAATATTTAATATCCAAGTTAATGTTACAGTGGCATAATTTATTGTATTTAAGAAACAAAAATGAAAGGTTAAAAACGGACATTTTGATATGTTAAACAAAAAATATATATAAAACAAAAAAAAAAAAAACAAACAAATTTTCATAGACTTTTAAATTAAAAATTAAATTTAAAGCAAAATAATATAAATGAAAACGTTTAATTTAAAAAACACAATTACGTCACAAATTTTGAAATACGGCGAAAGAAATTCTTTTGTTATGAAAATCATTATATAAATTACACTTAAAACTTTTTATGACTATTCTGGCGATCAGGATGTGAAGAGAAAGCCAAACCAAATTGATAAGCGGAAATATGACCAAAACAAGTATCGCCTGAAGAAGATTTTGATAAAAGGAAATCGTGAATTATAATCTATTGTTGTTGTTGCTGCAGGATAATAGCAACATTTAGTATGTATGTAGATGAATGTAATATAAATTTTCATTTTTGCGTAATAATTTCGTCTTGTTTTTCTTTCTTTTCGTATAAACTATGTTTTAGTTCTGCGTTAAATGTACACAATCCGCGTCCTGTATTAGCTGAGTTAATTTCTGTGAAAATGTTGGAATGTCCTTTGTTAGGCAAATTTCATCAATCAATTTCATGTTGATCGGTAAGCCAGCTTGGGCAACACTTTCCGGCATTTTTATATTATCGACCTGAGACAAATTAAACAAGGTATTCGCTAATAAGTCGAAGTGTAACGCTCCCTCTCCTTTGAAATGAGGCCAATAAATTATCCTTAAAAAACGGACGTTGATATAAACGGCAGCGATCATGCACACTTTGCAATGAATTTAATACAATGCGAACAATGTTTGGATCATTGCCGGAAATTAAAATCTGACCGTAAGCATTCATTATGGCCATGAAATGTTCAGGGTGTAAATTTTCGGTAGTACTAGTTATGGCACCATTGCTACCGTTCATAGCATTTTGAAACGAAGAAATTCCATTCGGTTGCACATAGAATTTATAAAAGTACTGCCATTTATAATTTAAAATACTATCAAAGAGATCGTAGACCGCACTCGTTATATCACCGCTATACTTTATATTGTCGTCTTGCTGCAGAAGGGGAATAATGTAGGCGAAGGTGAAATCTAATATGGATGGTATCATAGTCAACGAAGCATTGCCGGGATGCTTGGCAATTAATTGAAACATTTGCAAAATTTTTTCGATAACCGCTGCAGTACTTATACTCAATTGGTCCCTACTTTTTACTGTAATGAATAAGTTTATCATCTCTTTGATAAACTGTGTTCCTAACTGAGTTTGCAATGTATGTAATACGCTTGAACTGAAATCTGCTACTGATGTCGCTATAATGTTACTACTTTGGCCGAAAGTGTTGTAAATCATCAAAGCTTTAGTAATAATTGGCTTGAATGCAGTGGATAGTAAATCGTTGAAAGTGTTTGGAGAACTTTTGAAATATTCAATAACCAAACTGAATGTTGTTAGCAAATTTAACGACATTGATGATATTTTAGATTTTGCTATGATGGCACTGTTAATGGTATTTAAATCTAATTGTAGAAAACTTCGAGCTAGGCTATCTACATATTCGCGCAGCATTATCGAGCGATGTATTCGTAATCCTGTCCCCGTTCATCGACATTCTTCCAGGGCAATATCAAATAGCTTACAATACTAATGTATATACTAGCCTGTACCTGGCTTGATAAATGCGAGAGGCGAGGGCCCGACTGCATAATATTGATAATTGCTGGAAATTCTAAAAGGCTCTTCGGACGTATTACAGACGATATACATAATAATAGCTGACTGGCAGCCATTTGGATTATTGTGCAGCCTCGCAATAAATTATTGATTTGAGAAATGTTGGTCAACGCCTCGAAAATTGTCACGAGCTGCTTTCAAGATATTCGATAAAGGCAAAATACTTCGTATGGCCATTAAAACTTGGGCGTATCTATAAAATATAACCTAAATTAATAAATTTGAAAATGAGCTTGCCTACGATGTTTTGGAAGGGAAATTTACAAATAATCAAAATCAGTCTGGAATATTGATATTTATCCACATCGAAGACGGTTAATTTGTTGCTGATTAAAAATTTCAAGACAGTCCATAAATTTTCAGCGAATTCGTTTAGGTGGTAGTTAATTTCATTGCCTAATTCTGAATTATTGTTCTCCAGTAGCGGTATAATCCGTACAACTGCTTGGCATATGGTCGTGAAATCTCTTAAATTTTCCGGAAAGCTTTGCGATTTCATTTTTCGTAAAAAGTCAAACGTTTTACCGCAATCGACATCATTTTCCAGCGACCGTAAATACATATAAGGCCGCCCCCAATGGCTAAACACTAAAGCGAATACCTCGCTTGAACGTGGTTCAGCAATTAATGCAATGCATTCAATGCACTGCGTTATATACTGTTGCCATTCAGTTTGGGTATTATCTTCCATTAGCTCATTGTCTAACAACTCCAATTCAGTCTTATTATATTCGAATTGTGTGCGACGCATAATTTCAGGCACCAGCAGTTGCACAATCTCATAAAAGCGATTTAATTTATTTTGCGCACTTATGCCTTTAATGATAGGCGTCCATATTTCTAATTTCTCTGTAAAATCGTAGGCTCCGTTTCTGTGGATTGTCCAGCTGTACAAGGAATTTAGAAATGCTTCTAGAACCTCGAGATCGCCCAGCATTCTGGGCCAGTATTTAATGGCATACAAGCGTAACAATTCTCTAAATTTATCTGTGTACATTTCGTCGTGCTGTTTATTAGAGCTATGATATTGATCCAATAAGCCGTTCACGCCTGACATTGAAATGTTCGAGAATGATAAGGGCTTTTGCAAATACAGCAGTTCATTTAATACTGAAAGACCATTCAGAGAAATATCTTGACGATTGGAACGCCACTGTGACAAATCCAAAATGCTCATAAAAAAGTATTCCGAGAGCAGATCAGTATTCATCCAAGAAACCAAATGTTGCACACAAGATAAGAGTTCCAAAATGGAGTTACAGGAATGAAAGTATTGCTTACGATCTGTACTGACATCTTCACGACTGCTAACTACCTCCTCAGACGTTGTACGCAGTAAGCAAATGCCTAATGAAAAATTGGTTTTCGTAAGAGCTATGCAATGCGCCAAATAGTTTGGATCTTCGTCGGGAAATTGGCGTTTTCCCAATAAAGCTATTAACTGAGCGTAAGTGTCGCGCTGGCGTTTTGCTGATGCGCAAGCCAAGTTAGCATATGTGTGCCATAACGTTTCACGTAGAAGTGCCCTATCTGAGCTGCCCAATTGCATCCAACGGCGCGTTATGGTGTGATCCAAAGTAGACGTAGCAAAAAACCATAAAAAGTGATTCTGTTCAAAGGTCGTAGCATTGCTCACCGCACTAAGGCAGGTTTTCCAGGATTCCGATTGATTTTTAAATGCTAACAACTCAACCCCTATTTGGCGTTTACGCGCGTTAGGTGTGGTCGGTGTATAGAATTCATGTAACAACGACTCAACCACCGCAAACGGGGAAGACATTTCTGTTTCAGTGTTATCACCACCACCGGGAGCTACCAGAAAACTTGTCTTTTATGTATTTTAATATCGTTTCTTTCCCCTTTTCCTTTCTTTTCTGTTTTTCAATTTGAACCTCCACTAAAAAAAAAAATTGCGTTGGACAACAATTGTTATCTTTTTAAGTTTTCGGTCGCCCGATGCACACTTAACTTTCGCATTTGCTTAACAAATGTTAAGCTAATAAACAATTTGCAAGGTTTTTATTTCCTTAGTGAAATAAAGTAAATTTTAAATTTTATAAAAATCTTACAAAATATACGCTCTTTTCTAAATTTTTAATTTTATTAAAGAAACATAAAATAATGACAAACGAGAGTTTCGTTGTCAATAAAAATGAATCATCATCATGGATATCAATTACGAAAATTATGACTTTAACTAATGATTAACATTCATTCTGTTGTGTTATTTTAAATTTATGAAATTTATGAAATGTGGAAGAGTAAGAGTAAGTTTACAACATGTAAGCCATCATTACTTTAACTGAAAACTTTGTTAATTCTAAAGAAAATCTATTCCTCTTATTTAACTGCCATTCATACGTTCCATACATGTTGCTTGGTACCATTAAAATGCAATTTAAATTGCATGTAATTTCTAAAGCACATGCGTTTTATTATTTTTTATGTTTTGAATCTTTGAAGTAATTCCAGTAGTGCGTTGGAAAACGATTACGAATATTACAGGTATTTATGTTAATTAGTGGCACTTTCTCAGGCTAGGTTTGTCGGTTTCACATAAAATGAACAACAATCAAGTCATTGTCTTTACGGAAACTGTTAATTACATCATTTCTCAAGTGTAGTAATCTGAGCAGTAAAATTGTTAAAAAATTTAATTTGTTTTATTACAAAGTATTATAATAAGTGCAAGAGTTTTTAGATGGAAAAGAACAAAAACTTATAGGCCATTAAAACGTTAGTTATCTCGAATGGAATGCTTAGCTGATAAAGCTATTAAAGAATTAAATTTCAATTAAAATAAGATAAGATATGTATGTATATATATTTTTATCTATCACTCAAAAAAAAAAAACAAATTTTAAGCTGTGTTGATGTAAACGAGGCAAAGTGACAGTTGCAATCTTTTTTTGAAAGCAGGCCTTCGTCAAGCTATAATAAGCCAACTATGACTTTACTATGAAGCAATGTCCTGAGGAGAATTTGCAAGATATAGAGGACATAATCGGTTTACATTCTAAGCAGTTTGCTGATATCTTTTGTACTAATGCGCTGGAGTTGACGGCGTGGCGGCTAAGAGTTATGCGTGTGTTGACAGATTCTGCTAAGGTCATCAAGCAATCCTGTTCTGCCAGTATGTTTTGCAAATATCACTTTGCGTCGCTCAAATTTTTTTCTAGAGATAAACAAGCCACGCTCTTAACACATGGCAATTACATTCTTTTCGATAATCATGGCCATAGTTTCTTTTTATTAAAAAAATTTCACGATTTTTGTGACATATTTGAAGCTTACGGTAATTTTCCTATCGAAAGAAGTAAGCAGTTGAATGAATAAAATATTTTTCATCTATTGTTGCCAAAAATTTTATGATCTCACGGCATAACTATTTCTATTAGGAGAGGTTATGTGAACGATTCATTTAAATTTATTTAACGTTGAAGGATAAATCTGATTACCTGACATGCAAATGTAGCTTATGAAGTACCCTAGTCCTAATGGGACATAAAGTAAATAACCCTTCTCTACTTGTAGATAAGACTGCAGAGACTGACAAATTAATAAGATTCATAAGGAGGCAGTAGCAAGCTTTATTTTAGGTCTCTTTTTTAAGCTTCTTTTTTTTTAACTAGCTTTCCTCTCAACATGGCAAATTTCAATCGAAATGATTCCCTTGGCCTATGGAAGAAAATGATGTTTGTGGCCGTACTATTGATAGTAACGTTTCCCTATTATTGAGCTGATCTGTACTTAAAGGCTTTATTTAATTTATTCTGACGCAAGTTCAGATGTTTTCACTTAATTTTATAAACCAACTATTCATTCACTTTTTATTTATTTATTTATTTATTTTTTTGAATTGTGCTCTCTTGGCCCATCAATCAAATATTTTATGAAGGAAATAAATAAATGAATTATGGCGAATTACATTTCTTTTGAACTTGACTTTCTGATTTTTTTTGTTATTTTTTTTATATATATATTTTTTTTTTTGTTTGCTATAATTAAATGAAGGCTGGGTTTTTAAATTAAATTTAAAAAACGGTAGTGTATGAAAATGCGAAATAAATCAAACGCAATATGTAAATAACCAATTAAAAACATGACATCAGTCATCTTTATACTGATATTTTGTCGTTATTGATCATTATAATGCATACGATATGAGATAAGTTACCTTGAACATGAACAGCTTCGGATGCAAATATTTGTAGAGTATTAAATGCGTATATTCTATAAACAGCTTTATATCACGGAATTGTGTTTTTTTTTTTTTTTTTTTTTTTTTTTTTTTGGTCAATGAAAGAACCCGATAATTGCATTGATTTAATTGCAATTATCACTGAGGGAAAAGAATTACAATTTACCTTTTACTCTCTCATGCAAAATCGAAGGCATATGTCAATTGTAGTTTCGCCTACCTAATGCGAAGCCTTTCTCATCTTAATCTTCTTAAGCGGATTATAGTACAGCGTTCATTCGTCTGCACCTCGACCGTTAGCCTAGTCGGAAAGTCGGGAAACTTCGGCTAAAGGAATGTAAATTCTTAAGTAGCTTAGTGTGCGAGATCCCAAACTGAGAAAAGCCGAGGAGAAAATTTCTAAATATTACAGTCCATAGCTTCTAACATTTTGTTTAAATTATTTACTAAAGTTATCTTAAAGCACAGTTTTCAACATTCATATGTAACATTGAACGGATTATGGCAGGTGATCGATTGGACTGTGATTGCATTAAAAGAGAAAGTGAAAGGCATTACAAAAAATTATGAAGAACATAAGGAAGTTGGAGATAACAATGTTTTGAGTTGAATTCGATCGGTTTTCTCGATTCTCTCCTGTATGGTTTTTAATAGATTAACTAAGAAATTGTCTACTATGATCGCAATAAAACATGGAAAGATGTGACATGTTTGAAAATATTTTCACCACTTTTCGTTTATTTTGCACATCAGTTTGAAGTCATGTGTATATTACTAAATATTAGTAAAAATTAATCTATCAACAGCAAACATTACGATTGCTACCCTAATTATGAAATGGTGGATATAAAGCCAACGATTTTCGTTCGAAGTTTAGAAACCGTATATTTTTTTAAAATAAGAACAAGAAAGAAAACTAATTTTGAATTGTGTTGCCAAAGCAAGTACATACAGCAAAGGACAAAATATCAAATTGATTTTGGCGAAACAAGTTAATCAAATGCTGGCAACGACTGGACGACGTGAAGTCAATAGACAGATCAGACAAATCATTTGTTATCAGTCTGTGTCATCATTCCTAGCTGAAGGTTCATATACTACTGGTAGAAGCGTACGCGAAATTACAAAGCGCGTCTCTTCCATCTGTGACGCAACAGAGTTAATTGAAAGAGTAACTGGAAAATAACTGCGATTCCCAAGTTCTATGCGAATGTGCTGTGAAACAATAACAGCTTACTAGGCGTATACATAACTCATTGATTAATATTTCACTAATATATTGACGACTATTACGTGGCATTTTTATTTTTGTACCATTTGTGATACAAGGATACGTTAAGTTTGTCCAGATGTATGCAACATCCAGAAAGGCTTGCGATACACTTATGTTTTATTATATCGATCTAAACTTATCAGTCCGTCTGTCTTCTTCTTTCGTGTGTAACTCACAGATTGTTATTTTAGAGCTATTACGGTGAAGCGTCGACATGTCTTGGCCCAAGGATAAACGCTATTGAAATTGGTTCGAATCGGACCACTTTTCCATTGTTACCCATACAAAGCCTTATTGTGAATAGTCGTTATATCTGTATTAAACAAAGTGTTGTAGGGTCTTTAATGGTGGACATGGACCACTATAGTCTTTTCACTTGCTTTTTAAATATATTTTAATTGACAATATCTGGAATTCGCAGCGAAGATAGGAACAGAAGAGAGTAGTCTGCCTAATGCGAATATAAAGTGAATCGATATAGTCAGGATGTTGATGGGGCTAATTTTGTTACGGTTTGCAACAGAAAATCTAATACTAAAAATGAAGAAAAAAAAAAAAATAATTTCGATGTGGCGATAATTGGCGAACTTTGTTATTACTTGTTCGATCGTAAAAATTAAACGGACCTGATACCCAATAAAAACCCTTGCGAAAGTAAATTATTCTTACAAATGCATGCTTAATGCAATAAATAGAAATAGCGTGACTTGCTTTGTTGCTATTTTTGCTTTTTACTCATTTTAAGTAAAGTTTGCGATAATATTACAACAACACTTTCGCATGTTTTAAATACATTTTGCTATGAGTTTAATGTGAAGTTTTTTCAAGGTCTCTACTGAACTCTATCAGTGCAGTAAATTCGAGTTATTGGGTTGTCGCATATGCACTGACAATCTCTTTTTACTAAGTAAAGCTAATCTATTTTTTTGAATGCATTTAGGTTGTTAGGATTGTAAGCAATACGCGATTTGCATCTTTTAAATTTATTTCCGGAAGGAGAAGATACGAGTTAAGATTGTGAGAAGTTGTATAGATGAATAACCGGAGCAAATAGTCGAAAATGCCAAATACAAAGGTTTCTTCCTATGTCAAATGTTTTAAGTAGTAACCTTAACACGAGACGCTATTAGGTTTGTTAGTGGAGTCAGTGGGTCTGCCGGGAAAGTTGCCTTTTCTGATATATTCACCATTGCATTTTGTAAGTGACTAAGAAACAAATAAAATCGATAGTCAATAATTTTCAAAGCTGATAATATAAGTGAAAAACAGAAATAGGTAAAAAACCACGAATTAATAGTGTTCTACTTCATTTTCCCATCTTTTTGGCGATATAGCGATACTGTGTCCAATCATCGACTCATATTCCCACTTCTTCAGGATTTCGAAACCGCATGCCACCCAAGTGATATTGCGTAGATCTGGACAAGCGGTGATTAGAAGGCGCTACGTCTGGTAAGGCTGAGCTTCCCATGCTAGCTGCAACAGTGTATCGTTGACAACTTTGACAACTGAGCGTTGTCATGCAAGAGGATGAGCTTGCGTCTGTTAATCACTATTGCTGACCTTTTTGTCACACAGAACATCGTTCAATTTAATGATGAGTGGACGTCGGTAGATATCCACAGTAACATTTTCATTATTTAGCAGCTAGTAGTACACTGTACCTTTTTTGATCTTACCGTATCGACAGGAAAACTTTATGGCCATGAATATATCAGTTAAAAAAAGGCGTCTAACAAGTTAAATTTTACGATATTTTGTAATTTACTACGCAGTAGTAAAATGGTTTACCTACTTCATCATGGACAAAAGCTAATATCCTGCTATGATTAAACATTATTTTTCGCAAAGTAAAGCATAAAATGACATTAGACAAGAGCTCCTTGATATAAAACTTTTAATAAAAGATAGCTGAACTTGAAGCAGGAAGAAGAAAAACTCCTTTTAATTGCGATAACACATCATGCACTTCAAAAACCTTATTATCTGAATTTCGTCATTACCGACTAGTATTTCTCTGGGCATCCTAGAACAAGGTGTTTTGCATCGAATAAAGAATTCAAATGAAAACATATCCGAACTTTGAAGTTTCAATCGAAATGTCTCATCACTTGAAAGGCATGTGAGAAATTTAGAAATTTTTCGACCCAATGTCCCAGGCTAGAAGAACATTATTTTGATGTCTTACTCTATCGAAGAATTGTATTTTCCTAATTAGATGCCTCATCTATTTTAAACGCTAATATATCAAATTTTAGATTGATGTCTGCTATAACTTATTTTTAGTTTTTAGTAATAAAGTTTTGGGCGTTTTATGGTTATCCTAAGGTTGTCATCAAATGTGAGCGTATAAACTCCATTTTCAAGCTTCACTGGTGGTCGTAAGTTACGTACGTTCGCGCGTTTCATCTATTTGTCTATTCCCTTTTCAGCCCAACGATCTAAAAAAAAAGGTTAGACTTTTATACTCCTATCTAAATATCTGTTGAATTGATTTATAAAGTAAGATCTAAATTTTGCGAATTTGAAAATTTGAACAAGAAAGAAGGCTGTGGCTTCACCTACACGAATAAAAATGTTACATGACGAATGCAAAAATATCCGCATTCTTCGATGATGGGTAGATTAGTGTCAATATTACTATTAAATTCTTTGCAACCATAACAACTGTTATATCGATGAAAAGAGAATATAAGGACAAAATAAAATACTTTGTTATTTTTCTTGTTATAGTTCAATAAGGAAAAAAAGAAGAAAATGCTTATGACATGCTAGTGCATTACGGTTTATAACGATTTAATACAATTTCTAATCTGTGACAATTCCGACCCACTAGTGTGGGTCAAAACGTAAATCTTGATTATGTACAATCGCAACAGACATTTGAGGGATTAAATATGAAAAATATGTCTTGAATCTTATCTTATCTTTTTTTTTATCAATATTTTCTCATATTGTTCTGCGTACAATAGCCTGCCTTTCGATATGTTTGTATCAGGAGGAGAAAAGAAAAAATATTTAATGATGTCGTAAACATTCGTTATAAACAGTTTGCGCTCCTAACAACGTTGACCTTTTTTGTTGTCTCAGAAGAGCAGAATAAAAGTCATTGAAAGCATTATTTATATGGAATATCCCGCAGTACTGTTCATATAAACAGCGCCTTACTAAAACACGTGTCCTTGCCACTTGGCAATAATGTACAGAGTTAAAAAGGATCTAAGAGTGCTTGTGTCTATCGCAAAATCTTTGTTATTGGCCATTTGGTTTGTTGTAGTGCACATTGTATTAAGTCTATTCTGCTATCAGCCAGATGAGAATTTGAGCGTGTAATAAGTGAAAAACATATGGGGGCATCACGTGTATCGGTTATAAAAGCTTAGTTAAGTGTTTTTATTTCTTTATGTTAAAGTTTTCGCATAAAAGCTTTTAATATTTCCTCAGCTGTTATGTTATTAAATATTTTTTCAAATTCAATATGTTTTCTTTTCAACGCGTAGCAAATGAAATGTCAATTATTTTGTCTCAATTATTATCAATTAAATAAAGTAAACAGCGAATATGTCAAGAATTTCTGGCGACTTGCTTTTCTAATACGAGACAATGTCAATTGTAATTATTTGTTCAAGTTCAATACATTGAGAAATTTACAAATGTTTTCAAGGTCTCTTTAAATAAGTATTTATTTTTTCCAACAAACAGCAATATTGCATGTCTATTTAATTTCTCATATATATATATGTTTGTCATGTCCTTTTAATAAATTAAATTTTTTTCCCATTTATGTTTACTTGCAGATGCCGTTAATGCCACCCAGGCGACGTTTGGGTTCTGTTGGCGACTCGGCTCCACCCTCGGAATCGTCTGAAGGTACTTCGTCTTTAGATAATAATGAAATGATTGTTCACCCGGAATGGTCACAAGCGTCACAACATAACGCCACCACAGTAAATTCATTATTTTTGAATTCTGACGGCGATGCCGATACCCTAAGTACGGATACAGCCAGTAATACTAATTTATCTGACTATGAACGCGGTCAAGTGGAAAGTTTCTTCAGCGGTTTAGGTACCGAGATTTATGTAAGCTCTTCCTTGGCTAACTTGTACGAGGGCACTGGCAAAGAAGGTGATTGGCATTTAATTTTCACTGGTATACCGGTAATCTTACACGATAAGGGCAATGTCCGTTCAAGAGCTTTGGCTAAAGTAACATTGGTCTTAGCCGAAAGAGGCTCTTGTTTTGCTTTATGGTCGGACCGTATCGATAATCTCTCAAATTATCGTGTAGCTGGACCGTCATTTCATACGATGTGCTTATCTACAAACCATCAGCAAGTGATCGGTTTCAGTTACGATTCCACAGAATCGGCCCGAGAAATTTGGCAGCAAATGGAGCGTTTGATTAGCGATCCTGAAAATATAGCCTTATCGGTGCCGGGTCGGAAAAATCGCAAACAAAAGCGTGCTAAACCTGCACCCTTACCACCAAAGTCACAAATATCACATCCGTGCCAATTTCATCATGTCACAAGCGTGACCAAAGAGGACAGCAATCGTTATTATAGTATGCAAGCATTTGCACCGTTAGGTCAACGTTAAAGTAATTGCAGACAAAATATTCAAGCGGGAGACGAAAAGAAAATCAACATTGAGATGAAAAGTTGATTCAACTCAATTAAGCAGTAGGTTTAAAGCACATACATACATACATACTTATTCAGATACATACACAAAAGCATGAGGATGGTCCTTCAAACAGGCAATCATTGCAAAATATTTCGAATATAAATTAAATTCTAAAAAACCTTAAAATGCAGATATTAGTATAAGCTCTTTGTACACTTTCCCGAAGTCGGTAGCACTTTTTTATTTACATTTTTTTATTTCATTGTTTTATGTAAAATGTAAGGTAAAATGGCTTCTAACCTACGCTATAGTGATGAAAACAGTAGTGAATACAAACTAAAAGCTTAACTTAATTGTGAGTTCGAACAGAATACGAATGAAGTAAGAAATTAATGCAAGCGAATTAACAAAAAATGTATGATTTTCCAATTTTTGAAAACAACCGACGAATATAGTGTGCTAACCAACGTGATCCTGAATGGAAAGTGAAAAAATGTGATCTTTTGATAAAAATCTGAAAATTTTCAAATAAAATATTTCCACGTCCACCCACTAAAAGATTTTGGTATTAAATCGTCGCCCTTTAGTTTACGAGGCAACATTTCTTCAAATAATGAAGCCATGACTAGAAAAACGTTTCTATAGTTTGCAAATGTAAAGAGAGGGCTTGCCAGGGAAGAGCGAATAGTTTATTGTGAGTATGATAAAATAAACATAAAATGATCTTAAACAAGCATATAATTAAAACGAAAAGCTATACAAGCTTGCGTTCGAGTTTGGTTACCGAATTGCACACATATTAGAGCCATTCGCCGTCCAATCTTACATCTACTTCATGTATATGAATGTGTATTGCATTTGATTCTTGAATAGAGTTCATTTAACATTTCAAGGACCCATCCAATTTATTGACAACTTAAAAGAAAATTTATATTCAAAAATATTTATCTGTGATATACGTAAACAAAAATAAAAATAATTTTTTTATTTAATTTTAATTTAATAATAAATGGATACAAAATGAAAAGTAAATAAATAAAAATAATAAAAAAAAAATAGTATTAAGCAGAAATTTTTTTAACATTTGTAATTGATAAACTCTTTAAAATTTCTAACAAAAACATGTCATATTACATTACATTACATTACATTACATTACATTATTAAGAAACATTACGACTTTTGTAATATTACAACCAATGCATTCTTCTCCGCTCTCCATAAAAGTATAGTCACAATATTTGTAATATACGTAATGTAAACGTCGCATAAGAAAATACGATATTTGTAGATCGGCTAGCATTAGATTGCTATATAGCTAATATTGCATGAGTAATTCAATGACTTTTCACTCATTACGGATGCTTTTGTGTTTATTGCATTTTGCCGCCAATAATTCACATATGTTATGATTTCAGTTTATGGCGAGCTTCTCTCGTTTAATAGAAAATCGTATACAAAAAACTTGCACAGAACATATTCTCCTGTCCTTGGAATGTAATAAGAGAAAGTCCGTAATTTTCGAAAATCATAAAATATTAATAAAACACCGAAGAAATATATAGCAGAAAAACGAAAGGAAAATCGATTAAAAGCAATTGTTAAAAGAAACCTTGATAGAAAAGGTTTTCTTACCTTAAAGTGCATATAGGATAAGTTTGATGCTTTTTCATGAGGAAATCCTTGAAAGAGGAAAGATTTCATATAATTACTTTTTCTAATATAAAAATGTACAAATCATTTTTATTACAAAATTTTCTTTTAAAACTTGCGACAAGAACTTCAGAAATATCGAATAACAATCTGTTACTAATAAGTGTAGAAATACTAGAATCGCAAAAATGCTGCTTCTTTTGCACGAGTTTACTAATTTTATATGGTAAAGTAGTGTATTATAGTTATTGGGAATAAGTTATGAAAATCCCGTTTACCAGACATATATATGAATGTAAAAGCCACTACTTGAGAATCGTAAAAACCACTGTCTGGTAAGCGTACCTTGCTTGGGAGTAGTGAAAGTGACTTGTGTCTTTTTTTGATTCTTTGAAGAAAAAAACCTGGAAAGTCTCTTACCGATATCGAGTATCAGGGGTGCCCCACTCCTCGCTTTATCTGATTTCGTTGTTCTATCTGTGCCCGTGTCTCTAACACGCTACAACCTCTCAACTTAGCTATGATAAATTTACCTTCCTGTTATGGGACACATTTAACTTATGAAGGGTCTCATTTTATTAAGAGTGATACCCAGTATGAAAAGAAAAGCAACCAACTTGCGAAAGTAAATTGGGCTTTATTTTGAAGCTTAGACTTCGCAGTTATGTTCTCAAGAAAATATCGCCACAGCTTTCAACCGTAGTTGTTAATTACTCTGCCATTATTTACGTTATGTCTGTAATAGTTTGGCGTATGTTCCCTTGAAAGTGTTATAAAGTTTCTAGTTTATCGGCATAAAACTGAGCTTAAATGCAGCTACAAAAAAGAAATCCACGTGTATTAAATCGTATGACTGCGACGGCCTGTATAGACATACAGTGATGGCGGGCCGATTCTTTGGTAAACAAATCGTGAACACTGGCCATTGAGCTGCCATGTTGGTAAAATTTTTTAGTGATCGTCAGGAATCTCAAGTCGTAGAAATGGTGAAACTACAATTTATACTGGATATTTCCACCCCCTGGAAGTATAGGGAAAGTATACTTGAAACAATTTTAAAACGAATCGCTACAAAAAGAATTATAGTCAAGGAGTTTGGCAGAGGAAGTTAACATTAGACAGAAATTTTGTTGCGAATTGTATGGTTACCTTGATCTCTATGCCGTAGTTATCCTATCTTTGTTACGGGGTTTTTGACTTTTTCCTGAGGGAAAACCGTAGAGATCCGCTTACTCGACTGCTTAACAGTGGCCAGTAAGGACGTAATCTCTTTCCGTTACTATTGTAAACATTTGTAATAATCCGTTACCGTAATTTATTCATATGGGAAGTTCTAATATAGCGGTGAGAAAAAGCTTTACTTTCAATAAAATAAAATTCCTATGCTATGCGTTATTAGGAGCCGGGGCTTACTGGGAGGATATTTAGATGATAAAAAAAAAAATATATTCCTGAGGCACATTCGAAAATGGCACTGCGGCACACAGTGTGTAAATGGTTCAAATTTACTTAAAAAAAAAAAAAAGAAATCACATAATCTGTATGTGCACAGGTAGCAGGATTTTATATAAATATTGAATTCGGTGTGATTGGCAAGTACTTGTTAATATGTTTAAATTAACTTTTCAAACATATCCTACGCCGTTCTGTAGAGAATGCTGTTTTGTAGAGACACGCCAGTGGCTGCTACTGCAGAAGTCCAAGTTAATCATATTCAACATGGAAACGCGCCAAAATTTACAATCGAAACTAGAGCTATTCTTCAAGCCAGATATCTTTCTCGCGAAACTAAATGAAAGCTGGTTATAGCCACTCAGTTAGTCGGTCATAAAAGCTATCCGCAATCCTTTAAAGTTTAACAGTAACACTATTACATTACATATATTTTGTGTATCGGCTTCTTGGGAAATGATCGAGCAGACATTGCAGCCAAATCCACATCCTCTGCATCCCGCAAATGATCTGTTGGTTACTCTCGCTATATAAGTTTTCCATATGGGAAGCTGTAACATATCCTCGGCACCTTTAATTATGGGCAGCTTACTGGAGAAGTTTGACCTTCAAAAGTGTATTAGAAAAGAAGCAGAGAGAATATAGATGAAAAACAAGGTTAATGGTATCATCCACACCACTCGCATATTAAGGCTTATCACGTTCCATCCGTGTACACAGTCAACATCGAGAAAATCAAGATCAAAACAATGAATTCTTAAGAAACCTATCTCTCTACTTTAGGGTTGCAGACGAGGTCTTCCCATTGAACATATATTTGGCGAACGCCAATATTCGAAGACACATATCAACATATCGAGAAAATTCTTCGTTTTATTAAAGCGCCTCGACTAACCCTCCAGTATACCTATAAAAAAAAGGGGCCGCTATTCTTAGCTGCTTTTCTAATCCTAGAAATTATTTCTTTGATCGAAACATATTATACATAATAATAATAAAGATAATGTGAAAAATGCGAAGGGAAAAAATGAAAGTTGTTGATCTTATGCCGTGTGCCGTGTTTCGCGAGAAACCCTTTTACGGTTTCAATTGCCCGCATATAGCCATAGAATTATGCTCGAGAAATAAAATTTTGACGCGCCCACAATTGACTTCTTATGTCACATATGACTATTTAGAGGTTGTTTAAGCTCAAAAACAAGAAGAAGAATTTTCTGAAAAATTTGTTTTTGATGTTAACTTTTAACGTACTAAAAATAATTTTTTTTTTTATTGTTTTTAATATTAAAAGAATAATATTATTAAATGTTTTAAGATCTTATTCAATTTCTTTCGTTGAATTCACAGCAAAAGTTCTTTAAAAGAGTCATAATAATTTTTTTCTTTTTTTTTTTTTTTAATATACAAAAAATAAGTCAATTTATTAACTTAAGCTCTAAAGAATATAAAATAATATAACAGATTAATTTGTTAAGAGACAAAATATTCAATAACTACAATTTATTATACATTCAATTGTGCGAAAATCAAGCCAATATATATATATATATATACGTATATATACATAAGTAATTGTTAAAAATGTTTTGCATGTGTAAAAGAAAAAAAAAAATTATTTAAAAAAAATATTTCTAAAATATTGTATTACAAACACAAAAAAAAAAAAAAAAAAAAAAAAAAATAATAATAATAATAATATGAATTTATTTAACTATTGTCATATCTTAAGTTTATTGTAAGAAAATTAAAAAAAAAAAATAAAACTTTTCCGTCGTCAACTCATTTTCATTGTCCAATAAAATGTGTGCAAAAATTCGTTTTTATTATTTAATGTTAATTACAAGTACTGATATTAAACCCTTTCGATTTTTCCGCCGTCATCGTGGCGCATTGTAATCTTCATTAATTGGACAAACACATATATATATATATATATATATATATTTTTTTTTTTTTTTGTTTT
>NW_023998421.1:8084491-8183332 GCF_014805625.2 Glossina fuscipes | reverse complement strand
TTCCAACTCATTACTCATTACTTTGCACAACAGTCAATTAAATTGTCTGCATATTTTTACCAAATATACAGTGCTGTGAAAGAAAGTTTCCGTAAAATGGATGAATGCGGATATGTCGTGTTATTACACAGAGATGTGCACTAAACGTCTCGTAAAGTATGTATTATCAATATGTTTGTCCGTCTGTCCATTCGCATACTTGTAATATGTTGAAAAAATAACCTAGACAGTCCTAGTTCCATGCGTGCGCTCTCAGCTTAGCTTAGTTCTCTACAAACTAATTTGGCATTAATCGTCACCTACCTTCAAACGCCTTGATAGCGACGATCCTACTAGAAGAGACGGCTTACACCGATTCAGAAGATAGTTTTGAATCGGTCGGTATAATAAAATGTGGATCTACCTCAAGGCATTATGGTGTTGCATACATCCGCACTTGCACCACAAGTGGTGAAGGATGTAGTAAATAAGGAAATTTTATTCGCTTACGGGCGAATCATGTCATTTATTTAAAGAAAAAACTCAAGAGAGCAAAAAAAATAAAATGTCAATACTATTTATTATAGTGAATAATTGTGGACGATTTTCTCTATTTTTATAAAGTTACTCTACGGTCACCACCAGAACATGCGCGGAAGTTTTTATCGTTATATCCATTCCACAAGAAGCAAAAAACCAATTGTTTTTTTGTTTTTAAAGCCAGACATATGCTCACTTTATGTTGTGCTATAGGCGTGGCCTTTGATTGGATTGGTTGAGGTCGAGCGATATCTTAATTTTAGCGAACCGAACAATGTTTAGCATGGGCATTACATAGATGGACGGACGGACATGCTTAAATCAATTCAGAACCTAAGTTTGGTCAAGAATGTTTGCACTTTATAGGATCTTTGAACCTTCTTCTTAGGTACTGCGAAAGCTTCCTCCAAATGAATATACCACCGTGCAACTTTCGGTGGTAGATATATATGAGTAAAAGCACTATCGTGACCCGCCATTAAATACCCTACACCAATTCGCTTAATATAGCAACTCATATAAGAATATGTTTCAAAATAGGGCGTTATATGGGATATTGTCGAAAAAGTGGTGCGATCCGAAACATTTTCAATAGCGCTCATCTTTGGGCCAAAATAAATATTTTATCATTATATGAGTTAAAGACAAAAAAACCAAGAGGGACAGATGGACAGACACCCTTTAATCAAATCAAAAAGGGATTCTGAATCGATCGATCTGTAAAAAGGTGGTTCTATCTCAACTTATGCTGTTTGTTACATACATACGCAAAAACTTAGTGCACTCTTGTACTATAGGTGGTGTAAGGCATAAAAGTTTTTTTAAGTGTTTAATATGTTGGAGAGAATTCTAACGGCGTAATTATTATATTTATTAGCATCTTTTTTTTTTTTAATGCCAAATGCCAGACCGACAATTAATTATTGGGAAGTATCAAGCATTTGCCTCGTGACTGTTCAAACTTTCTTCCTATAGTTTTGTCACTTAAAAGTGATCGCCATAAGTAAAAGCGGTATCGCCTATTAACGAATAGGAATAAGACAATACTCCGTTGCATAAAATATTGTTAAAGGTCCTCAGTCATCCCGCGAAGTTGTGTCTTCTTCTCTCTAAACATTTAAAGCACTATGCTTGATGATGATATCGCAGAGAAGGGATTAACTCTGACAAGATGAATTTTTGACGAATTTTTGTATGTACATACACACAATTAGGAATGGAAAAATTAAAAAAATATTCTCCCAAACTTTGTTTAGTTATATATAAAAGTCCTTAGAAGATTAGTGGAACCTTCAAGGTATTTAATGCTTCATTTCATAAGCAAATCTCTGAAAATCGTTAGAAACAATTCGATGTTGAAAGTTTTGTACTAATATCAGGTCACGGTGGCAGCTTTCGGATCAACTCTTTCTAAGAGATTACTCAATACTATCGAATTATTCGCATCAATATTTTTGAAATTCCGTCAAGCTACTGAAAAGCAACTAACTAGAGAACTAGAAGTTAGCCATGTGTGCACATATTTATAGAACTTCGAGCGCGTACGCTTTGGTATGATCACGGAAATGATTGAATTTCTCCACATCACTGTTTATGTATAGGAGTTCGTTTGCCCATTCATTTATTTAGTAATTATATAGGATCAGTGTACAAATGTTTAACATACATGAAGCGGATAGTTGCAAAGCAATCCGCTCTTATGAATTGTGAATTATTGCGAGAGGGCTTATGGAAAATACAAATTTGCTTTTCCGAAGTCATTTTGTTTAAATGCAAAATTGCAAAATGCATTTACTTGCATACAGTTGGATATTATAGGTAAAACGAAAAAAACAAAACGCATTTTTTTTTATTATTATTTTTTTAATTTTAAATTTACATTTAGCATGTGAATGTATGTTTTTTATTCTCTTATTTTCTTTTTGAAAGACCAAATGTCTCAAACCACAAATTCCGTCCACGGTCAGATAAAAACATTGTCACTGCATTTAAAATGGGTTTGGTAGGCAAATCCGAAAAAACAACTAAAAATAAAATAAATATTTACAAAACAAAAAAAAAAATTAATGTAATAATGGAAAAACAGCGCAATAACAAAACATATCCACGATAGTGTAGCAATTAAAGTCATCTTGCATGCGAAACAAGTAAAACATAGTAAAACTTGTTACTGTTGATGTCGTTGTCGTTGTCGTTGTCGTTGTGTCGCTGATGTTGTTAAAAATAATAACAGTGACAAAACAATTCCTAAATGTACACGCAGTGCATACGTGAGTGCACACACATATGCATATACATGCATGCTTGTTTACTTACACAAAACAGTTTAGATATGTATCGAAAAAAAAAAAAAAAAAAAAAATATAAAAAATTAAAAAGCTTAAGAAGGCTGCGACAGTGATCCACATTTATTTATGGTTGCGGACGGAAACTCAAGTACTCTCCTGTATAAACAATTTATTTTGATATTTGATGTGAGTTAAACTTAAGAGTTTCTGTCGTATTGCGCCGGGAGCATCTATCTCAAGCAGATGTCAACTTCAAGAAAAATCAAAAAAAATTTAATATGTCCGTTATTCTTGCTTAGGAATTATTAAGTAGGCTAACGCATCATTCTACAGTCACTTTAAGTCACTCAAACAGTTATTAATTTCTCTTTTTACAAGCTATCTCTCTCTCTCTCTCTCTCTCTTGATATCTCGTTCTTTCTTTCTTTCTTTCTTTCTTACTGCTGCTGCTGCTGCTGCTGCTGCTGCTGCTGCTTACCGTAATTACTAGAATTTATAGATGCGGTATTTTTTCAAAGTTAATGTTATATTTATATTTATGTTGTCGTGTATTAAGTCAAGAAGTGTGAGTGATTTCCCGCCTAATATTACTGGAGGCGTTTTAAATCGTTTTGCGTGTTAATAAACAAAATAAAGAAGCAAAAACAATTCAAAGCAGCATAGCGATAATTGGCCAAAGTCTTCTTTATCTATTACTATTATTATTTTTTTTTATTATTATACATTTAGCCAGAGAATAAATTCTAAGACTAAAGTCTTAAAGCACCAGCATCTAAGGCTCTCGACTTTTATTAAAAACTCAAGTCCGCATTTGAGATTTGAACCCACGACCATTAAGAGTTGCTAGTCAAGATTCTTGCCTACTCGGCCACTCACACTGATCTTCTTCTTTTAATTTCTGTAAACATTTTTGGAAAATTTTCAAAAAATCTTTTAGTAACTTTATCCCAAATTCTCTCTCAACCTTTTGCATTCCTATATCGGCTATCGGTGGGTATAGCAGATAAAAAGAAAAATGAAAAGTTGGGAGGGCAAAGGATTAATGTATATTCTCTTAGACAAGTACACATCATAATTAGTTGAAAATTTTTGCAAAACATATGCACTCATCATGTTTGACCTATGTAGAGGTTGCGTAGAGTAAGGAATTACCCTTCACTTTAACTCCAAAGGTAAACAAGGAGTAGTAAAATTCATTATGAACGGTTTATTTTTATTAGACGCTTAGATGTATTTTGATCAGCAACATCAAATTGGTGTAAATGAAAAAGTAATGCAAAATATCAATTATATAACGGTTAAGTTCGATAATAGTCACCTATCTCTATATAAAGTAACACTTTTTCATTGAGTACTATTGAGTTATTCAATGTATGCAATCGCTAACCATAAAACGCTCCAAATTTCATTTTCGACAGTCATTACTTTTGTTGTCTGATTTGAAGATGTTCGCTGCCGAAGCTCATCAACCACTCTCAGAAGATTATGGTGGTGCTGCTCCGTCAATATCTCAATGGTCGAGTTTAGCGTCAACGGCTTAAAAGTGAGAATTAGATTTATTGGACGAAACTCCAGCTCAACTCTCAAACAACTTTCGAATACAGCTTAACAGTTGGTGAATAACTGTGGGCTTCATTGCTGCCAGACTAAGCCCGTTTTCAAACTTTACTTGTAATGATAAACTAAAAATAGATACGTTGATCTTACTTTTCCCAATCTTGTTACGCCTATTTGGACGCTGAACATAAAAACATGCGTACTTTACTCGTGTTTGGTTATCGAAGAAAAAATTCAATAGAACTTTACATATGTTGATCGCAGATTTCCTATACAATATAAACCATACACTCGGTTAGGGTATATAAATTTTATATCGATGATCCATCATTACCGTCCATAAACACGTACCCATAACCAATAAATTATATCACGTCTAGAATTTTGATTGAATTAAGATTATAAACCGAACGTGCTCGTCAGTTCCTCTTCTTGTAATAGATAAAAAAGAAAGTTGACAGCCTTCGTTTATGATAAATCCTGTTCACCGATTTCAAAGATAAAGTTTTGAGCAAAACGTGCTTAACATTTGACTTGGTAGTCCATTGATTTAAAAGTTTGGAAAAATGTTCTTGATATGTTATACTGTTTGGCATTTTCTATGGAAATCCTGTGTTTCTTAAAAAAAAAGATAAAAAACTAAAATTCATTAAATTAATTACTAATATCAATAATAAAAATGGATTAGAGCAGCGCACAAGCCTACCTATAAATAATAGATACGTATATAATATATAAGGAGTATAACTAGTTGAGCTCCTTTTTCCATGTGTGGGCTCGGGATAATGCGCAATTAAAGATCGCTCAAAGACGAATATGACTTTTTATTAACCAGTCTTTTTTTTTATATATATGTATAGCTTTTTTTATTTTCAAAAGATGTCCAAGTTTTTCCTCAATGCGTTAAAGTTAAGGAACGCCATGATTTACACGATAAAATATACGTAATGGCTACAAACATAAATTCGCTTCAATTCAACTTTTTCAATTACTTATTTAAGGCCATAAATATTACACAGAATCAATATAAAAATACGACATGAAATGGTTTTTTTTTTCGTTTTACTGCCGCAAGCACCGTTAGTGTAATTACGTTCTTTATGCGCTTACTTAAAGAGATAGGTATTCAAGCTTAATCAAACTGCACTTACAATTTGATATAGAAATGATTTTAATTCGCTCAACAGTTCGTTCACAATTATTGAATAGCTTTGCAGTTTTTATGTATTTGAGATGACTGCTATTTTGCTAACATTTGTAGCAAGAGTAGTTTGGTGCTCTTTCCTTTTTCTTTTTTTTAGTTTTTTGTCTAAATTGTCTTTGCTTTAAAACTTGATGCAAAAATCGTCGATATATTTGCGATAGAAACCTTTTCGTAAATCTTCTAGAGAACCAGTTAAATAATAAAACGCATACATTCTTAAGAAGGCGAACGCCAAACATAACAAGTGAGAATATTATAATCGGGCGAGGACGACCATTCGATACCCCACACCTTTCCGCGTAATATATTTTCCCTTGAAAAGGATCAGAAATTTCATGTTATTTCCATTTAAAAGTTTCCTTCTAATGGGAGCCTTTGTATAGAAGCAGATCCAAAAAGTAAATCGTTCAGGTTTAAGTTTAGCAAAATTTGTTTAATTTTTCAAATATCTTACTATTATTCACTTACCTTCGGCATAAGGTATTACAAATTGCCAGACTTTGTTGCTATATAAACACTTGAGGTGAGCTGTTGGGGGAAGAATAGAGCTACGTAGTCCAACATTGACAAACTCGGTAGCTTTGCCGTATAAAGACCTACTTTTCATAGAAACATTTATATAAAAGGGCGTTGAAAACATCAGTCCATCCAATTACAATAACTCAAATCAATTACTACGCCGAAGTAGTACTACTCAGCAAGAATCGCAAAGTGGCCGGAAAAATGGTTCGCTCCATTCATTTTCAATAAGGCTCGGCTCTGGAAAACACACCTAAGTGTATCAAATTTCGTCAAAAGGTATATTAAAACTTGCGACCGGTAGGTTGATCACAAGGATACATGGATACACAGACAGACATACTTAAATTGATTTCGAAAATGATTCTGAATCAATCCGTATAATGAAAGATGCATCTACATTAAGCCTCTCTGTGTTGTTATACCACTTGAACTTAACATACGTTGCAACGTGCGGTAGATAGGGTATAAAAACAATATACACTTGCTGTCGATAAAGTACCAGGAATTGTCAAAATGAAAGCTCATTGCTTAATTTAAGAGAGTTATCAAGACTAAAACATTAACTTTTAAAAGATTCTTAGGTTGGGATAATAACTCTCGAACTTTGCTTAGGGCCGTTGATCGATTCCAATTTCACGTAACGACTACTGACAAAAGAAAAGAAGTTGCCCACTCAAGAAAAGTTATCGAGTTTTCGTCTGAAAATTTCACCTACGAATGAATCAATGTTGAACTTTTCCCGATGAAGAAGTGTTACAGACACTAATCTTAAACACCCTGTCAACTTTTTGGGAATCTTTCTAAAATTGAAAAGTTTTCATGTTCTCTTTATACCCATAATGAAGAATGATAACCGGTTTTAGTCAATATTTTTGCCGATTCTATCTATGGACAAAATGGATGTGAAGTATATTTTGCACTTGTTTTCCCTTTGCGAGAACAAACCCCAACATAATGATTAATCAATTCACAAGTAGCCATGAATATTGACATTGACGCGCCATGAGTATTGACAGAAGCACAATCGCAAACATCAATTACGTTCGAAAAAGTCGTTTAAGCCGGTTTTTTGAATGAAACATTCCCGCTACTTTTTTGATAGAATGTTTTTTTATTTTCATATAAAATAATGATTAGAACGTGTTTTGCAAAAAAAAAAAAAAAAAAGAGAAAAAATAAGAAAAAGCAAAAGGAAAGAAAAGTATATGCATCTCCCATAAAAATTTGTATGCAGGCAACAAGAATTCGTCCAAGAATCAAACAAGCAACCCAACCAAACATTTAGGTAAGAGGCAGTAAAAAAAAAAAAAAAAATTTTTTTTAAAAGTAATATAACAAAAAGAAACGTAGACGCTTGTCTATATAAAATTAAAAGAAATTCTTTACTCAAGAAAGGAAATATTTATAAAGAACAAAAAAATGAAAAGAACCGAAAAAAGAGAAGAGAGAACAACCATCAGAAGAAATAATAAATAACAAGTAAGATAAATATATTCACGTTACCACGAATCTTGGATATCCAATGCGTAAGTTAATCAGCCAGACTTTAATGAGCAAAACTTTTAAATCCTCCTCAGACCGATATCAGCTTAAGTCAGATCTGTGCAAGATATTGAAAGTTGTTCCCCATATGAAAATGTATTTTATTATTTCTTGGCACGGTTTTGATTTTGAATTATGATCACACTTCGTAACTTCATTTGGGAAAATGAAAGAAGAGTCAGCACGCGAAATACACTGCATACATGGATGGATATGAAGCAAAGAGCGCAACAAAAAGCAAAACCTGGCCTGGATGCCTGGATAATCTTTGAGTACATATTTTACAAACCGAATAATCAAACTAATATATTATCAAATTCAATTCAATGATCAATTTTATAGCCTGTGTTTTATCTTTATTCTCTCAGCCCACTAAACTTATAGACGAACAGTAATAAAGCTAAAGTTTATGCGTTGTGAATGATGTTGATCTTTTGACACCAAAAATATTTGCGGTGTGGTGGCACAGTCTGGCTTGCTTGACTGCCTCCCAGTATTTAGTTAGTTAGTTTTGTTATTATTATTATTATTGTTGTTGTTGTTATGCCTTTATTTAACTTGCAGTTGGGGAGGACCATGATCATCGATCTATGAAGTGAATTTTTTAGTTTCATGTTCATGAAGCGAAGTTGTATTAATTTTGTTACTTCGTTGCTGTGCTCTCTAATTATTCTCAAACGAGAACTGTACATGCATTCATATAAAAATGAAAAATTAAATTTAATATCAATTGTGTGGTCGTTAGGATAGGTCATCAACTATGACAGTGAAGTTGACCATTCAATAATCTTCAACTTTTTACATCATATACGTCATACTCTAGCCTTAAAGAAAGAAATTTATTCGATTTGTTATTAGTGTTACTGTGTTACTGTGATCAGCTCGTAGTAGGATGCTTTGGAAAGCGGCAGAAGCAATCAGTGAATGGAGAAACTTGCAGTTAATAGGGCGCAAAAGTTTCGATCCGATTCAAGTATAATTTTCATCTGGTTTCGTGTTATGTTAAAATTTTTTTATTGCTTTCGTTAAAGCTGCGCATGATATGTTGAACTTTGAGGGGCAGCAATGGCTGTGTGGCAACAACGAAAGACAACAACAACAACAACAACTTCTCTAATATAAACATATGTTATATGCGAAGAGTTTGCCGTATGCGCGATGGAGTCAAGTTTGAATTGTTTGACCGTCAACGTTTACTCTTTAAGGCTTCTTGCCTTCTCCGAGTGCATTATCTGAAGTAAATGTTAAGGTCTGTTGCTCATGTGCATTTTCATGTTTCTTTTACTCTATCTTCATGTTTACATTTCAACTTTTTTTCTTTTCCATTTTTTTCTTTTCATCTTTAGCAACATTTCACTGTTTGCCTTTAGTGTGGTTTAACACTAAATGCTGCTGGTTTTTGCGAGTCTGTGGCTTTCTGGCAAAAGTTCATTAAACTGCAATTTTTTTTTTTTTGCTTTTTTTGCTTTTTTAATATAATTTTTTACTGCGTGCACCGTGCACAATGCACATTCGCTAAAAGAGGAGCAACAAGTTCTTCGATGGCTTATAAAGATGCATGCAAGCGTAAGCGCTATTGGGAGGGCGAACAGTGCACTGGTTATGTTATTTTTTTTGAAGAAAAGACATCTGGCAAAAAGTTTCGATGACTATTCCTGCGGAAACATCTTTAATGTGCAATTTACGGAAACTATTGATATTAACACCTGCTCAATAAAAATGAGGCTATTAATCAATATGTTAACAATGTTTCATTTAATAATCCAGTTGAGTGAAAATGATTCAAAGTTAAAATGAATTCTCTTCGCATAAAAAGACATTGAATCTACTTAGGTGAACCCTTTGGAGAACCCTTCCTACACATCCTTCACATCTTTTTTGTATTTACATTGCAATCCCACATCGTTTCATATTTACATATAATTGAACATTTTTTTTTTTTTTTTTTTATCCAACATAGAAAAGAGATCGAAGTATTTTTGCCTTTTTTTAATCTATCGGTAAATGTATCCATTATGTCCCTCTCCGCCTAGTCAGTGTGAATGTTTAATGATGTCTGTCTCCTTGAATGTTTCTAATGAATGCTTTTGTTAAGAATGAACGGATAGAGATTTCTGATTATTTACCACTCTATGCATGTATGCGTATGTTATCTTACTCTTAAATGTATCTATATTTGCATAGAAATACATGTTTATCGTTCTGAATGGATTATTTCAAGCAATAAGTGTTGTGAACTCTGCATACAAATATATTCAAATCGATAAAATTCTGCTTACAATAATAATGGTTGACATACCGACATATTCTAAAGGCAAGCTATTATATAACTCTATACATTTGTTGTAATAAAGCATGAAATGGATTCTTTTTTTTTTTTTTTTTTTTTTTTGACAAATTTACAAGAATATGACGATCCGCTCATTGCTTTATTATCTTTGCAACATTTAGCGATAGGCAACTCGATTCATCCAAAAAAAAAAAAAAAAAATAAATAAAATAACTAATTTCTTCTACTATAGGAGAATTAATCTGCTTTACGGCAGTTAATCACTGCTACGGCAAGAAAGAAAAACAGATTAAGTAAATAAATAAATAAATGAAGAAAATCGCTATATGTGCTCTCAAAGAGACGTCGACCGCAAATTTCTTGTGTAATCGAATTTTCTCATGCGAAGTTCGTGCAGATCATTTCGTATTAGAATTAACCGCACGAGTCAGTTTGGCTTCGTTCAGTTTTTGAGCTTTCAAAAAAGGGGTTATGAAGCACCTAAAGGACCAAAAGTTTATGATAACTTTCGCATATATATAAAAAACTTGGAAATATTGGAATTAGTTTTTATTTTAACTGACCATATAACTGTTTCTACCAAATTGGGACAATTTAATCCATAATATTTGTAAAGTTGCTAAAATTGCTGAGTAAGTAATTAGAAACTCAAGGTAAGAAATATGTATCTGATCTGTGTGCAAGCACACTCGGAATATAGAGTTTATGCAGTTTCAATGCCTTTCTTTCACTTGCCACTTCCGCTCGTGTACGCTCGCTTCTTCCTTTTCTTTTTTTTAATATGACTAATCAAAGGATGTCCCCTATACATGTGGTAGTATGGTAACTGTCAGAAGGAAGTGGGGAAAAGGAAAGCGATAGGGAGATAAGCAAGCTACAGTCTAGTACGTGCGTACGTGTGCGTGTGTGTGTGTGTGAGCTCAATTGATAACGACTAGGTATTCACTATAGCTACGACGAAAGTAAATTCCACCATACTGAGTGTTAAACCCACGAATATTGACTTTGATTCTTGCCCACTCAGCTACTCAAACGGATACCGCTTTCGCTATCACTATTAGAAAAGAATACAAACTAATATGGACAAAAAAGGGAAGTTAAGCTTTAAGAGCACTAGTATGCTTCGCAGGAATCGAAGTCATAGTCTGCAAACTTTGGAAAGAAAAAATGACGATATGAAGTCTAAAAAGAAAAATTGGGTAACTAAATCGGGATATAAAGACTAAACTTCAATTCAGAAATTAATTAAATGAATTCTTGATAATTTTTAAGAGAAGGGAAGTGAGTTCTGAATTCTTCTTTTGACGAGAAGTTTTTTGTGAGCATTTCTTGATTTGGTATAATAACTAAAAATATAGCAACGCTTGTAGCGTTAATTAAGAAAAGAGAAACATCTACGACTGACTACACACTGAGTTCTTCCCTTAGCCAGAAGTCATGCTAGAAAAATGCTAAACCGAATATCATGACCACGGCACATATTGCTCTCGACCTATTATTATGTATATAACATCCGTAACACTCTTCCTCACGCAGCATGAGATGCCTAGTCCATACTTAACCACTCTTGTCGAAGTCAAAAGAGGCAAACAAAAAGATATATCTTAAAGTTGGCTCGTACACCCTTGGGAAATTTTCACTAGACAAAATTTACAAAGCTCCATAACACATAACATCCCACATCTACAAAAGCTGAGAGACTTAATCTAAGGCAACGTTAAATAGCAAGAAAATTAGATCGGGCTGCGGACGAGTCTTTTGTAACCACCATCTTTATATTAAAATGGACAATGCAAACGTTTATTGCGTCATTATATCACTAATTATTTTGCTATTGAAAGCAGAGGTGTTCTGACTTTACGTTGCACTGCACGTATCCTTTGACTGATTTAAATCTATCCGCATGCAACAACTTGCAATGTTTTCTGCCACGTTCGAAGCAAATATCTTCGATTTTGCAATAAGGACAAGAAGACGGACAGATGGACACCTAGCATACTGAACAGACGCAAAATTGAAGCAATTGATGAGAAACTTCTCATCTGTCTTTACGTTTATTTATAAATAATTAGGTTCCCGTTCTTAGATCGATTAAGAAGTTATATATATTCTAAGCACAAACTATTTAATAAATTAATCGGATGTCAATGTGACTTGCGAAAACCGCAAACTAAATGAAATAAAGTAGATTTTCCCAGGAAATCGTAAGGTTTTTTTTTTCTTTTTTTTTGTTATATGTGGTTTTTCCTACCAAGTTCTCGTTAGGTTGACACTATCTGTACCTTTACATTTCATTTGCTCAATCATTTATTTATTAAACGGAAGTAAATTTCTAAACCAAGCCAGAAGTCCAATCAAACGAAACTATCGATAACCACAATGTGCTTAAAGTTTTTGTCTTTTAAAATGCATACCAAAACCTACAGCAATACCGACAGCAGTAAATGGATTGTGTTCGTATTGTGAAAAATGAAAGTTTACTGAAGAAAAGTAAAAGAACGACAATGCAAATACTTTGCAAATGTGTTTAGAAAATACAAGCAACAGAAGAAAATTATATTCGGTCGTGACCGAATCTTTTATACCCATCACCACCATCCTAAAGAAGATAAAAAAAGGAAAAGAATTTAATTTCAGAACAAAAGCGATTATATATATGGTATATATTTATGTGTTATGTGTGTGTAATAAACAAAGAAGAGGGAAAACAAAGCTGTTTACAGTTTTGTTGCACAAGCGTATGGGCATTGTAGGTGTGTCCTTTGATCGGTTTGGGTCATTTTCAAATTATTCGCCAAATTTGTAGACATTGTCTTCATATTTGCGGACGAGAGAACGTTTACATAAATGCTACGCAGATGGACAGTCAAACAGACGGACATTTCTAGGTACATTCCGAATTTGAAACTGGCCAAGAATTTATTTACTCGATGGGGCCTTTGAAGCGCGTTTCAAAAAAAAAGTTTAGTGTTCACATACTGTGGTATTGGGTAGGCGTGCATAAGTTTTGCAATTTTTATGGCTCGTCCATAGGATCAATTTTTTGTACATTTGTCTGTATCTGTTTACAAGTAATGAGGTAAAAACTAGTTTTTTATTCCTTTTGAAAAACCTATGTGTTGTCAGTTTTCGTGTTGTTGTAGACGTGCCCTTCGACCGATTTGGCCAATTTTCAAGATCAGCCTGCGTACAAAAACCTCCAATGAGCTTAGTTTTCGATCGTTTAATTTTTCTTGCCACGCGAATGTTTACAACAGACATTACACAAACAGATAGGCGGACCGAGGGACAGAGGAACATCAAAATCCATTCAGAACTTGACGCTGATCAATGCTGAGATGTTTGCTTTGTGGGGCTCTGATGCTTCCTTTGCGTTGCAAACGTTTCGACAAAATCAATATACCTCGCATGAGCCTGTGATGGGTATATAGAAAAAAAATTGTGTTACACTTCTTTACAGCATATCGATACGTTCTAGGTTTGTTATTCTCTCTCTATTTTTTTCTTTTTCTGGTTTTAGATTACTGAAGATACTATAGATGAGTTTTAAACCGAGAAATATTGTTTAGAGATTACGTTAACTAACTTGCGTTCGGGCAACCAGAACCATTATACAGTCATGTTAGCACGAATGTGTATTGATATAAATAAATTCAAGCTGACAGCCTGGGCTGACTATCAGAGATGAGAAAGGTATTGGTGTATAAGTACGCAAATACCTGCTATTCTTGAGAGTGCGTTGTCAGTCTTTCAAGAACAAATCAGCCAGAAAGAACATTTAGAAAATTCATATAAGTTATATTCAATATATATATATATATATATACATATACATATAGCAGCCATACACGCAGACGACAATGTATAGAGTAATAACAGCAACGACGACGTGTGGACTATCACACTTTATTTTGTCAGTATCAAGCAAGAAAACGACACTGAAATTAATCTGGTGCACACTAGCGATATGCTGCTTAAACCAACAGGTACGTAATAGATACTATTTGAAAGAGCAAATATGTTAAAAAGCTCAATTGCATCGATTCGAATTTTCGTTACCAAACACTTAAGACTTTTGATTGGGTAATGGAAACTCAACTAACCTCTGAGACAGTATAGATCATTGGAAGCAATAATGCAAATAAATCAGAGAAAAAAAGCTCAGGGCACTTAAGGGTGTAATGGCTTTTACAAAACGCTTGCATACGCATTGGCATAAACCGACCGATGTGGTTTAGTTATTAAAACGCTTTGATGTGTATTTGAAGACACGTCCGTTACAGATTCCGACTAATTAGTTTTGAGCGCCCAATCTTAGTTTCCTATCTTCCCTTATATGAGTGCTTCCTCCTTATAGGCAGCAAATAGGAAAAGTTTACTATGAAATGTTGCAAATCGAATGACCAAGTTAATACATTACTACATATGAGCGTAGTAACTAAGATGCAAAAGAAAAAAAGAAAAACTTATCGCAGAAATTTATAGCGTTTAATAAATGGAAAAATATTGTAATACCTTTCAGATATCGTCGACTGGCATTAAAGACGAACGAAATGTTCAAGTGCAAGAATTTATAGATTATATGGAAAGTCTGGTTTTAAATACCACCAATAAGGCTTTAATGAAAACACGCAATATTTTCCAGAATTTTTCGCAGCAAATAGATGCAAACCTAACCGTAGCGGTCGAAACGTTGATATCTGATTACATCACAAAAGTGAATGAAGCCTTAAAGTATAATTACAATTACACTGAAAAGCGAAAATTGTTACAACTTTTCCGTCACGAAGGCCAAGAAATGGAGAAGTTACGTTCACTTCACAATTTAGAAAAGTCCGAATTTCGAGTTCAATTAATTTCGAAAGAATTTATTAACGAATCACGTAACTTAACAGATTTCGATAATTTGTACTTGAAATTTATGCAAGAATTTCAAAACGCTTCGGGCGTTTTAACTGCCGCTTTAATAAACGCTAAAGAGAAGGAGGAGAATTATTTCGAGTTATTAACGTTGTTGGGCGACATCAAAAATGAGCGAAATCTAAAAGAAAAGGATAAACTATACGATGAGTTCATTGAAACGTTTCTATTCAAAAGCGAACAGGATCGAGTTGAAACTCGGGATTTGTCATGAAGCACTTAACGAATATGAATAATAATGAATGAAGAAAAATAAAAGAGAAAATGCAGCCTAGATTGAATTTTTGCTATCCAGCGTTAACTGATTACGAAGGAGGAAAAATCTTCATTTAGTTAGGGACAATTAATTTCAGTAGCAGCTTGATTTGCAAGGTAACCCGAAAGAAGGATCTCAGGAAAACCAACACGCAAATATCTTAATTCGGAGATCGGTTAACTCTGAAAATTCCCGGGAGTTAGTGGCCAATGCATACGAAAGTTTAGGTTCACTATGACAAGCAGATATTTCCTAATTAAAATTTTAAGTTTATGGCATCATAAGGTTAAACGATGAGTAGACTGATACTGAGAAAAGAAGTGGGCGAAGGACGGGAGACGAATATGAGTATAATCACTTCACATTTTATGCTTTCTTCATTAATTCTGACCTTTCGTTTCAAGCAATACTCTATAAAAATCACCCATAACGGCATTATTCGGTCCACTTATCGAAAAGCGCCACTTTTAACAAGAAAACGTACCTACGTAAAATGTATTCTACTGCCATTAAATTGGAAGTATGTGTAGGCTCTTAACAAAAGTCGAACAAACTCTAAAGTCAAGCTATTTAGTAAGGGTTTGTGAATTCTTCCGATGAAATAACTGATTAATTTTGAGATTAGGTTCGATATTTGTAGGCAAAAGATGAAGTTGATTAAAACTTTCATTTGACGTATGGCGTGCAATAGTTGCGTGACAGCGGCTGACTTCGTCTGTATACTGCAGTCATTTCTTTTAACGATCCATTGCCAGTACAGATTGACGATAAATTATGGTAGTGGAGAGCCGTCAAGAAAGGGTTAACGTTTCTATAGCAATGCTTTATAGGTTGTTAGCGAAATGTCGGTTGCAGTAAAAATTGTTAGCCGTAAACCTACCCAGTAGAATTCTTTACCGTTATTTCTAGTTTATCGATTTTTCTGGCGACCTGGGGCCACGTTCTGGCAATTCGAACCTCAATATGAACCAACTCAAAGCTTTTTAACTTGTATACCAATACGGTTTCATTTAGAAGCGTGCGACCTGATAGGGAAAGCCATAGAGCTAATTTTTGCACTTCTCTAGGTTATTGAATGACGAACTGAAGCTGACAAACCGTCTCAAGAATTATATATGGGAATCTATTCTGCAGTTTTAGCAGGGTTTTCATTGGTCGATAATTTTATTATGCTGGGCACATATGGTGCCATGCAACGTTTCGCAGGAGTTACTCATAATCTATAAGTGAACTTAGCGAAACACTTCTTCATAATGAGTATTAGGGCCAAAATAATCCTCCATTTTCGAGACCTGCCTTCTAGATCTAAGATTGACTTATATTACTTGCCCTTTACGATCTAAAATAGCTGAAAGAGCTGTGTGTGTCTGTATGTGTCTGTGTGTGTCTTCATGCAAGCGCGTTGGCGCTGCCGCCACTACATAGAAAAACGTACTTAGAAAATCTCTTTCCGTTCTTGGCCTTGAGTGCTGTGAACCGCACAACCGCATGACATCGTCTGCCAGTTCATTTCATTTGGCGACTGTTACCTGTGTTAGTCAAAAAAAAAAACGGCTTTGGATTGGAAGTATCTCCTTACATAAGTTTAACACAATCTTCACGACTCTTGCGTAGAGTATCGCTTTATTACAATATTACATTCAAATAAGAACAACAGCCTGACTAAATGATAACCGTTGGATCCTCTTATTCAAAATTCATGGTTAGGTTGAAACTATAAATCCATTTGATAATCAGAGCCTGTAGAAAAACTCTTACATAATCTCTTACCTTACCGGGATATGTCTCAATGGTAAGACCAAAATACTTGCATACGAAAATTTTTGGTACGCGGTCTGCGGTGAATTATTTAAAAACACAACATTTTTAAAATCAACTTATGCTGAAAACACCTGCCTACCTCTCTGCTTACCTCTTTTGTTCTTAATACGATACATCATCACCTAACATATGCAATGGCGTATAGTATGCGTTTTATATAAAAAACATTCTTACGTCTTAACTTACTTTGGCGTTTGCTTTCCATCCTACCTAATGTATTACCTGAAAATAGAACGTTGCACTTACTGTGCTCTTGAATACTTTTAAATTATATTTTTAATTATATCAGTTCAACGACAGGATCTCAATCAAAGCTAGTCGATTATGTCAACCAAATGACCCGATTTTTTTAATTCATTTAACAATAGTTCAAAAAACTTGTGTGTGTATGTATCGCTTTTTAGATGCATTAAATATGTGTTTATCGTCTAACGTAGACATTGAATACTCTATTTGGCAAGTATCACCTTTACAAGCTTGATAGAATGAACGAAACAAATGCAACAAATGAATTAAGTATTAACACTTCATGTGCATCCGTTCGTCCCATTGGCGGGTCAAATGACTTCGCTTAAAAACCATCGTATCTTTTAGGACAAAAACAGAAAATATTTTTTGATGTCGTTTAGATTGCGAATAGAATATTTCTTTAGCCAACAGGCAAGCTTTCTGCTACTCAATACCTCTGCTTCTTTACATGTTCTTATCTATTAGCACTGAGCAAAGAAAATGTAGTTCTTTAATTAGCTACAATAATAATAATATTATGTGCTGGATACGTCACTGGGTGTACGATTGGTATTCTTCCCCATGTAACACGGTTCTCTACGGCCCTCGACATGACCTATTGATCGCATTTATCGTTTGAAAAAAGATAACTTTACTTAAAAGTAGCAAGAGTGCACTTCGGTGGGAGAGGCCTCAGTTCACTAGATTGTACCTTAGGGAGATCCGTTTCTTGGGTGCGAGCCTACAAACGTTACTGTAACGAATGCCAAGGCAGTGCGCCGATTGGCAAATTCGTTACCGCGGAAATCGAAATCAAAATTTTGCAGTTTGCACTCTACTTATCAAATTTTGTTCGCCCTTTCGGAGGAAAAACAAAAAAAAAAAAAATTAATCATCGTCCAAAAACGTGCCAGTAATAAAGAGATCAAAGCTTCGGTTGACGACCATCCCTAGGTCCCCATAAAAAGGATGTAATAATTACTCACTATGGTTGGTAAAAGGATTGGTTGTGGCCACCGCCATGGTTTCTTTGAGAAAAAAAAAAAAAACAAAAAAATGAAACTTCGATATCTTATAATATTAGTTCAAGGTAGCCGATCTTTCCATTTCAATACAGAAGTTGTAGGATCACCCTTACCGTATTGGTGGAAATTTATAAGGTTACATCTATTTTATATTAACTCTACAAATTGATATTAAACAAGGCCAAATAAGTTAGTAACAGGTCAGAAAACCAGGTAAGAAAGCAGAAATCAACATTGTTTAGATAAAATCACAAAGTTTTCTGCATGAAAATAAAGTCTATATAAATAATGTATTTAAAAAAAAATAAAAAAAACCTATCAATGCTAATGTCTCCCATCTAACTTTTATTATGTTTTTTTTTTCAAACAACTAAGGAGTTTTATTGGTTTTGAAGCGGATGTCAATATCGGCTAATATCCAATCAGAATATTTTTTTTACCACATTTTCTAAGGCATGTTCATTCATTTTGTAAATATTTATATCGAATTAATGTCTGCAATATATATCCTTTGTAGTTTTTGCTCATTGTCAAGTTGTAACCAATTTTGGAATATTATCTGCAGCCATCAGTCGCGTTGTCGGGTAAGGCTAATCATTAGATACCCTACATCACTTCGCCTAATGTAATTATTTAATTATTTTCAATGATTACATCTTGTTTTCTACTAAAGCCAGTCTATTTATGAAAGGACTCGAAGGTGAACGTGAACGGACGGAGTGCAAATTTATCAAAATTAATAATTGTTTTCAGAGAACAAATTATTAGACCCAACCTGTCATAAGTATCATGAGCAAAATATCCACACACATGGTATAGTTCATTTCTATGTCTAGCTAGTACTAAGGCCGCGTTCCCCCTTCAACAAATGAAACATTAGTCGGTATTAGCTTATAAATATTTAGCTTTTGCGCGAACGGTTGTATAGAAAGAGTTTCAATGAATCGCTGCGGCCCATCTATACCTTTGCATCAATTTAGCATTGCCGAAATCGTATTACTCAGCGATTTTTATCGAGCTATTTTGAATATTGCAATTTTTTTCATAGAACGAGTGGTTTGAAAAGGGCTTTATAAGGGGATTGGTCATAAAAGTGATGCAATCCAATTCCAAAAGTGTTCATTTCTGGGAACAAACGCCAAGTTCTGGCTATTAAAAGCATATTTGTTAACACTTTTAAAAATATTTCCAATATAATAAACTTTAACGTGCGATTAATATTTCTGGTTAAAAAACCGTTAGCACAGAGTTGTTTTTAATAAATAAGAAAAATGGTCAATGGTCAATAAAAAATCTTTATCATCGTTATATGAAACGACGTTGCCAACGCCGTGTAAGAAATTCTGTTAAATCGTAAGAAATTCTATTAAAATGACGAAGCTGTGTAAGAAATGCTGTTACATCGTGAGGAATTCTGTTAAAATGGGAAAGCAACAAGTATACTAAAACATGTATATATAAATAACTTTTTAACTTTATTAAAAGTGTTTGGTTATTATTAAAAATATAATATTAAAATTATCTCATCATTTCCCATACATATGTAGTAATGTAGGCTATAGTATAAACTAAAGAATCCCCCAAAATGCTTTTATAATTTTAAGCAGACTTACATGTTTGTTAGGAAAGTTATTCGTTTCTCTGCTACAGCTCAAATGCTACCCACGAATGTCTTTGATAAATACAATTGTACGTCTACTTAATCATCTATCGCCTACTAGAGGTCTCTGGTTTTTCGAAGTGTAAAAACTTCATCTAACATTATCTAACGGACCAAATTATCTAAGAAAAATTAGCTGTAGCGTTGGTGTTGTTGTTTTTCTGACCTTGCCAGCCGTAGATATTTCGTACGATATAATGCGCGATGAGGCGGGTGTTGTCACATATAAAATTTTTTTCGTTACATGGTATGTAAATTTGTAAATCTGTGCGACTCAATCAGATTATACAAATACGAGAGCAATTCACAGCTTTGTTTTATGTAAAATAACCTTCGGCAAGTACCAGGCTTAAGACATTAAATTTTGTTTTACAATTTTTCCCGTTAAATAATAAAAGTATTTTTTCATAGCAGAAGGAAAGGGGGGAATGTGTAAAAATGTATTCATACATTTTTTTATCTCATTTCTTGTTATACGAGTCTCTTCAATGTTTTGCCGGCTTAGCGTTGCAGAAATCGTCGACTTTCTGATGACACATTTATGTAGAATGACTTACGGCAACGATCATTCTAGAATGTTGAAGGAAATTAAGAAAAATGATTTTATTGAACCTCCTCAATGTTCAAAGTATACACATATCATTATTTTTTTCTTTTATATATTAAAATAAAATGTATATAAAATTACTCTTAGGTTATAATAGAAAATTAAAATATTAAATTACATTTATATAAGACACTCGCAATGTTCTACATTTTTGTGCTTGAAAAATACACTCGCAAAGGAATATGCGGTAGCTTGAATCCAAAGACTTCGTATAAAGTAATGAAATTTAGTAGTAGGTGTTTTAAGTGTCGACTTGATAAATTCAAATAAAAAACTTGGCTACCCAAGCCGCTCATCCCCTGCCCATTCCATCTTCTCCAGAGAACACATCTAAAACTGAACTGTATCTACTTCGCATGCCATGGAAATGGGTAAAAATGTTAATGGCGTCTGATTCGAAACCATCCAGAGTGAGCACAGCCCAAAATAAAGTTTTATATCATTTTCTGAATCGATTTACTCTGATCTGTTCATCTGTCTATGTGATGTCTTTCCATGTAGTTCGCAAAGTCTGGGAAGTTTTGATAAAATTCTACACACTGTTTCAGTCCAAGGCTGAATCCTATTGAATCGAATCGGACGACTTTTGTAAAATTGTCTCATATGATGTCCTAGTTGTAAAACAAGTCCACACGCCTATGCGACAAATATTTTTATTTTGAAAACAGAAGAAATCAGCCGCGCTCCCTCTTTTCTATAGAGCTTGAAAATATAGTTCTTTTACCTTTTTTGTCTTTATTAGGACAACGGTGATGGGCGTAAAAGATTCGGTCACTACCGAAAATAATTCTCTGAATTGTTTTTTATTAAAAAGGCTTATGATTTTTTCATGGTTTTTTATTTCTGAAGTAGTAGTGACACGTAAAAAGAATTCTGATTATAGTGTTCTGATATATGTGTCTTACCTTTAGCCTTCTTTTCTTATATAATTGTACGCATTATTCAAGCTTAGGCTCACAAAAACGATTTGTGTTAGATATTAAAGAAAGATATTATAAGACATAGACAAAAATATAAATACTTTCTATAACTCATTTACTTTGACAACAATTTTTTGGATTTAAAAATATTTTATGAAATCGCGTTGCTTCCCATACCTCAGTGATAGCCCCGATGACCGTGTAGAGTTGTTGAATTTGGCGTTGGTGTACAATGTGGTGGATGATAGTGAGTATTGTTCGGCAGGCGATCATCAAAGCGTGTACAAGCATGCTCACCTAAGGGAGAGGCTGTCTCGTAGCGTTTAGAAAGCATAGTGAATTCCTGATGAGCGGCACATAAAGCTTGCAAACGATGCAATAAATCAGTTTCAGGTAAATCGCGGAGATGTAAAGTCCGGGCTACGGAAGTGCGGAACGATTGCAATTGAGACAGGCGATGATTGGTATCGGATATTTGCGCTTGCACGTGGGTCAAGTCGTCGCGCAACGACTGAAGGGAAAAATTTTCAATCTTATAAAACAAGCAAACTCTGAAGCAAACTCACATTTATCAAAGCTTCGTCACGGCATCTTCTGTGCTGTGCCGAGTCACTGGATGCCTTCAATCGATCCTTCAAAGTGTTTACTTGGGCTGAGAGACGGGTTTTCTCTTCTTCCAAGTCACATAACTGCGTAGTCAGTTCATCTATTTTACGAGCTCTCTCCAGAGCGGTTATCTTATATTCTACCGCTTCGGCTAATTGTGCTTTGACTTCTGCGACTTGAGACCGAACATCTGCCAGTTGACATGTGAGTTTATCAATGATTTTATTGGCCTTTTTGGTACGACAAACCGCTTCATCACGTTCACCCTACATTGAGCAATATTTACGGCTAAGTAGGTACTAGCGATGTATTTTTACCCACCTGCAAAATACATTTACCTCTGGCTCCGTCTTCAATAATGGCCAACTTGCGTTTTAACAATTCTAAATGTAAATCCCGTCGTTGTATTTGTTCCTTCAAAACACGCACCTTTCTTTGAAGATTATATAAAGTGCTTGGTGTATCCTTAATTGGCAAATCATGGCAAGATTTCTCTCTTCTGAGTTTAGTATGTGGGTGAGTATGACCGTGATGATTGTGATCGCAACATGACTAAAAAATTAAAAAAAAAAAAAAATATATGAAGCTATCCCCGGTAGCAGCGTGCAAAATCTCACTCGATCGGCTAAACGATGTAGATGATGCTGATGACTGTGTAAATGATCATAGTCGTGATGCAAAGACGCTAAACGTTCTGCTCTCTCTAACAAACTCTCAGCCATTATATTGGTATCTATGCCCAATTCAGGGGGTGATGAGCATTCAGTCCAATGCAAAGCTTTAGCCAAACGCAAAAGATATTCCGATAGACCCAAATGATCTTTACGCAAAATGTGAATCTCTTCGTGACACTTTTCGAGACGTTCTTCCAGTTCAGATTTTCGCGCCTCTTCACTACGCAAGCGACATTGTGTACTTTGTTGCGTTTCTTTGAGCTTGTCATGTTGGCAAGAGAGCTGCTCCCGTAATCCATGAAGTTCCTGTGCAGTTAGGGGAAAAATTAAGTTGTGCTAATTATATGCTACAGCATTAATGGTGAAGGCCTATTAAGTTATTCCTCTCCCCAACCGTTGTCTCTCTATGAATTCTTATGTTCGTATAATTTTCAACAAATTTCTTTTTGGCATACTGACAAGTTTTAAATGAAGAACGAACGCAACTGAAAACATGTTGGATCAGACGACCTTTAGGACTAGTCCCCATTTTGAGAACTTCGTTCTATGAAAAAAGCTTCGTTTTTCGTTTTCAATTTTAACATTCATGAATGGATGGACCCTTGTTCGATCTTCCATGTAAATTTTTTTAAAATAATAATAAAAGTTCGAATTTTTGGAATTTTAGAGAGATTATCGGCATAATGTAACGCCTTGGCGTACATACTCGCTGTGGGAAGGATTATTTTTAATGCATCTTCGCAAATGAAGGGCAGCTAATATGACAATGGTAGATGACGCATTGTATTAGGCGGGGTAATGTATGGCGCTTAATAGTCGGCCCTGACCGACTTTACAGCGTGGAGCGGCATTTTATGTAAGTATGTTTTACCATTTGCAAGCTTTTGTTTTCTGACATAATTTCTCTAAGTTTATCCTTGATGAGAGTTTCACAGGGTTCGGGAACGTTAATCTGAAGGGCCAATGTGCGTAAAAACTGTAAGCGATCATTTTGTACACGTTCACAATTGCCCTGCAGGCGATGACAGCGCGATTCAAAACCTTTCAACTCTTCCTTCAATTTCTCGGCTGAAATTTCAACTTCAGTAAGCCGATCTCTTTGAATTTGTAAATCCCGCTCGTATTGACGGCAACGTGACTCTAATTCATGCTCATGATTGTTAGCACCTTCCAATTGAACCATTAGGCGTTGTTTCTCCATATTCGAAAAACTTTTCAAATTCAAAAGCTCGTTCTCGCAACTATTCAGCGTTTCACAAGTGGCAGTAATTTTAGCTTTAGTGCGTTGCAGTTCTGCTACTAATTCTTCCAACCGCGTTAACACACATTCCGTACTAAAGTGAACGCTTTCACAAACTTCCATATCCATGCAGAGGCCAAGACGTTTTAGGAAATCATTAAATCGATTCTGCATCAATTCTTTCTGTGACTCTTCGTTAGCCAAACTAGTTTCAAGATGTTGAACTTTTATTTGCAAGTCTTTAGTTTTCTCATCGGCTAAGCGTTTTTCCCGCTGTATTGTTTGCACGGTGGTATCGCAACGCAGCTGAACTGATTCCTCACGATTTTCGGCACTTTGTAAACGGGATTGTAGGGACGTTATAAGAGTAGATTGTCGAGCTGCTTGCGCTCGTAAATTCTCACATTCGTTGTCTTTGCTACATAAGGTGGCCTTCGTTTCGGTTAACTGTTAATAATTTTCTGCGTTAAGTAAAATATGTGTTAAGAATTAATATTGAATTAACCTCAGTTTTTAGGCGATCCTTTTGGTAAGATAAGGCGGCCAACTCGCTACGTAATGCGGTAACCAGGTCAATATTGTGATGATGAGCCTGATGACCTTCATCGTAGGTTAAGGGACTACCGTTGTCACAGTTACCGTCCAACTGTTGATAATGGATTTAAAAAGAAAACTTGTAAGTATAAGAAAGGTGTAGAAATTAATCTTGGAAAGAGAGGAGACATTTTTAATCTTCCTCCCTCTCTCTCTCTCTCTCTCTCTCTCTCTCTCTCTCTCTCTCTCTCTTGCTCTTTGTAAACGCATTAGAGCAGAGGCAACAAAATTCATAATTTTCTTTATATGCTTTGTGCTTATTTCACGTTTTATGTACCAAATGATGATGATGGTGATGATGGTGGTGGTGCGGTGACAAACCCTCAATATGTTCATTGCAGTGATGGTAATGAGTACGATGTGCGTTATGCTCACTGTCTTTCGGCATTCGCGTTACTGTAAAATGGAATTTAGTCTTTCAGGCGCTATTTATCAAATCGCACTAATTTCCTAGCGCAGCAATAGTTTCCGACAAACATTCACTGTCGCCTCAGTATATGGAAACTATGGTGTTACCAATGTGTTCGCTATCGCAACATAACAATGTCCTTAATAAACAAAACAACAACACAACTAAGTTTAGGAATTTTATATCCTTTCTTTCAACAAATCAACAAATAAATCATCAAACTTTTTTGAAAGCAAAATTGAGCTCAATGGCAACAAACTTTGCTATCGATGCTTGCGTTTGTGTATGGACATGTGTGCGTGCCCACATGCATAACTGCGGCTACACATATTTGGGTCATTCACTTGCCAAAGCATTAAAAAGCAAAATTCTCGTCGCTATTGTCGATGGGGTTATCGGTACATTTATAGTGTGTCCAAAGACTTTTCATTATAATACTGATAGAAAGCATGTTTAAGGCACAACAATAAAGAGACGGAAATTGTGGATTAATTGAGATTTGAAGCATGTAAACAGAAAAACTTGTTCGAAGTGCATAAACCTTCCACATTAAGTCACTTGGAATTATATATAATAACAGATTCGAGAACGAATTGCGATAACTTCACCTTTTGCTGTAGAATGTCTGTCTGTTTAACTGCCTGACGGCTGTCAGTCTACGTACATTACGCTACACCGTTTAAATTAATTTTTTGAAAGTGAGAGGAGAGTATTAGAGGAACCTTTTGGATCAATGATGAATACACAAATTTAAAAAGGGGAAAAGGAAATGATTTCCCCTCGACAGGCAAATCGATTTGGTCACGTCTTTCCATTTGTCCGCCATTAGAGTTTGTAAAATTTGATTTGGATACCTAGAAGTTGTCTCATATATATGTTTGTGTGAATTTCCGAATTGAAGCTGTCAAACGGGCGAACGCAAGTAGAAAAATCTTAAATAAAACATTTGAAAATATTTTTCAAAATATTGGACTGTCATAAAATCAATCTTGGTTTAGTTCGGTAGTTAAGCAAGTGAATAAGCGTGCGCCGAACTTTTTAGTAAAATCGGAGGGCCATTGTCGAAAGGGCATGTCGTGTCGAAAACTTTCGACATCATGGCCTATAATGGTGCACAGCCTACCATTACACATTCTGCACTGCATCGCTTAGTACAGTACTTTGTGTAACGAATATCCAAAATAAAGTCTTATATGAGAAGCGGTCCGATGTGAGCTTTTTCCGTGTCGTTCGTCCTTGGGCCATATATACACCGGTGTACCCTATTAACCTGTAGATTGAAAACAAAAAAAAAAACGAATAGCCGGACAAACAAAGCGATTTGGAAAATGATTCTGAAGTGACTCTAAATCGGTGAAGTTTAAGGCGCGTCCATGCCAAGCCCTTTTGGGTGCTACATACATCCGCACGAAGATACTATATCTTTGTATCGGAAATGGTGTAGAGTATAAAAATAAAAAATACCCAAATATTACTGCCAATATAGAAAATGGAGTTCAACATGCTCCGTATAAAACTCCTTCTGATCTATTTTTTGCAAACGCTAAGTGTTTCAATTAAAAAATTAAAAACGAACAAAAGCCAATTTTTATTAGCAATGGTATTAAAAAGACAGGGGGCTATTCCCAGAATTAAGAATGCGATACATGTCTTCTACATGAAGCCGTGCAAACCCATTATCTGCACATAAATATTCCAAAGTATTTCATTCCTTCTAAGTATGTTAGCTTGTCAAGCGCGATCATTTTGTGAATTTATCACTTTGGTTGTTGTAGAAGCTTTTATGGACCGATCGTGACCATCTTAGTTATAAACTAATTTTCTACAATCAAAATTAACGACAAAAGCTTTTAATTTTAGAATTTGACGGTGATTTGATAAAGTGCCAGAGACCACAGGCCACAGAGACCTACTACTGACCGTAAAATGGACATAACAAATAGGTTGTTTAAATCCACTTGGAAGTTAATGTCTATGATGTGTTCCGGGTTCCGGACTGCTACAAACTCAGAAAAATATAAATGTAACTACAAATGCAAGTAGAAATGTATGGATAAATTTTAACAAAGATTTCACATTCTTAAGCTGTGAGCAAAAAATGGAAGTCAAGACAAAGGGCGACGGAAAAGGAAAACGTATTAGGAATCCCTGCAACTATTAAATTAAATATTTCAGTATTGAACTTGGAAAAGCATAAATTTTCTATGGAAACACGATTTGTTGATGTATTAGAGTATATCTGGAGAAACGTATTTTATAAAATTAAAAAGTGAGAGAATGTTTTATCTACTTTGCTTTACATACTCATGTATTTAATACTCTTTGTGTGCATTTAAGCAAAAACTATATGTTGCTATAAAAACAAAGATTTTCTTTTTACGATTTGATCAGTGGTGTCTTTAATGCGTTAAAAGTAATTTCGAAGGCGTTGGTTTCTTTTATCCTTTTTTTCTTTTTTCTCAACTTTTTTAACATCTCTCCTGATATAACAGATAAGAGCATTAGATTTATTTTAAAACTCGTTCGCTGATAACAGGAAATAGAAAGGCGGGCGCGAAAGATTTTCGGTCTTTTCGAAATATTACAAACCGAGAGCTGTAATGAGTCAATCTGAGTTGTTCTAGCTCTTACTCAAGCAAACTATTTCCTTTCAATACTTTTCTGATAACGGCAATAAAAAAAGATTTTAATAAATTTTGTGTAGTTTTTTGCAAAAAAACCTTTGCTGTAACATTGGAAAATATTTTAAAGAATACCGTAATTACGATTAAATTTTATTTTATTTGTAATGGATAACATTATAAGGCTTACTTGTATCGATGGTGTTCTCTCAGCAACGGCCTCACATAAAGTTTCGAATATTAGCCAATCTTCTGGAGAATTTCCAGTGGAATTCATGGCAGTTTAATATAAATAAATACTTTCACAGACACAGACAAATTATTTATTATTTCTTTTTTTGTTTTTTTTTTTTTTTTGTTTTGCGTATTCCTAAGTTTATTTATAGACGCTCTTATAGGCCGGCTGTGTAGGCGGGCTGAGTGAATGAAAATATGAATAAAAACGTGTTTTGTATTTCATATGTTTACGTTTATGTTTAAATGCGTTACCATGTGACGGTAAGCAGGGGAGAAAAACAGAAGGTTCCCTTTAGGATACTTATATTTTTATACCCTACACGACTTATGGTATTATCCTTTTATGGTTGTATGCACCAATGGATTTTTTATTATACCGATGGATGATCCAGAGCCATTTTCTGAATCCATCTAAACTTGTCCGTTCGTCCGCTCGCCTTTGTGTCTTGTGTTTAACCTACAGCCGGCAGTTTTTGAAATAATTTGATATAATGCGGCACACTGTCGTGTTTCGACTAAAGGGCGAACGGGTCACTTCCCATTTACTTTGAAAACTCGTTATAAGTATATTTACTTATTTAATTTTTTTATTGAACAGTTTTCTAACACTATCATTATGCTAACAACAACAAATTATTATTTGCTCTATAAAAGTCCTTAAGTGCTGGTCTCCTTCTTCATATTATTCAAGGCATTCGAGACAGATTCTGAAACGGATTTAGTAACCTCCTGTATGTTAGCTTGGGCGTTTTTGAAAAAGTTCTGAAAACGAAAAAATTATTTTGTATTTTTAGTCATTTATAATAAAAACTCTTTATGCTATAAATACCTGTAAATCTTCGTTATTTAAAGTCTTCTTAAATTCATCCATTATTTTGTTTGCAAATTCGGAGAAATCGACTTTACCCGACTCGCCCTCAGCAGGATTCTCATCACGACGTATACGAGCCATTTCAACAAGCTTTATCATTTCAATTTGAAAAATATAATTAAAGAACATATATGTACAGATATACGTATCAGATATTCATATATATATATATGTTTGTAAGGTTTTCAAAACTACCTGTAAACAACAGATAATAGCACACAAGGCAAAAATGAATTTCATAAACGCGATCATTTTTTATTCGATCAAATCAAAACGTTCGACTCTACTGTACGGCAATCAATAACTTACTAAGCAGCTCTATAGTCCTGCAAATCAAAAATCAATTGTTTATCTCGAATTTTTTAGAAAATTGTTTATTTTTGAAAGGAAAAAAAGAAAACACTTTCGATAACTTTATGAACCTCGCATGCATTATATTCTATATTAGTCTTATCACTTTAAAGTTCTTTTAAATACCAATGAATGTAAAATAAGTTAAATCCATCAACACAAATGTGACATTCGGTTAAAGATTTCTTAAATTACGTAAATACATAAACCCTTTTGATTGTTATATTTCTTGTGATAATATAATGAGTTGAAGGGAAGTCCGACTTCAAAGTTTTCTTCTGACTGCGTTCATCGTTCGCTATTCCTTAGTAGACAAATTTGAGAATTCAACTTCTCTCCATTAGGTTACTAGCGTTTTTGTTATCTTAAGTTGCTCATGACGTACTTGTCTTTTCTAATATATTCGAGAGTATTATTTTCATTTGTGTGTGGTATTATCCGTAGAGGGGTTTTATGTTCTAATAAGATTATTATTTCGGGCAACAATGTCCATATATGTTGTTTAATACACTCATAGATGAAGATGCTAGAAGATAAGAAAGGCGCGGTATGCTTTTAGTCCACCGTTTTCATATGATTTTAATGCATCACAATTTCTGGGATCGAGAGAAACTACAACAACAATAGATAAGTGGAGGGTTTCAAAATATTCGGCCTTATGGCTGATACGATTTTACGACACATACACCCGAAAATTTCCTCTACAAAATATCAATTACTTTTGGGTTCATTTCCACTTTTGTAAAAGAATTTATATGTGGCTTACCACGAATCCTGTGAGGCCTATTAAGAATTTCTTAAATTTATGAAATAGTCATAAGGAGAATGCAACTTTCATTCAAACTAAAAATCATACCCACAAGTTTCGCCTGATTTATGTACGGTTGTATGATAATCGTGGTGATAGGTCCTTAACACTATTTAGTTGCATATATAGCCTCACGCTGTACATTTAAGCAAATGGTATATACACTTAAATTTTAATAATTTGCCTCTAGTAAATAAGAAATGGCTGCAAACATTTCATAAACATTTATTTGTATTTAACATATATCAACGTTCACATAACATACACTATAGTAGCAAACAAAGTGAAAATCAGTAAAAGATAGGAAACAAACTCAGTTCGGCATACGTTCGAGATTTCCAGCAGGTATGACGCATCTGTCTGGTCATGTGTGGATCACTGCCACTCAGTTCGTCTGTTCCAAAGTGGATCGATTCGAACAATTTTCAATAGAGATCATCCTTGGACCGAAGCACGCCAATATACCGAATTTCGTCAAATCGTCTGTAGGTTAAACACAAGAAAACAAGGCGGGCAGACATAGCCTAAATTCAGAATCACCTTCTGAATCGATCGGCATAATAAAAGCCAGGTCTATTTCAAGTCCCGGTCGCACAAACTTAACGCCTTCTTATGTCATAAGCGGTGTGGGATCTATGCAAAATTGCGTTCCCTTTCAATATTCTTACTTTCAGGCAAAAGACCACTTAAGCCAGCTAGCCTATAGATCTATTCCAATTTTATACTGCTATCAGTTTGACTTTTAATCTCACTGATTTTTTATCTTGAGCTGCTCGATGCAGCACTAGTATTCAACGACTTTCCTCGAGATTCAGAGACTTTTTAATTAATGAGACGTTATATCGTGAAGTGTTAAGTAATTGTAAAAATGGTTTAATCTAATCCATTTCTTCTTTAGTCCAGAAACACGATTGCAACAAATTCCATCACAACATTTCAAAAATTACTGTGTCCAGGCTGAAATCTACAAGGGCGTAAGAGGACTGGGTAGACAGATAAGCTGACATTTCATTCTGAATCGATCTAAGAAAAGGGCGAGTACATCTTAAAGCCTTTTCAGTGTTCCACTTGCATGTGCACAAGCTTAAGATACCTTACACCACTACTAGAATGGATTATCGTCAGACTTTACACGAATTTGTAGAAATTTATGATGAAAGTCGAGATATATATAAATTATGTTGTGATATGCTTGGACAATGTTTTTTTTTTTTTTTGCCAGTTTTAACAAATTTGAACGATGTCGCTTCAAACTCCAGATTCCCATGAACGGTGAGCACTTACATTGTCCAATGTAGGTTCTTTGATCATTGTCAATTTAATTGGCATTTTGCACTCTGAAGCCGCAAAATGCAAAGCTACATCTAAAACTACTTTAAAATTTTTAGAAACCGCATGCAAATTTATTTCTGTTGTCGAATCGTATTTAAACCTAAAGCTGTTTTTTTTTTTTGAAATTAAATCTTGTAGCTTGCTTTTTATCGAAGAAAACTCAGCCTTTACTCTTCTTTCTATTGCCTTTGCGGCGCTTTTTAGAGCTTTTCGAGTAAATGGCGGCCCAGTCAATCTATAGAAAAAAAGCGTTAATTGTGATTATAGTTTAATCGTTTGAGAAAACGAACAAACTCACTTGATAGACCTCTGAGGGTGGTTGACGTCGTCTTATTTCGAACGCCTTCCTGGCAGCAATTTCTTCCTGAAATCGAACTAATTCCTCGCTTAAATATTTATGATGATCTACTAGTTTTGCAATTTGTTTTGTACTTGCACCTATACTAGCTTCGATCTTTTCCAACTCCTCGTCGTATAGCTCTTGAAAGTTTGTAATAAGCTCTCGAAAACTCTGCAAGCAAAGGACACGCCTATTAGTGTGATATACCATTGGCAATATTCGTTTGGCACCTCGGTTTCATTGTAGATCACGTCTACAATATTGTAGCCAACCTCCTCTTCCATTTTGCTCGCTTGCAATGCTTGCGAAATGCTGTTTAAATAGTTTTCTTGAAGTATATCATATTTTAGTTGCATTTTGTTAACTTCGCTTCGATACCAATTCAGTTGGTAACGCATTTCTATTGCCTCAAATACTGCAAGTAAAAAATAGTGTACATTACATTACATTTTCATACGTTTTATAAATGGAATTTTTATGCACATCTTTGGTCGGTTTCGTTTATGATTGGTAACACCACGGGACCCCAAGCGACCATTAAATAATTACAATACTCAAATTCCTTTGATTTATTTCTTTGCGCTTCCGAGCATAAGTCCTCGCCTATTGTCAGATATGTTTGAACATCACTGCTCATATCGTAAATAGAAAAAAGGAATTAACGCAATATTTGCACAGACGACCGTTATTAATAGCTTACATGAATGGATCCCAAAGATATTTACCAAAGTCTATGGATTTACCATCTACTAAGGCATACATGGCCTTAAAAAGAACATCCACTAATCTGTTTAGTTCACTTAAATCAAAGTGTAACTTGACTCGCTCCAATAAGGCCTCGTCGAACTCCCACATCAGGACATCGATCCAAACATGTTTGAAACGTCGACGAGCCAAAAACTTTTCATACGACCAACTGTACACGCCCCTTGACATCTCAATAGCTATTTCAGTATCACGCATCGGGGGATTCACATTCCGTATCACTTTTAAGCGATTGGTCATCGTGTATTCCAAATATTGCAATGCCATCCTCTTTATATAATCATGTTCAAAACTGGACCCAGTTGTCTCAATTATACCTGTTCAAGTGAGTTTATAAACGAGTAATAGAGCTTTCATTATTTATTCCCCTTACCTGTACTTCTAAGGCGCTGCAGATCAATGCCATCCATAATAATGATTGTTGCGAATTTTTTACGATTTTAATCATTAAATAATATAATTTTTCAATATGCATGTGCCTGACACTCGTCGCCCATAAAAAAGAATCATCTGCGGCTTAATCCAAAGCTTTAAAAAAATTCTTTTCTTTTAAGTATAAAAAAAAAAAAACAAAAATGTTTTATTATTAATAGAAAAATTCTAAAATGATTTTCTAAAAACTTTTAGAAAAACTAAAAACTTCTAAAAACTTTTAGAAAAGGCAACGTGTCAAAAAAACGTATAAAATCAAAAGTGAAACGAGAGATTAAACGCCACATCGATGCAAAGTTGCTCCTCTAACGGATCGTAAAGCTTACCCCGAATGTAATCAAAGCAATAACCCTGCGCTGAAAGTTTTTAATAATCTTCATATTTCTGAAGTGTATTATTATGATTCAATTATTTGCACAACGTAAGAGAGAATGACTATTCGTTAGCTCTATAATTTTTATACCCAGTACCCGTACCCAGTTTCTTATAATAAAAATAAGCGATTTAAATATTATTATTATTATTATTATTATTAATTTCGCCAGAGAAATAAATTTTAAGACTAAACTCTTAAGAGCACTAGCATCTAAGGCTATCGGCTTTTATTAAAAACTCTATCGCGCTTGAGATTCGAACCCACGATCATTGACTTGCTAGTCGAGATTCCTCGGCTTCGGCTGCTCGTCGGATACGCGAGTTAAATAAATGCAACAAGTATTGTTAGAAAATTATATTTGAGTGCGAGCGAGGCGTTCGCACTCATCACACGAGGCTCATTTTCTCGGTCCATTTTTAATACGAAATTGCGTGCAAGAGCTTCTACAATTTCTACCAGATTTGAAGTCGACAAATCCGTTTTTGCAAACGAGAGAATGTTTCTGAAGCTCACTTCCGGTTGTTGCGAACGTTTCCACAAAATGAATGTACTCCTTTCTCTTTGATGCGTGATGGGTACAAAAAAGAAGATCTATGGATTACTATTGTCCCTTAGGCAAAATAGCAACTAACTGAAGCAACTCTTTAGTAGAAAAATGTGTTCTTACGAAACCTTCTAAATGACAGAAGACTGTATAGAACGAACGTCATTCATGATTATCTCAACTGTGCGGTTGCGGATGAAGAACTTGCTTAGCACTCTCCTCGATAAGATGGAAAAGTATGCGGTCCACGTTGACAATGTGATTTAACTGAGTAACATCGAAATCCTGGGCGATATCAATAAGCCCATCTAAACTATTAAATGGATAAATGGGGAGAGTTAGGTCACCAATATGCCATCGTAGTCCTATTAATAGCCCGATGATAAATTGAACTATCCAAACGTTAAGAAACTTATTGGGTTAGGTAGACATGTTTCGTGTACCTAAATCAACCAGAATTTGGTGGAGTTTTTCTTTATATAACTTTCCTGAATTCTATTCGGAATTAACAAATAAAGAAAGAGAGGGAAGAGTGTTACCCAAACTATGCCGCGACAATAAGAGTACAGGCTCTGTAGAATACGGTTTCAATGCGACAGAGCAACAAAGAATCAAGTTTCTTGAAAGGCAATTGAATGACGAACATCTCGAAACCGATTTTGAACAAGTAATAGAATTGATTTTCCCCAATGCTTGTAGTATTTGTATTTGCTGTCTGTCATTTAACTTTCGAAAGCTTTTCAATATTCATTATTTCATTTCAGTCCTTTTTTTTCCTATAGTTTTCATATAGTTTTCAGAATATTTTCAATACAAGAAATATCAGTATTGGGAGTTTAGAAATTTTATTGAGCCCCTTTTCAGTAGTGTAGTTTTATAATATCTAACATATTTAGCGGTAAATGGGGCACGTAATAGCGGGTCCTTGTAGTACACGGAAGCGACCAAAGTCCGATTATGATTTCGATGTATTTCGGCAGGAGCTGAGAGAAGGGTCCCACCTCGATCGCCTAAAAATAGAATGGTTTTTTAAATTACTTAATCAACGCTTACGTTTCGGTTATTTGAAATTTTTCGCTGTTGAACGTGTTGAGATAATATTTCGCCAACAATTGAGCATTTTGAACAAAACGAATAAGTGCAATGCCAATGAGAAAGAGCCGGACGAAGAATTAGCTCATGGAATTTTTAGTTGGTCGCTGGATAAGTTCGTGGAACGTCGTACATTACGTAATTTTGTTTTTATTGAAGTTTTGAAAAAATTTTCGGAAAATTGCTTGGATAACTATAAATTTCGATGCGATTTAAAAGAATTACTTAAATTAGTAAAGCTCGTATTCGATGGCCTATATTCCGAAATGTCTGATCAAAGTTTGGATATAGAAGCAAGCACTGAAAAACCAATTCTGTAAGTATTCAATCATATTACGCTTACGTTTCATTCAAATCTATTTTGTGGCGAATCGGCCTAACAATGCAGAGATGCTCGGGAATTGTTAAAGAAACAGCAGAATATAGAAAATGAATACAAAAAAAATAAAAGTGTATTTACTCAATTGTTTAACGCGCAATTACTAATGAGTCAGAGGCAACATCGGCAAAGTCACGTGGCTTTGAAGACGAATTTGGAGACCAAGATACTGTACAGTCACTGTAAGTAATAAAAAAAACATGATAGACAAATAGAAGCCTCGAAGCCCGATATTTTTTATAAAAATTTCGCTACTTTTAAGTATGGGATCCGATCGAAAGACGCTATCAATTGAATTGGTATAGAACCAAGTTACATCAGACCCAACTAAAAATGGATAGCATGCAAAATTATTTCAATTCGAGCATTAACAAGTTCATGAGTCAAACTCTAGACGAGGAACGTTGCAGTAGCAGCTGCATGGATTTCTTCTACACGATGAACGAGAAATTGAAAAGAAATATTCAGACTATGCAAGCAAACTATGACGCGGACTACGAGAAAGCCGAAAACAAATTAAACCTCAAGCGCATACAAATCGAAAAGCTAAAGGATCAGCAGCGTTATCAGCAAGAGCAAATTGCTCGATTTCACGAGGAAATTGAGGCAATGCGTATACGTGAATTGAAAGCACAGGAAAGAAAGGAACGAGAGGAAGCCGAAAAATTGAAAGTAAGTTTGAACTCGATTGAGGTCAATACTCTTTAGTTATATAATAAAAAATATAATTTTTTTTTTTTTTTACTAATATTCAAAGGCTGCGGCAGGAAAGAAGTCAAAAGCGCAGAGGTCAGGGAAAAAGAAGAAGAAATAAGTCTTAACTTAGGAGACATTTTTTATATAAAAGAATTATTTTACATAAGTTTATTTTCTATGAGAATAAAAAACTTTTGTTCAAGCAAAAAACATAAAATGGTCCAATGATTTTATAGTATCTTTACTTGATGTACTAACTCTCGTACAAAAGCTTGGGAAATTCATCAAAATTTCAATAACTTACTTACGACTAAATATTTCAATTGGATGCGAGGTCAGAGATCGTAGCTTCCCTTTAGTCGAAAAAGATGATTCAAGAAGAAGCGCACTCTGAACTTGCTCGAAAACTAAAATGAATCATAACAGGTAAGCGAATTCCAACAGCCATCTGGACTATTAAATATTTCCCTAGTAATATAAAAGGTGTCATAAAGCCTTTGTCTTCGAATAGCGCTCGACGGAGAAGGTTCGCAATTTTGCTTTAGCTTTAGCTTCGCTTTGCACGAATAGTTGAACTTTAAAAAAATGTTTGGTGGCTTGCATCACTTTTCGAAAATAACAATTTATTATAATCAGTTGATTTGAAAGCTGCGCAACAGGAATGAGGTATAGTACAAGACATTCTTTAAAGCACTCGATACCGAGTATCTCAGAGCTTCTTAAGACGAGAGTGCCCAGGAACAGCTCCGATGTTGCAATTTTTTTAATATTCAATTAATGTAATTTTTTCTCTCTATTGCTTAAAGGAATGCTTAGAAACGTTCTCAAATAGCGTTATCTTTGCCAAAAAACCTATCCTATTTTAGCCTGTTACAGTGCATTCTCCTAATTAGTACGGAACAGTGTACAAAAACCTAATAACGACTAATGACACAAGACATGATATTATTATTCCATTACCTTTCTCTTCATCAAAAAAAAAAAAAAAAAATGTCAGAAAACCACCTCTTTTGGGCTTGTGGTGCAGCCTAAATGTTTCATTGTTTCTTGCCATTGCGCTATATAAAAACGGAACTTCCGGAGCATGCGTTGCCAAAGGTATAACCAATATTTTTGTCCAATTTGTCTAAATGTGTTCTACATACTTAGTTAGGGTCGAACTTGAATTTATAAGTTGCAAACGGCATTTATATATAAATTTATAAATTTCAATGCCTGCAGAATTTTTTAACAAGTGCAATAATGGAATGGAACATAAGCACGAATATTTATGTACATATAGTATATTTGAACACTATGAATGAACTTATACATGTGATGCAGCAGAACGGTAAGAAGTTGTACAGAAAGTTTATTAACATTCAGTCCATTCAGCATAATAATTTATAGCTGCCCTATGGTAATCAACATTGCCACAACATTTAATTTGATATTCATTTCTGGTTTACACTCTGTTCACTAACAGAAGTTTTCATTATTAATTTAAGGTTACCCTGTAGACTGTAAGAAACTTTCTCCTTTTTACATTAAATCATTTTACTTCCTATTGAATAACATATAAATTTATGTTCTCGTCCAGAAAGAGAAATAATAACCATTACAGGTAAATAAATTAATAACAATAAATACAGCAAGAACAACAATTTCGCTTTGTGCGGATGTATGCATTTTAAAACTTATTTTTTTCTTTTTTAAGCTAAAAAATCGTGGAACGATAAATTAACTCAAGGATTTCAGGTTCCACGAAATGCAAGAAGATCTTATCCCTTTAAAACTTTACAATAATAATAAACTAAAAAACTTCTTTGATTTGAGACTTTTGAACAGAGCAAGAAAAAAAAGCATTTATTTTAAACTGTCGCCAATAAACAGATTTTATCGGCCAATGTGCAGCGAGGACTTAGTAAGGGTCTCCTCTGTGAATTGTCGCGAATAGTAAAGGTCTAAGGGTCTATGTGTTTGTTTTTCCACGTGTTAAAAACTATGTTTACAAGAAGCAAGCACCTACAGATTATATATATATATTTATATATAATATGTTTATTATACCATTAATTTCTTTTTTATCCTAGTTTCAAGGTTTGATGGTTTTCTTGTCGAATGCGTTACAGAGTATTATTACACTGCGTGCAACAAACATATAGAGAGTGCCTGTGCAGAGGAGACTAAGAAAAACGCTTCGTTATTGCACTGGGTATTCACTTAAAAGCACAATTATTCAATTTTTCATGTTGCTCATTGATTTTTATTCAATTTTTCACGTTGCTCAGCACAGACTTCGGTGTTGCCCTCGTTTTGTAATTTACGCATACAAACAAACAATGAGGTTGAAAGAGCAAGCTATTAATACAAAAGATTCCTGATATTTTACTATCTCTTATTTTGGCCTAATGTTTCGAAACTTCTTCGATATAAGGATTCGCGTGAAATTTTTAGCATTTTATAAGGGAAATGTATGAAGAACAATAAGATTTTTAACAAGAAAACTAATTTCGAGAAATGTGGATGACGTCACTACGCGATGTAGTTTCCCTCCTATATAAGAGGTCTCATGAAGGGAGTTCATGCTCACCAGACATAATTCCTTTATTTTATCACCAAATTAATAACCGCGAATTTTATTAGAGGAAGCTATGTTCAGCATTCAATGGTCGGCCTCGTACGTTTTTCGTTATTCTCCTATTCATTTGATCAGTAATAAAATCATGCTTCTCTTTTCTAAGTTGTAAAAATTAGGCTTTTATTATATTTTTAAATAGTATTCGGTTATAAAATCTCTTATCTTAAAATCATATGAAAAGCATATCCATGTTTCGCTATCACTAGAAAATTATATGTTCAAGAAGTTCGGAAAGTTTTGGGCAGATTAGAAGAGCTTTTAAAACCTTGATTTCAAGCTTATAGATGTATGTTTTGAAAATCCATGTTGACCGCCCAACACACACACTTTCGAAAGGCAATTACAATGCTTAAAAGTGATAGGAATACATATATAACACCTTGAAGGGACAGTGCAATTTAACCACAGGTTCATTAGTAATTGTGTAGAAGTTTAATAAAGAACGGGATGCGCCTCATAACTGCAATGAGAAAAATTTAGGTCAATGCAGGAGATAGGCAGAGTTTAATATAAATGGCAAAGAAGGAAGTCAGAAGGATTTAAAAATTATGTGAGCGAGGGAACGAAAAACATTTTTTAAGCAATCCATTAAAAGTATCTTGATATATTTTTAATTTTCACATCTCAGAAAAAGCAATCAAAGGTAGTCCTGCAATTCAAGTCCTCCTCCTTTAAGTTATTATTTAAAAATAAACAATTTATTGTAACGTAACAAATATAATCCTGAGTAACTGCATGAAAAAGCATTGCCTAAAAGTATGCACAAACTAAATGAAAAAAAACGAAAAGCAAACTAACAGAACGTAAATAATCATTAGTACAACTCAAGGCTGCTAAATTGAAAATGACAAAAAACAAGGGAAACACAAAACACAAAAAGAGTGAAACAATATATTGAAGAGAGATGACATAAGGATAAAAGGTTTTAAAAGAGCTGTTAAGCTTTTTCTTCTTTAAAGAAGTCCAGGAATAATCGTGTTAACGACAACTAAAAAAAGGGATAACGTCACTTACATAGATTTCTGCTACAATTTCGATGGGTCACAATTAACTGATCCTCAAATCACTTTTTCACTGAATTTTTATCTTTTTGTTTGGTTCATAGATCTGGCGAACAATACTTACCGATTTTTGTCGAAAAAAGATGAAATGGTGGGAATACCTCAGAAATTGCTACTTTTAGGTTGAACATAAAAATGCGTGGGCACAGAAGACCTAAAATATGTCTAGACAAAAAACGCCAATATTTGGTATTCACCATTTATTGTGTTCATATACACTAAAGAGTGCGGAATTTCTTTCTCTTGTTAATCTAAATAAATAAATAAAAATCTGATTTATAAATTTTGTTGCCAAGAAAGCCATGAAAAGTATTTTGAAAAGCATATACATTTACTTCGCAATAATGTACACTTAATATACACTTGTACCACAAGCGGTGCAGGGTACAACAAGTAAGAGCATTAGAGTCGAGTAAGGCCGATTTTGAGATACCTTTAACGACTTTACTACTCTTCGTTAGTTTTCTGATAAAAAACTATATGTTGCTTCCAAGTAATCACATACTTTTTATGATAGCAATTACTACTACGGACGAATTCTCACTTGAAATAATTAAAAAATAAGATTTTTAGAGTTCTTTTTCACAAGAAAATCATATGGGAGTGAATTCAAAACTATTTTGGAACTTATCATTGAGGAATTTTGAAAAGAGCAATTTTTTTGTATATGTTTTATATATATCCGATCCAGTCCATTTTCAACAAGCGTTTTAATTTTATCAAAATATGGACAAATATTAGACGGATAGACGGATAGACGGATATACTTACGTCGATTCAAAGAATGCATTTAAAGCAATCGGTATAATAAAAAGTGAGTCCAAGTGAAACCCTTCCAGGTGTTATAAATCCAATAGGGCAAGTGGAGGCTTATGATAATAGTACGCTTTGCATTGAAAATCCCTCAATACGATGGACACATTTGATTAACGCGATCGTAAAATCAAATGATATATCTCACTGAAACCAACATCCACTCAGTTTTTTTTTTAAATAATTGCAACAGGATTTTTGTTCCGATTAATAAATAGAAAATTATTTTATTCACCATCAAGTGAAGTCAAAAAAGGTGCCTGCAAGTCCTAAACAAATATCCCTAAGTCCAAAAAAGTACCGTTATATCCGAAAAAGTACCCCTAAATTCAAAAGAATTCCTGTGACTTCTAAAAAAGTAGTAGTGATAAGTACAAAAAAGTATTCCTTTTAAGTCAAAGAAATATTCTTCTAATTTTTCCCAAAAATAGTTGTAACCAGACTTTTTATTATACATTATGACAAGATTTATTTATTCATAATCAAGTGAAAAAATTCATAGCACACAACTTATAATTGAAACCAATAAATTTTCAGTCGCATTCTAACGTTATGACTGCTACTCACATATGAAAACGATATATTTTCTTTTCATAGTTTTTGAAAATTTGTATGAAGTACGTCCTGATATTCCAGAGCAACAAAACTCTCTAATATTAATGGTGATGTAAAAAAAGGATTATTATGTAAAGAGAAACACGCCTCTGAGAAGATACTTAAAAGAAGCCTGTTAAGTTAGGTTAATCAAAGGAAAATGTAGATCGCTCTGGTATTTAACACACATCGTACTATCTTAATTATGGCGCTCAATATTTCTATATAATGAAAGCGTTTTCCTTACTATGTAAACTTTGCATAAAAAGAATAAATTGTCGTCAATTAACTTTAGCGCATCTTACGCATACCGTTATACGATTTAATGCTTACTACACCAAAATGAACCAACATTGCGTTAATATTCGTCTCCTTTCTTATAAGCATACATTTACTTGCGCTCAGTGTTTTATGTGCGATTAAAAATGGAAATAAAGTAACGTGTCGTATCGCAAACGAGTCAGCAAAGGGCTTGCAACACGGAGTCACGCATTCAGAGGGCCTGTTCATCATGCTAAGCTTTTCTGTACTCCTAATGAAATTTCTAATCGCTGAAACCTTCAACCCTAACATTGGCCTTAAGGCCAGACAACCAACAAACAACATTACAACAAAACAATCCAAACCGGCAGTCTGACCAGACACGCAATCAATCAGCTTAAATAATGAATTAAACAAGCACAAGAAGGTATCTTCACTACTTGGTTGTCATCGTTCGGACACAGTGACTTTGTTAGCTGAAACATGTTTTATAAAAAGGTCTCTACGAAAAGTTTCATCAATAAAAATTCATTAAACTGAAAGCGCGAAAGCGCAAAACGTAAAGATATCACGCACACAAATAACACAACACATTACTAGCTAACAATGTGTGGTACATGCAGAACATGCAGACTAAACAAAGTATTGTGCAAAAGGGTTTCAACTAAGCATTTTTTTTTTTGTTTTTCGTTTGCTCCGTTCTTTTACTCTTCTTAGCAAGTCACTTGTTCTTCTTGTACTTTATTTTCATTGAGGCAGTTGTGTGTTGAGTGTTGTGTGCCTTTTTTGCAACTATATACAATATAAATATATATATATATATATATATATGTATCTTTATAGATATAAGCGAACGTAAGGGCCGCCATGAATACAGATGCATAACGCTTATGCTGAATTGTTGACGAGTATACGGTCGCCCATGCAAACATAAATATATAAATATGTTGGTTGCTCATGTTCCTCATACACGCTAAATATTCTGCTTGCCTATTCACTTATGTTTGCTTACAAATCTGTGCGACATGATGATGTCATCAGTTGATGCAACATAATAATAATAAAGAACATATTTATTTATGTAAGTGTAAACACAAAAATATAACTAAAACAATACGCGAGACGTTGTGTGGCAAGTTTTGATCAGGGGAAAAAAAGGATTCTTAAGTTATTCTCGGTGCTTACTCCGACTCCATCGATGAGAAAAAGGAATGAATTGTCGTTGGCTGGTTATTTGGATTTATACTCGTTCGCACATATTTCTCAATGCATAAGGTCATGCAACCCTTTTGTTTGTGTAAGTATATGTATGCGCACAATTTATTTTTTATTTTTGTTTCTGTTCTTTTTATCAAATCATCCACTGCTGCTGCGAATCATAACATACCAACATTTGTGGTATCTGTGCTGTTCTACACATCGTAAAAGTTGTTTGTTGTGCATTCCCTTCAGATATATACCTATACATATATATATATATATATATGTGTTTGTTTATATATATTTATATATAAATTGTTGTTTGTGTTGTTATCATGTTAAAAGCGGAAAAAATCAATTTGTTCTCATGACTGGTGTTCGTATGCTGTTCGCCTATTCCCTAACACCTATGGAAATGTTGAAATTTCACATAGAATTCCCACGGCTAAAATTTTCCCACAGTGTGTATTAAATAAAAAAAAAAAAAAAAGAAGAAAAAACGAGACAAAGAGAACCAAAAAACGAAAAAAAAAAGCGAAAACTGAAATCAACAACAAAAGTACTATGAGTTGCATTCTATGCATAACGCAAACTATCAGTAACTACAAGATAACAACAACAAAGGTGCTGCAAAGGGATACAAAAACGTGCATGTATGTTATAGGCGAACTTTCGGGATTTTATACTAACCACTAAGTAGCGTCTTTTTTATTATTGTGAATTCCAAAAATGAAATCTTCTCTTCTTATTTTTTTTTTTTTGGTTACACGCGTGAATGCTGCATATGTCGCAAAGGAGGCCTACATATACATATATATATATTATATATATATATTATATTATATTATATATATATATATATATATATATAAATATACTTACAACAACCCCAGAATAGCTCAGAATGTGTTGTTTGTAAATGTGTGTGTGCGTTTATTCATGAATACTTTATACATATATATAAAGGATGTATGTATGTACGCTATGCGTATATGTGTGCGTAAAAAAAACGAAAAAAATGAATACAAAATAATATATGGCAACCGAACGTTTTTATTGTCAATGCCTCTGCCTATGAATGAATGAATGATAGTTAGCTCTCCTCCAATCTAGTAATGCAGCGCGCAGTAGTTTAATTTAATTTCGCTGCTTGAAACGCGAACGATTATTATTAAGACTGAGCGTCATTCTCGCACTTCAAATTTATTTATTTGCAAACGATCGATACGTCTCTGTTCTTTGGCACAGACAGATTCAGATTCGGTCCTTATGATATCATATAGTCGTGTATTTTACGCGGCCATACTATCGATAATGCGTTGCACATACATCCGCACTTACATCCCATTCAGACGATCGCTTAAACGTTGCAATAGTTTGCTTTTGTGTGCTGTGTCTTCCTTTATGATAACAATGTTGAACAACAATCAAGGAACTTGATATAAGACGACCTAGTACCAGCAGCTTTTAAGTTTGGTAAATTTTATACAGAGAAGTTTTTCTATGCATGCGCTTATGAGAAAAACTCATAATAATTACAAACAATAGCCGGCAAGAGATAATAACATCTGTCTCGTATATTATTTGATCAAAAGCAGCGTTGATACACAATACTCAGCTTTGTGTGGAAAAATGCGTACGAATTAATCTTGCAAAGCGTTATGAACGTTATATTCATTTCCATTTAAGCGCACAAAAGAGCTCTTGTTTTTTCTATACAACATGAAACTTTGTCTACTACAATGGTTAAATAAAGTTTTTTTTTCTCTTTTTTTCTTCTTCTTCTTATTTTTATTATTATGATTATTATTATTATTATTCATGAATCATGAAGTTTGAATGCTTTCGATTTAATTAAAAGATTATGATGTAATTTAGTTACAATTGTGTCAATTCGTACCAACGCATCAAAAAAATTATTCTTTAATTCTTTGCTTAATTGAATCGAAGCATTTAAATTATTAACAATCATCGGCATGAATGACAGTTTGTCTTAATAATGAAAACTTAGTATAAGCTAAAGCCGGACGTACGCGTTTTTCTTATATTTTCATTAGATTGGATTCACTCTCTATTTCCTTTTCTTTCCTTTTTCCTATGATTGGTCACATTAAAAAAGTCTAGCAATTTTCATCTTTACCTTATTAGGAGCTGAATTTTTCCACGTTTTCATGTTAGGTCGTAATATACTTATCGTAGAACATAACACTGCTGCTGTAGTGTAAAAATGTTTGAATATAAGAAACTCGATCAATTTACTCAATGAAAATTAGTAGTAAATGCAGAAAGCACTACCAAAGTCATTAGGAGTTCAAGACTGGTAAAGAAAAAAAGTTGAAAGGAAACTTTTCACTCATTAAACTGTAGCTACAATGGAAAAAAGATCTCCTATACACGACATTATGTACAGGGTTCAGAAGGAAGTTGTGGAGGGCGAAATAGAGGAGGGCAGTAACCACAGCCTAATGGCTGCGGGTGCAATTGGTAATCTTTGCCGAGTCGTAAGTCGCTCAGTGCAGCCACGACCAAGCCAAACTGCAACGATATTTAAATCCGCGAACACAGACTTGGCACAACTCTTGTCTACTCAGCTATGCGACAGTGCAATGCGACATGTATGCGTTGCTTTAATCCGAAGAGCAAAACCAATTGTGGCGCAGTCCGAGGGAATCAAAAGCATTTACAGAAGAGCGAAGTATGCTTAGCGTCAATCATATTCATCTGCTTCCAATTAATGCTTACACCAAGCAATAAATTATAGCTTCCCTGAACAACTCTTTCCTTAATATGACGATAATCTAGAAATGAGTTCTTTCGTGATCAAACGTGTTTTTCTTCCGCAATCCTAGAAGGATGAGTAGAGAGCGACTTAAGGTAGACAATTACAGTGTGAGTTTTTTCAATTTGCGTTCAGCTTTACTAAAAAATCTGCAAAAACACTTTTCTGATTCAATTCTTCAAATTTTATTTTCGAACCACATGAAAGATGAATCGTTTATAAAATATATTATACAAAAATTTTAAATAGGTCGCCTTTACTTATAACATATTTAATACGTCGGTCAATAATTGCCGAAATGATCTAAGAAATACTGTTTGTGCAAAATGGGATCCTATTTAAGAATGACGCAGTCAATCTAATGCTTATATTTAAGTCTTCGCAGTGTTCTCATCCTTTGACTCTATTCTTGCATATTTTTTGAGACTTATCGTCCGATAATAGTTGACGGGAGTAGATTAGGAGAATACGATAGTTTGGGTCAGTAATTCTCTAAAACGTTGACCTATTCTGTTCTATTGCGAGTACATGGAGCATCCAATTAGACAACACCTTTCTCATTTGTTAGTCGAGCAAAGTTTCAGAATATTAATCTTTTGATATTTCAATCAATCAAGAGCGTGTTTTATTATATTTAAGATGCGTAAATATATAATTCACATATATCTATATGAGGACAGTTGTGCCTATACTGCGCTCAGATAGACAACTAAGAGTCAACCATAATCCCTCTTAATGCACGAATCGTATCTACTGTAGAATCACCAAGTTTGTATTAATTTTTTAGTATTTTAACACGTTCAGTGGTTGTTAAACGATCCATATTGGAAAATGGCAAGCATTACACTAGAAATATAGTTGCCTTGGGTGATAGTTCTGTTTTACGCATCTTACTGAAACAGGGTTGCCAAATCCGTACCCATGAAAAGAAATAAATAAAACTATATATGAGGCTTTAATATTCGCAACTGAGTTGTAATTTTTCGTATTCAATATCTTGTAAGTTCATTTTTCGTTTATCGAGAATAATTATCAGGCAACCGTTACGTTGGTGTTATTGGTGACCGTACGAGTTTCGTTGTCTAAATCGTCAACAAATGGTCGATTTCGAAAGAGAAGTGCTTCCACAGTACTCTTCAAGCCAGTGCCAAGTTCGAAGGGTATTTTTCCCTATCAAAATGAAGGCAAGAAATTTGGATTTTTCCATTGGTTTTGAAAGTAACAAACGTACAGCATTAAAACCTTTGTAAGTTGTGAACAGACGGTTGAAATCACAAGAAATTTCAACAGGACTTGTTTGCAGATTCTACTCTTTCTAACTACAGTATGACCTTTCTTTCTAAAAATGACATCTATCTGTCAGTTCAGCGAATTATTCACATTTGCATTACATACCCTAAAGCGAGATTACGCTCGACAAGCAAATATATCATCATAATCTAAATAAACTACATTATCGCAAGTGGCAGCCTGTTAGGATGGCGGCTCTGGGCGATTGATGCAAAAGACTTTCGGCTTTCCATTTCAATTTTTTTGACCCATAAGCATATGAAAGGCAGACAACGTGCTGGTAGAGAAACGCAAACAATTAAATCAAGTCACAATTGCAAGATACTTAATATGCCCAATTTCGCGATCCCGAACATCCATTCTTGGCTATTATAAAAGGAAGGACTAAATAGTAGCATGTACTTCACTACTTCGGCTCGGTGCGTATAATAGTAGCGGGCCTGGTAAGGTCTTTGAATTAAACTGGAGGGAGGATACGACGAGAGTTGAGTGCGTTGAAGAATGAAACTTCGACATAAGGTGCATATTAGATAAAATTCAGCGGAGACATGCCGACCTTACTTGTCACGTTCTGTATTTCTATTAACTATAACTAGATGTTAATTGTTGTTGATGTGAGCGGCGCTTTTGCAACACTTTATATAAAATTCGTAGAAAAAAGCATTTTTATACAGAATGCTGTATAACTATGCAAATGAAGCCAAGTTTTCACTTTAAAGATAAAAACAATCACGGCAATCGTAAATAAGTAACTTGTGTTTGTTTGTATGCCTTAGGAAGGTGAAGCCAAATTAATAATGCCATTTCTGCATGAATTCTTTGTATCCGAATTCTACATGCTGTGTCTCTAAATGCATGGAGAGCATGCGATAAGATGGCCGACCTCCTTTAGGTCATAGTTAGCGGTACAATGACTCGGGTGTAGTTTTTAATAATTAAAAAAGATACGATTACTCTTCGAGTACAGTTTTAAAAAAGGATCATATACGAGTACTTTGAAAAATTCTCCTTTTCCTAAATCGAAATAAATCGATTTGTGAAACGTACGCGTAACACTAGAACGCAAAATTGCAAACCGATGACCGTCTAACCTAATTTTATGTCACATTTTCCGATATGAATCAACAGGCTAACAGAATTGGTCAATATGCATGCAAATACACACATTCACACGCATATATAAAAGCGTATTGAAAGCAAAGTCCTGTCGATACAAAATTTAATAACACCAGGGACTGTACAAAGTGTTTACACGTACATATATGTATACATATATGATTGTTGAAATAAGCCAATTATGAGCAGACATTTTTATCCTTACATGCGAGCATTACACGAACAGTACAAAAGCAAGCCATGGCAACTGGATATTAAGAAATATATATGTATACATATATATATGTTTGTTTGATTATTATATGTTTGTATTGACATTCCTTCTAAAACGACCATGAACTCTACAAAAAAAAAAAATGAAAAAAACTTAAGTTCAGTGTCATTCACCCCCAATCTCAATTAGATATAGAAAAATGGAAAAAGAAAAATAAAAGTCTCATTTTTTGTATAAACACTTATATATATATATATATATATATATGTGTATGTATGTAGAGTAGGTTTACATTATCCGTTTAAGGTAAATATTAGGCATTTACAACAAGATGAGTAAAAAGCATTTCATTTTACTTTGCTCTCGGTTGTCACAAGCATTGCATATGAAAAAAACTTTGAATATATATATGCATATATGCGTGTGTGTGTGTGTGTAAAAGGCGAAATCAAGAAAAAAATCCTTGAAAAATTATTTCATCAGGAGTTCAGAATATCCAACTGAATTCATTGACTTGCTATAAAAGAGTTCATGAATGGCGTTCAATTATTTTGCACAAAACCGATTGATTGATTATATTCGCTTCAAGGGTAAAGAGGGTAACAGCATTCATCGTGCGTTAGGAGGAAACTCGAGCAATTCGAAATTCATTTTTGTTAGTCAATATTTTTTAAGTTTCACATCAATATATCTCCATACCTGTTGCTCCAGTGCTGCCGGAAGTATGCCTATGCCTACCATGACTGTGTGTTCGCAAAGGGTTCTCTGTAGCATGCATTGTTTGAAAGGCGATTGTCATTGGTGAAACAATTGCTTCAAAAGCCCTCATACGAAGAACACTGACACAAAGCGACTTAACTCGGCTTTTGTTCTTTCCTGTGGCTTTTGTTTTTTTTCGTAAAATATTTATTCATTCCTTCATATCTATTTAGTCGCACTTCTGATATGCGCTTTTCGGTACGCCCTTGAAATCTGTGAGTAGCAAAACTCCGTTCGTTCATGGATCATTTCAGTTTTGAAAGGGTATAGGGAAAGGCGCAGAAGTCAATTTCGGGGAATACAATGGCTGAGGCATGATTGCCAAGTTGTTTTTGGCCAAAATATTCCGAACAAGCCATGACGTGTGAACTGGCGCTTTTTCGAAACAAACTTCGCTACCGCACATTTTACGCCCGTGTGCTCCTATAGTGGAGTTTATGACTGAAACGGAGGGCTATGGAATTTTCGTAGCATCAGCAAACATAAACACGTAATGTTCTCTTTCCTGGTTTTTAATTTGGTTCCCGAGCATATTTTGAAAGAGTGTGGGAAGATTGCTGCAAGGATGGGGAAACGAGCTAAAAAATCGCTGCTTCAAGTGCCTCTGGAATAATAAAACTATTTTTATAATTATAATCAACATTTACTTTTCCCTAAACAGATGATGTAAGACATGTAATAAACTTACTAAGAAACTATTGGGACGACTTTTCGCCGGACTTCCCTCTTTTGGGTTTCAATTGCTTCTTACTGCGATAAGCATTTATTCAAAATTATTCTTTTGCCACATCTATGAATTCTAGCCAGTGTTTACTATTGAGTAAAAACACAATCTATTCTAAGTGTTAATGTGATGGAAAGGAAGATGCGAGACAGGCTTTTTTCGAAAGCGTCCGGCTCTAACTAGAACGGAATATCTCCTTTGGCTCGAGCAAACTATGCAACAAAACATTTACTAGACTTTACGCATTCAAAAGAAGAATCGCTGCAGTACCAGCGTCGATAGTCATGGGTCGCTGGTAACTCTGTTCAAAGCTATGGAATAATAGTAGTGCTGCAAAATATATCCTACACCACCGATGGTAAAAGGATACAACGCAAGTACTCTACATAGACCTACCTTTTATTACACTGTTCGTTTCAAAATCGCTGAATTGATTTAAGCTTGTCTGTCCGTTTGTCTGTCTTGTTTTATTGTGTTCGACATTTTTGAAATATTTTGACGAAACATGGTACGTTGTTGAGTGTTGGCTCAAGAACAAACGCCATTGAAAATGCTTCGGATCGGAGTACTATTTCGCCCACTTTCCAAGTTGAAAATGAATAATTTTAGGCAAGTGTAGGGCATTTAATGGTAGGCCAAGGCCGACTACATTGCTTCCACCTGTTTTCAAAGTGTTTTTTACAAAGTGCTGCTGACTTGCTTTTCTGTTTGGTATTCTACACAACAACAATAGTAGCAGCGATATTAATTGGCATCGTCAACATTAATAACATCAGTTAAATCAACAATAACTACATAAACAAGGAAAACGACAAAGTCGTGGTTCAAAACTGTATAAAAAATTGAAATATCATATTAACAAGATTCAAGAAGGTAGCAATAACAAGATCACAAATAAGTTGCAACAACAAAACAGGAATAAAAAACATCAAGAGCAAAATAACATTCCACCAAATAGCAATAACGGAATCATTGAATAGTTGATGAATTGGTTTGCGAGTTTTAACACCTGCAACGATATCAACACCAATGGCAATTAGACGATATGACGGAACGCCTGTCTAAAGCGTCGTTTGGCGAACACCGTTCACTCAGACGTAAACGTAGAAATCGAGAAGCAACTAACGTGGCCTGTGGGCCGCCCTCTAGCCGATTGATGTTTAAGGTGCGGCTTCTATTTCCGATATATTTCGTTCGTAGGATGCATTGCTATCTCATCCTATAGTTAGTTGATGTTTCCCCGCTGAAGGCATGCTCGGCTGATAAGGTTCATGACAAACGATGTCCAACGTACGGGTAGGGCTGCGGAAAAAAACGTCCAATTCCCCTAAGCGCAGCCATGCTGCTACTGTAAAGAATGAAAAGAAAGTAACCTGAATAATTGCGGAACGCTTTACTTCCTCTACGATTCTTGCCTACTTTAACCCATCGCATTTCGATTGTATTAATGATCGACACCCATAAATAATCATCTTTCTTTGGCTTCAAATAAAATACTTTGTCCTTAGTATTTATTATCAGGCATGGGCTCTGCCTCTGCATCTGCGAGAAAATTGGTTGTTATGTCCAAGCCTGGGTTCCTTGCGGAGTATGGAAATTGCTACTTTTAACGCCAATCGACTACCAGTCTTTAAGTTGAATGGTATCATATAACATATATTATCGCTCAAAAAAGATCTTCATATCGTCCTTGATAACTCTATTTAGTCAAGTAACGCCTTGGTAAAGACAACGAACTCACCGGAATATTTCGCTGGCCTAAGAGTTGTGGCTGCAATTCAGGCGGTCAAGTAAACCGAATCAAATCAAATATTGGGAATAAATTACTTAACTGCTTCTTCTTCTTGGAGAAAGTACGAGTAGTCAGGTGTCGACATGTAAGAGTCAATTCAATTTAATGGCTTTTCTTTCTCATTTGACCTACACGCATACATCTAAATAATGACTTTTGAATATCTATACGCAACTAAACATAGATCTCGGTAGGTGAAGAATATTATTAACATAACTTTTTAAATTTTCGGTCACTAACCAATTTTTCTTAAAACCAGAATTAGCTTAGAAATTAACAAGATATGCGAAATAGTTTTCCTAACCTCTACCGATTTTTAATATATGACAATCATTTTCCTTGTATATACATATATATATATATGACAATCATTTTCCTTGTATATATATATATATATATATATATATATGTGTACTTTATTCTATATTATATATACGTGCAACATATTATGTATATATGGTTATATTTATGTGGAAGTTTTTCTCGTTTCATCGTAAGCTTGTAATGAAAAAAAAAAAAAATTGATTACAATTCCTCTTTCTTAGTCTATTCCTTTTTCTTTTATTGTATTGTTCTTGATTCATAAGTTTCATTTATAGCTAGTTACTATATTTCTTACTATGCCCGATACTTTTAATTTTACCTGTTTAAGATTCTCAGTTTTTTCGAAAGGGAAAAATTATTTCCGCTTTTTGCGGAGCAAAGTCTTAGAACGAAATTTGATGAAACCTTCTGAGCAAATGTTTTAATTTATGCTAAATAATATGATCGCGTCTTCTCCTCGGGACTCTCTTCACGTGTTTTTTGTATTTTCGATGATTGATATATGATTGATGAAGGAATCAAAATAAACGGATCCGCCTGCTAGAACTCATAACATGAGCGAGAGAAAGAGAGAGAGGAGAGATAGTCGCTTTCCATATCAACCAGAATATAAATCTAACAAAACTGTATCAAAGTCTGAAAATGGCAGTGCAGTTGAATACCGTAGCGTTGAGCAAAATGCTTGACAAGCTATACGTATAGCCCACACAGAAATTATCGTAAAGATCATGGTTTTCGGAGAGTTTAGGAGTTTTCGGCTTCTTGCGATGAATGTGCTAAGTAATTACATCGTACATCTTTAAGTGCAAGTTGCTCGTTTTGGACATTAATTGCTTTTCTAATATTTCTCTACTCTACTCGACTCTACTAAAGACTATCTGATTATAACATGTTGTCCGCCGCTTCTAATCTATATATATAATATATAATCTAACGGCTATTTTTTAATTATAAACATAAAAAGACAATCAAGACGCAAAAGGTAACAAATGCCTCCTCCTCCGCTGGATCAATGCTTAGAATTTTGTCAACGTTAGCGAATAGGCTTCTTATGTACCAAACATTCTCTCTATGTCGCTTTCCAATTAAGACTTGTACCTTTTTCGGTGACGCGATAAAACCTGAAAAGATTATTCAACGCAACCAATTGGCTTTAAAAAGAGTCAAGTAAATTGCAATGTGAAATTGCGCGAATAACTAACAAAATGTAATTGTTTTTCATTGCATGAGGATCACGTGCCAACATAGCGATATAATTGAGAGCACTTAGTACGGACACTGTATGTATATAAAAGCTAACGCTAACATCCACGATTAGGTGCGATTTTTTCATTGATATATATAATCATTTTTAGTGTATTACCCGATAGTATTTTCATCCTTTTAGCATTCTTCTTGTTCTATAAAAAATCTCTATAGGCAATCAAATTGGATTGCACCTGAGATCAAAAAATCTGCTTTACATTAACATAACTTCGTCTCACTTACCCCTTTCGTGTTTTGGCTAATTATTATTAATAGAGGGTTAAACTAACTGGCACCAGAAATTTGACGGGAAGTGCAAAAACCGTTATATAAATATATTAATATAAATATTGATTTTAATTTATACAAACATTTGCTACCAGGCTCTGTCAACTCGCACTTGCTTAAACCAAAGACAATGTGAGACCGACATTATGTGATAAATATCTAGAACGTGGATGTTTCCTTCGTATGCAATCATTTTTTATAGCTGAAGGGAACATTGAAAAATTGGAACTTTTTATTCTCTTGCTACTTTATTGTGATGAACCATGATCAACTACTGATTACGATCTTGATGTATATAGGAAAAGGTTTCGCAATTAACACAAGCTGACCATAAGGCACTCCATATTCGATCTCTGTACAGCTCTGCGTTCTCATTAATAGAAAAACACAATACACAAATAATGTTCGCAATTGAAAGGGATACGTGAAAATTACTTGCATGCAAAACAATTGTTAACGCCTTGACTAAGCGTAACTAAAGCAAGCGAAGACATTATGTTCGAACAAGGCCGGTTATCGAATAGCATAGATCACATCGGATATTACAATTCTTCATTTATTCTCGCTCTTAGAGGCGAGCGGGACGCGACACTAAAATTTACTAAATTTAATTTTGTTGTCAAAAAACCTTATTATAATTTACTTATTTTCATTACAAAGTACTATATATTAAGTTTTATTGGTATGCAAAGAATTACTTTTCATAAGAACCCTTCTATTCGATGTGCAAGTGCATGCAACAACACCCAGAAGGACTGGAATCACTTTCTCCTTTGAAGTAAGCGTGTCTGCTCGTCTGTCCATCTTGTTTTCTTATGTTCAATCTACGCACCACTACTTTCGAGATATTTGATATTAAAATTGATTCGGATTGGACCACTTTCCCATAGCACGCCTTATTTTAATAAGTCGTTATGTGTGAGTTATTGTGTGTGTCAATTGTTTTGCCTTATAAAAGCTTACTTTTCGTGAAAAAGATTGACCTTTGGATCTTTCAAGTCAAGCGATTTTGATCGAGATACTTTAAGTATTGTAGTAATGATAATTATAAGAACTTGCTTAAATCGATTGAGAACGTGAATCATAATCGATTGACATAATAAAAAGTGGATCTTACATAAGCCCTTTTGGAATTTACATACATCCGCACAAACTTAATGCACAAACGATGTCATAAAAAAGTAGGGGGTATAATAATTGAATTTTCATTCCCTAATGTTTATGATCATTATCGAAAATTATCGAAATTTTTTAAGATTTTCTTTCCTATTTCATTTCTAATTTATTTGCTTATATTTTTATTTACATTTTCTAGTTGATTTCCGCCCGCAAGGTTTCTCTCTATATAAATTTTTTTTTTTTTTTTTTTTCTGTTTCGTTTAGATTATTTGCAAAAATGTTGCTGATTTGATTCAATTACACAAAATTTCATTATAGCAGCAGCACGACGTTAAATTGAATAAAATACTAAACGATGCTTAACTCATTGGCACATAGTGCAAAAATCTAATGAAATGCTCGCTCTATGTAGTTATCAATGTTCGCGTTAGTATGTTATGGCACCTGAAATCGTTAGGGAGAAGCATCCTCTGCATCCTCTGCATCCTCTGCAAATATACAAGCATTTGTCACGTATGTAGACTTTGTAAACTGTATGTATACTTTCGTAACTTATGGCAGCAATATATAAAGACGGAGGTAAAAAGCAATCGAGGTCTAACAGTGAGTATTAATCGCAGGCAATCACACCTCTACACTTTCTTGCTCATATAAATGAACGTGAACGTACAACGAACGACCAATCAAAAAGCAAAAGCTCAATTGAAAATAAACGATAATGAATAAACGAGCGAAAATCACGTAAAGAGAAATTCAATGTCTTTGTATAAATACGCTTGGTATTCCAGGCTGATGTTCGCTACCATTCATTCATGTTGCCCTAGTAAGCTTAGTAAGACAGAGTCCAAGAGTTTTGCGCAAATTTGTTTTTAGCACTTGCGCGTAATAAGAAGAAGAAGAAAAAAAAATCCGATGCTGCTTTTTGCTCCTTCAGCTTGCATCATTAACTTGGTTAACATGGCTATGTGTTTATGTTTATGTCTGAGAGGAAGTTATATACTTGAGAAGTTCGAGACAATGTTGTCAAAGGAGAAATGTGTAAACGTTAGAAACCAAGGAGCAGAGCAAGCGGAAAAAAAGTACACTTTTATGAGTCGACTGCTCGCTAAAAGAACATACAAACATAAGCTTGCTCGCAGAGGTCTTGCAGACCATGAAATTTCATAATTACACATGATACAACTAAGAAGGTTGTTTACGAAGGTTGTCTCTTATTTTTGCTCTTCATAATTGAAATAAAACTCACTAAACTCAGTATATAAATATAAAAGATGAACTACCAAATATCGGACATTGAAATTGACTTGTTCTTCCTTAATGATCCACGCAGTATTAAGCGGAAAAGGTTGACGGCATTTATCGCCCTAGATATATTAAGGACGTAGATATCTTTAAGTTTACTGAAACCGCGAATTTAATTAATTAGTTGGCAAAATAATGAAGTTTCGGGAAACGACGGATGAAAATCAATTCTTTGCCTGCTTACAATTGCCTCAATTTGCCAATTTACTGCTTTACATATATCTCCAAAAAAAAAAAAAAAAAGATTGGTTCCATTGCTAGCTTAGCGCCGTTGCCTAATCTCACTTGTGAGCATGCATGAGATAACTATCAAAAGCTCAGTAATTTAATCATTAACTTCCTTTAACTGCTTCCCGGAAAAATAAGCATCTTTACTTCCAATCACGTGTAGTACAGTAAACAGTTACCTTACCCCATTATAAGAAGTTTTAAATCACGTATACAAGTCATTTCTCATCGAAAATTTCCGAAAGTGTTTTTTGTTTTATTTTATAATAAGTTTTTTTTTTGTAAGAGGGTAAGTGGTGGCCGCAGCCTAGTGAAGGTGTGTCTAAGCGACAAGTGTTATATGCCTTTACCGTCTGAGCACTCATTATTATAGCTGCGAGTAAACAGTACCGCATTAAATGCGCAAACACTGGTTTGATAGTCGCGATTCTTACCTATTCACATCGATTTGACATCTATTGGATCGCGAAAGTTAACTTAAATAAACGTAGCATTGTGTGTAAACATTTTGATATGGCGAATATAGCTCAAAAGCCCGACATTAAATGCACACATATATATATATATATATATATATATATTGTTTTTGTGCTGGGCTCATGACGATTTCTAGTAATTATGTTACAAATCGCACAGAATCACTATTGTACACACAACGGTCTTAGTACGCCCTCCCTACCCGTAGAGGGAGTGTATGTTAAATTATTTATTATCAAACAATTACTTCTCTTGACTGCAAAGTAATTGGATATTTTCTTAAACTAGTCTTTATAATTCACTTATGTCACTTTATCGGTCATTATTGAATTTTCACACGACACTCGTATACTTACTTAGGTGTTTATAAATGGAAAAGTGCGGTTTTTCATTATTTCATTTTTTTTTTTTTTTCGTACACATTTCCCCGCGCACTACGTGTAATAGGTTAACTAAATGTCTGCTAATATATATAACAGTCACAGTAGAGGTTAATGAACGTTTGGTGCCTTGAAAACATGCTAAAGGTAAGAAAAAAAAAAAAAAAAGAAAGAAACTTAGGGGTGATCAAGTGAAAAATTAAGCACTTAGAGGCTGACTGCAAATATGACCGAAAATGTCATTATAGTAAAGATTATTTGCAAAATTACAATGATAATAATATACCGGTAAAATTAACAATCATCAAGCACACGACACCTTTATGCAGTTTTCAGTAAAGAAAACACCTGCAGTGCATTGGACGAGAGTGCAATGCAAGCTTTCCATGCTATATATATATATATATATATGCTTCCTCTCTTGTCAAGTTTGTACCTAACAATCATTGTCAAAGTGTGCATAGGTAAGTCTGACAAACAGACAAACAGCATCCATATAGCTCGTTAATATGTGATGATTATTTTATTATTTATGTCTTCTTGTCGAGGCGAAACTGTTTGTTTGCTACTCGTCTCCTTTATTGTAAGCAATATGTTAAACAGAGAAGCAACGGAATTCATCTTGTCGCCGTACTCAACCTTACAAATAACATTTAGCGCTTAAACTAGAGCAGGAAGAGCCATCATCTAGACCGGCATAGCACCAGGAACGCAGTTTTTTGCAACAAGCGTAAATAATAATAAAAAATATTTATTTTCCCACAAGACTTGACAAAAAAATTTTGTTGTTGTTTACATACATGCATACATAAATTGTGTGAAGAAGAAAACATTTAAAATGTCTCTTTCTCCTTCGCCCTCTCTGTCTTTTTCTCGTTATCTTTCTCTCGCCACATTTGGAGGAGAGCGCTCTTTACTTATTATGCGCTCATATATGCTTTTCTTGTTGCGATTTTTTCTTCTTCTTTCAATACAATTTAATCTTTCTTTTGATTTGCTGCTCTATGTTATAATTGTTTCCATTTTCGTTTTGTTTTGACTTGTTTTCCTTTTACTTTCCTCTCTCTCTCTCTCTCTCTCTCACACACTCTTCCTCTCTCACACACTGTCGCTCTCTCACCATCTCACTTTCTACCCGTTATTTGTTCTCTTTTAAATTCTCCTGCAGAGGAAAGTTTTTCTCTACATGACTCTACAACATTAAGCAGACGCGCAGTCTTTTATACAAACTTAGTATTATCGCATAAAGTAGAAAAGGGGAAGTCAGTAGGACTTTTAAATATAAATAAAAAAATATCTTCTGCTATATTGCATTTGATCTTCTTTCGTAATTTTAACAACGATTCTCATCAAATTTATTCATTTCTAACGTTATTTTTGAAATTTGAAAAACGTTTTTATTAAATTTTTTAAAACACTAATGGACCTTTGGAGAATGATCGCCGTGATCTCTTCCATTATTTTACAATTTTATTCAGCCAATTTTGTTCGTTAAACTGCTTTTTAAATATTTAGTCTCGCAAGAGCCACACGTGACAAGCCATTTTTCCGTGACTAAGCAACCTTGATATTGGAGAGTTTTCTGAGAGTCATGTAAAAGTTTTGTATAATTTTTTTTGTGTAGGAAACCTAACGCTTCTTGTAATTTACTTTTCAGATCTTGGGAGGGAGAGGTTGAGAGTTTTCGCACACGGCGGTCTAAATCATCCCATACACTTTTGATGGGGTTTTGATGGCCTGGTGATTGGGGAACACTTAATAGTAGTTACATAAGAGCCATTCATGAATTTGGCGAAACTTATGCTTGAGATTGTTATCTTGGCAGAATTTGAGTGTTACTAAAGTGCCAAGTTTGTCCACACTTTCTTTCAAATTTTCCTTCAATATCCTTAAATAACCCACTCTTGGTTAGAATGCCATCCATGAACACCAATTTTCCGACTCCATTGGTTCCTAGGGGAGCTTTTATTTATTTATTTATTTATTTTTTATTTATTTTTTTTTTTGAGCGAAAATCATTGTAAATATGTGCACTTGCTTAACACAAACGAATTTAGAAGCATTTGGATGCTCATCTTTTCTCATTTTCTTTCAAAAATCTCTCCAATTAAAGACAATAAGTTGCAACGCCACTGTCTTTATTTTCAGAAACAATCATTAATTCAAAGTATAAAGTGACGTCAAGTCTTTATTGTATATTCTCTCACTCTCTCTACATATATTTTTTCTCCTTTTGCTCTCAATATGCAAAGTATATAAACTTCATATAAAATTGTTTCCATTTTTCACTTGGTTTTGCTGAATAAGGCAAATAAAATGTGAGAGAGAAAGAGAGAGGCAAAGAAGTTAAAAAATGAAATTTCATAATTTTCTTAAAGCGCGCTGAGAAAGAGCAAAAAAGAGAACAACAAAAGCAAAAAGTATTGTATATGAACCTTTTTTAACACACACACGCACGCACATTCATGCACAACAGAGTAAACACGTTTTGTAAGCAACAACAATACCAAAAACAAGAAAACAATTTAAGCAATGGATGTACGACAAGCGATAACAGAAATTTGTTTTTTGGCGTACGGACGGATTTAGTCTCAATCAGCAACGAGCAAAAAACATAGCAAAACGAGGAGAAACGCACAAAACGCGGCATTCAAATTTATAAGAAAATATTGCGCCGTTCGGAGGAAGTTTACAGGAAATTGTAAAATTTCTTTACTATTATTAAAAAAAAAAAAGGAAAAAAAAAAATGAAATAAAAATGAAATAAAAATATATAAAAAAATATTTATCAAACCAAGCCCTCAAAATTCTATTCGTTTTTCTTAACTTAAATTACAATAAATAATGATTTTATTTAAACAAAAGCTGGCTGTTGGCTTAAGAAAAAAAAAAGAGTGATTTAAAATATTTCTAAAAAAAAAAAATAAAAAAAAATCTAGTGAAAGAAAAAATTAATTTGAAAAGACTGTAAAAAAGCAATTGGACGCCATTACACACACATATATATGTATATGTATATATGTATATATATAAATATATATATACACATACATTTGCTTCTTATGCGTTATAAATTGTTATTCCTTTTCTTCCTTTATTGTGGACGAGTAAGTATCCTACGGTGAATGTTGAAAATCAATTTGTTTTTTATTTATGTGGTGTTTACAATAAATAAATAAATATGCGAAAGGCAAAATCAAATGTAATGTCTAGACAGTTTGCTCTTTGAAATAAGAAGAAGAAGAAGAAGAGTAATAATAACAATAAACTCCCTATAGGGTATGAAATAAAAACAGTAGGAGAAAACGTTTGAAAAAATGCTGTTTTTTTAATGAATCTAACGGAGCCTGTTTGTTTTCCGCGTCTTCTTAAATCTATACACACACATACACATATGAACAACATTTAAACCTTGTGTGTTTATATTTCGTATTCGTCGTACACATCTGCAAATTGTACAAAGCTAAACATCTAAACATTTTCGTGTATGCGTGCTTCTTATGTGTATCTGTGTTTGTGCGTGCCTTTCCGAAACTGGTTTTGTGGCACACATATGCACATATTTTAATAATCCTTCGGTTCAGGATACGCTTTCTTAATTTTTTTTCCTTTTTTTTTCACTTCTTCTTTGTTGTAATATTCTACTCTTATTTTTTCTCCTTCTTTTTCAGTTCTTTTCATTCATTCATATTGAGAAAAATTTTGTTTAAATTAATTGCAGTGATTTTGTTTGTCAAAATTTGAAATTTATTTTACTCGGCTTCCAGGAATTTCAGCAGTGTTTTGATATTTATTAAAAATTCAAACAATTTCAAATTCGTATACATACATACACATAAATACCTATATACCCATCAACTAAGAAAATACAGGGCTTCCAGTAACAGAATTGTACCTACAAATGTTTTGTGGTAAATAATCAGCTTTTATTCGGTTTTATTGTTTTCATTGTCACAAAAAGGGTTCGTATCCCATTACTTAAAAGCATCACATGGCACTGTACAGGAATGTCCCTTATGATATTAGTGACGTGTGCGCTTTGAATGCTTTCCATAGTGTTGGCAAAAAAAAAAAACAAAAGCATAGGGAAAGGTAACAAGGATGCGATTAAAAAATTAAAAATGATTCTTATAACCGCTATCAGTATGTGGAGGCAAAAACAGTTGCATTTATGCATGAAGACATACGCGTTTAGCTTAGGTTATTTTCGAGTGTAAGTTATGTCTATACATCTCTCTGCCATTTCCCTTTGTCGATTTTGTTACAATAGAAGAAATCCATCATCTTAGTTCAGTACAAATGTATTTTTATATATATATTTTTTTTTAATTTGATTGGTCTCGCGAACAGCTAGTGAGTACGTGTCTTTAGGGAGTGAGCAATCTCGGGTGCCGATATCGCCTTTCGTGTAGCGTTATATTGAAGCATATCTTGCAAAAAACATTTTCCAATCTTTCCGTGTCTCTTGACGTAACCTCCAGCAAGCTAGCTGGCGTAATTTCTATTTTCAGGCAAGCATGTTTCTCAAACATATCTAAGCCGGACAGGTGAAGGCAGTGCTGCGTAGTTTATGCCCAGACACAGATAACTAGAGAAATTTCTATGATCAATGAAAAATTGGATTATGAAAAGATTAACTTCCTCCACTTTCGTTTTGGTTTACTTTCCTTTCGGGTTGTTTTCCCATCGTTGCTGACATTCTCTCAACATACTGACGTCTTAGGTCTGCAGGCAATGTTGTTGTAGTTTCTTTCGCCGGTTGTTCTTTCCTTTTTGCCGCTATGGATACATAATTCCTCGTTCAGTAGTACGTTGGTGTGCAACATTGCTGCCATAAGCCGCTACCGCTGACAATGAAACTGTGTGGTAAGCCGATATCATTCTCAACAACCTTGGACAACCTTTGAATCGCTTCAAGCTCTCGCAGATTTTTACTTTAAAGTATTTTCTCTGCGACGTACATTAGCGGCGCTTAGGCTGCGCTGCATGTTTAGCATAATTTAGTACAAAGTGGTTACTGTTGACAATATTTCATCCGAAACCTTCTTAACGAGGCAAAGACAAGTTATTTCGTTAGGGCGACCGAGAAGTAATGGAAGTTAAATCATGACATGGAATTGAGGAATCATCACTGAAGATTGGCTACCCGTAGTCTACAGTTCATGATTATGTTTGTCCCATAGGAAAATTGTACAGGAAAGTAATTTAGGTCCCTCATGAACTGACAAAGACGGCGTTCTTTTGTTTTGATATGAGGTCGAGCCTTTTTTGCGACGAATAGTAGCTAAAGATGAGAACATTCGAGCTACTTAATGGTAGGAATAATACAAATCATTGAATTCTGTGCAGGCCTTACATAGCAATTTTAATAACAACAACACTTTATTATTGGATTTCTTAAGCAGAGGGCAAAGCTCTCGATTTAGGTGTATGTTCTCAGCTTTAACGTACATAACTTTGTCAAATTTGGATGGCAACTTGCATCGGTTAAAATCGTATATCTTGTATATTCTTTCCAACTTTCTCATCTATTTTTTTCATTATGCTCTACACTATTTGCGGCACATGGGTATGTTAAATATGAGCGGAGTTTCGCAAAACTATGAAGGCCTTGAGATGGATCCACCGTTTATTATACTACCTTTATCTAAGGTTGTTCGTCCGTCTGTCCGAAATATGATAGACGGATATGTTTCGTCTTAAGAACGCAAGCTTCCAATAGCTTTGGTTCGTATCAGACCAATCTTTCGAACACTTCCCATATAAGGCTTAATTTTAAAAAGTCATTGTATGTATAATCGTAGGGTGATATAAGCTATTTAATGGTAGCCATAGCCCTCTATAGTGTGGCTGTTTTTTATTATTATTTTTTTTCTTCTACTAATTTTACTCTTTTACGTTTGAGAATCTGAAAGTAGCTGATATTTTCAATTTATAGCTGAACTCTTTTATGCAAAAACATCAATAAATATCTGGCTTAATTATATTTTGGGGAACACATTAAAAAGATCAAAACAATTTGACGTTTAATGTTTTCAAGGAGCCGAACTTTTTAATTGCTTTTTTTTTATATATGTAACAATAAAATATCCATTAATTAATCTGATAGTTTTCACATTTCGTTGTATTTAGGTTTATAATAGACAACCTATTTCAACTGATGTGTCATTTCTATTTGAAATCCTTATAAGCATAATCCGGTTAATTCACTTTTGTCACTATATTGAGAGCAGCCTGTAACATCGAATTTGGAAACATGCGACACATACAAACAACGTCAATAAATCTTTATATTGTTCTTAAGCTAATAAGTTGTTTGTTCATATTGCAGACGCAGATTGCTCAGAAGGTGTACTGAAACTTTTAATTCGTTCAATGCTTTAAAGACTCAAGAGTGAGTGCCAAACCCTTTTGTGGGGTTTATATACCTTATCTGGCCCAAAAGTTCAATTTTTTCCACTGAGGTCAACATTGTAAGCTACTTAAAACGCTGGCGCTGTAAACCGGCCTTTCGCGGATTTATGTTCTTTTCGAGAAACATGTAGGATTTAAATAACAATTTTTTCTTTAATTCGATTCGAGTCGACTTGTTTTTTCTAACACTATCTTTAAAAAGCCTGCTTTTGCTGAAGCGTGTTATTAAGAAGCTACATATAAAATTTGAAGAGAATCGAGGCGCGTTAACAGTCTGACCGAAAAAGTCTTTTAAAAATATGAGATTTTTTCGCGAGATTTGTTGTAGTTGTGTAAATTTGTTGCAATTTTGCTTTTTAATTAATTTTTAAACCTTTCGTTTCGTTTATATATGGCAGTCACTTGCGGCATCAAAGTAGCTGACACCATCTATACGCGACAACTCTATGCGACGTATACATCGTATGGTACCGGTTCGCCATCGCAAAGATTTCAAATTTGATCAGATCCGTTGATTGGTTCGTCGTAGATAAATTTAAGAAAATTTTCTTATGTATTGCTCACGTGAGTTAATTTATAGAATTTATAGCAAAGACTTTTCAAATAAACCGTAATAGTGGATATCCCGAAGTGTTTTTTTAAATTTGTCCCCAATTTTATTTTAATAATTTTGTAAGTGATTCCCGTGCGCATAATAAGGTAGTATTTTTTCCCGATTTCTGAAAAAATCAGGTTAGAATTTTCTGCACAAAAGACTATTTAGATAATTTTAATACGTCATAGCGCCCCTTGGCTTATCACAGAACGTAATTATTTAAGGGAGACGATAATTGTTCGCCACTCCCTTGACAGCTGGGATCAACTAATCATTTTGTTCTTAGCAAAAGGGAAAGAAAACTTAAACAGATCTTAGGTAATGCAATGCCGCTAGAGGTGACTTCCACTTATAGCGGAGACTGACAAGAATACTTACAAGATCCTACAAAAAGCCGGATGTCGATCAAGCAAAACTTTTCGACGTTGTAAGGCATCGTGATAACAAATTTGCCTTAAATCTTTACAAACCAAGCGTCCACGAAGGATTCAATTTGATTTAAACGGTTCGTACCGGTTCAGTTGCTGTATATCTTCTTGATAACACCTAAGGTTTTAAGGCCGTTTTCAATAAGAAATTAACAAAGAATTACGTAAATTTAACTTTCAATTAAAGGCGCCGACAATCGAGACGAAACACGCAACACAACTGAATGTCTAGAGAAGCATACAAACCTTCGTGTGCACTGGGTGCGAATTAAACGAAAAACAATTTTGCGGAAATTGCGTGTTCATGTTGTCGCGAATTTTTATTAGCTTTCATATTTTTTCACAACTTCTCTTAAGCTAACCGCACACGAATTTTACATTACGACAGTTCACTCTTGTATACTACTTCTGTTCAGAAAGGAAGATATAGATATAGCTTTCAGTTAATAGCAAAACTATTTCAGGATAAGATATTGAGATATCTTCCAGTTAGCTACTTACTGCAAATGCACATCAGATAAAAACCATCATAGGGTTAAAAAATTAACTGGAGCATCGTTCAGAATAACTAAAAGTTTAATCACGACAATCTTAACAACAATTATCAAATCGCGCATTGATGAAAAGCAAATAATGTAATTTCCAGTTAAGTCAGTTATAAGTAAACTTTCACTTGAATTTAAAACTTAGTGAAAAGGACTCTTAGTAAATGTGATTAACAGGCGGAGTAATGGAGAAGTCAAGAAAGTCATTTTTCGAAAATTTTTTATTAAACATTAATTGATTTCGAAAATATGCGAAAGCAATACTTAGTTGTTAAGTAAAGTACTTAGCGAAAGATTAAAGATCTGATTTTATGCACTTTGTACGCATAGAGTGATGGTATTGTGTCAGTATTATATAAAAGAAAACAAACAAAGAAAAAAGAAAAGAAAAGAAAAGAAGAGAAAAGAAAATCTGCTTTACCCACAATATATATAGTAGCAGCAGCTGCAAAGAAGATATTTTGCTATAGCAGCTTAAGATGGAATTCAACTAAAATACCGCAATAAAAACGTTGGCTATGTCATTAGCTTAAAAGTGAGGATTGCTTAGCTTTAAATTTATTATACTTGACTGTGTGCGTCTGAGGATAAATGTTAAAAACAAGAAAGAAAACAAAAAAAAAAAAAACCTTTAAAAGACCTTAGTAACGGTTAACTTTTGCCTGAAAGAAAAAACGCATGCACATATAAACTCTGGTGATCAAAAATACTCCAGGCGAGTAAATAAAACTGCCACACAGTTCGCACATGTTCACATATTGAAATGCATACATGCATGAATTGCATACACTTACATACTTGCATACCATGACACTGCACAACAGGGAAATCATAAAAAATAAAAATATTATCCATGTTTGTAATGCAGTAATTTTTGTATTTACCTTTAAGTAAAGTAAAACAGACCTCTACAGTAACAATTTTTTTTTTTTTTTTTTTTTTTTTACTTGCATGAATGTGTTTATGCGATGGCAACGGAATAAGTTCACACTTAAGATGCAATAAAGACGAACTTCATATGAAGTATGCAAGCAACGTAGATATATTGTAAAATACAAGGTAATAAGGTAGATAGGTATATTATGTGGAATGTATGTACATACGTACGTATATATATATATATATATATATATATATATATATCAAAGATAAATAAGTGGGTTAATATCCGCAAAAACAACAACAATAACAACAACAGCAACAAAAAGTACTGCAAAGTTATTTATATGCAAACGCACGCGTCTATGCGTTGCAATTTTCTTTTTTTATTTTATATTTTTGAAGAGAGATAATCACTAAAAGGAAAATAACTACAAACAGAAACGGTTTTTCGACGACAATGTTTAAGGTTTTTTTTTTTTTTTTTTTTTTTTTTTTTTTTTCTTTTACTCTAAGATAGTAAGTAAACCTGTGCTGCATTTAATTTATTTTTCAACCAAAACCAAGTACAAAACCGTGTGCACATGGCTACGTTCATTACGTATAACATTAGATTTGCAATCAATTCAATTGTGCACACAAGCTCATCATAATGATTATTTGCGTTTATTTATTGCTGTATGTGTAGCACACACATCCGAGGTAATAAAGTAGTTTTTGTATAAATATGGATGAGTTGTTGCAATTACTACTACTACTACTACTACTAATACTACTACTGTTTCTTTGTTTTGTTTATATCGCCATATATGACAAACTTGTATAGTAATAATAATAATAATAGACGGCAGTGAATGCAACCTAAATGGTGAAAAAACGTTCATAACAGTAATATTTCGATTTTGGTGTTTGTGTTCATGTGTGTGTGTGTGTGTGTGTGTGTGTGTGTGTATCTATCTATATATATTCCATTCATTCATTCATAGTTCACAAACAACAAACAAAAATTGTCCGCATAACCATAAACTTGGCCATAGTTATATAGGCTTATAAATTATGATAAAGAAAGAAGAGAGAGAAAATTGGGAAGCCGCACCGCTTTATTGCGGCAGTTGCAGAAATCATAGCCTATCAAATATGTTGAATGTGTACGTTCGATATCGATAGATCATCTGGACCGTCCTGGTGCTCTGTATGTTGTCTTCTTTGTCTTCATAATTTGGAATGAAAAAAAGTTGGAGATAGGAAGCGACTGCAGCCAGTTAGTTAGTGAGTGCGTGCCCAAAAAAATAAGCGTTATGCCCTGACCGAATATGCACTCAATAGAGCTATGCCCAAGAATAGCGAAAAAATCGCACTGAAATTTGTAAACGCAAACACACCGACCTGCTAGTCGTGACGGGCTGTATAGATATGCGGCTGTTCGCCAGCGCAAACAACTGAAATAAACGCTTCTCTGAAAGGAACAGATTTTACTTGCTAACCTTGTTCTTTTTGCATCTTCTCTTATAATGTCTTTCTTTAGATTTGCGCATATGATGATTGTAATCAATCAGCTAATGTCGCATGAGAAAGACAAAACCATTTCTCTTACCTTTACACAGTGGTTGCTGCAATTGCTCTTTTTTTTATTTTTTTCTAACATACTTCTAAGCGGCCGAGTAAGCAAGGGATATCGACGGTTGTGGCTTCAAAATTTCAATAAAGTCGTTAGCCTTAGATGCAGTGAGTGCATTAAATGCTTTGGATTTAGGGCTTTTTCTCTGTAAAATTCACATTAGGAACCCTTGGAATCTCGATTGAACAAATTAGCGATTCGTGCGCGACTAAAAGTTTCCGCTGATAATCTATCATAAGTCACTCAGTAAGTTTGTAGAATGTCATACAAGTGCGTAATGACTACTGACTTATCCAATCTTCCAATGTATTGCCTTAAAAATAATGTAACATCATGCGTGATAGGCATCTTATTTTTATTTCCTAACACTAATATATATGTAATCAAATAATTTATATGTTGAGACAAAGTATTTGCCTCTAGATACCATTTCCTATATTTTCTTTTCTTTTCTTTTGTCTTCCGTTTCTTCTTCTTACTTTAGACTATAATTAGCAATGTGTGTGGTTTTGTTTACTTCTATCTAATATTTCACTTTAGGACCAAACGTTATCATCATTCAACTCTGATGATGAAAGTAATTCTTCTTAGGCGAGTTTATTACGTTTAGGCAAACTTGAAATATGAAAATCTGTTTAAAGACATACAAAACGCATACATTTGGAATTATGCGGACAATTAATTGAATGTCAGCAACAATCAACAAATTACGGAAAAGAACATTAAAAATAAGCAAGAAAGCCTTTGAGAAGACTTAGGTTGCGTTACTAATAGACCAACGCGTTTTGGTGGAACTACGATGGAAAGTATTCTTTATGTGTCTTGCTTGGTTAAGTCCGCGTCATTAGACTTAGTTTACCATTTGGAGTATGAAAAGTCAAACGATTACTGCTAAATGCAAGCAATGCATCGTTGATTACTCTTTCTGGATAAACGAATGCTTTTGAAAGACTTAAGAAAAACAAACAATAAAAAAAAAACATTAAAATTTTTCTTTAACCTAATATTCCTAAGTTTAAAGTAAATTCAATAAAAATTTTTAAAGGTGAAAGAAATAAAATCAATTCATGTGAAATGTTAACAGTCACTATCTTAAGTTAATTAAAACTGCATTCAAGACAAGCTAGGGATGTGTAGTGAAAGTGAAGAAAAAAAAAAAGCTGACAAGTATATATATATGGCCTGGCGTCTGGGAATCTTTGATACCCATTACTCTCCAAATGTTTTTGTGAATTGTAAGCGAGTGTTTTGCTGGATCGGGACGATTTTTGGACGGGATAAACCCAAGTGTTGGATTTTAAACGAACTTTAAAATGTTGTACATTGATAATAATATTTGTTTTTAAGTAAACATAAATAAAGGTATGGACGATTATGCTCAGAAAGCAATAAGAACAGAGAAGGAGACAGAAAATTGCCGCAGCCAATGAAGTGGGTGTATGCCCAAACACTAAGCAACTGAATGATTACGGATAACAAGCGGGCCGTTAATTAATAGATTTACACACAAAATTTTATAGTCGTCAGTATCAGTTTATTAGTATAATTGATCGAATCCCCCGTGGATGGCGGCGAAAGCATTTAGTACCCACCTGTCTGTCTGATGGCCATTATATTACGTAATAGTTGCAATAGCCGTTAACTGCTCTTCTGAATTAATTCATCGTGAATATCCGAAATCGTTGAAATAGAAAAAATTGTATTTTGTGACAATGCCGGGTATACTAACAAAATCAATACATGCGAAATATAGATATAATATCTTCCAATCTATCCAAAATTTGAATTAATTTCACATTTGCCTCATATTTTACTAGACTGGAAATGCCTTGGAAATTATCATTGTAAAATTTCAACAAAGCCAAAGGAGAATATAAGCCAAAGTAGAATAGATGCCACAGTAGAGTACGGGGAATAGAAATCATGGGCAGAATAGAAGTCACTATAGCACAGAAATCAGGGTAGAGCAGTCAGGGTATAAGCATTAAAAATTGATTGAGTGTAGCCTTGCAAAGAAAGCTGCTGTTCGAACTCAACAAAAACCGAAGGAACAAATATCCCTTTCATGCCAAAGGGTATGGAAAAGTTGGTTTTTAAAAACCTAATAAAGAGTAAATTGCAGAAGGAAATTTACGATAACATCATCAACACTACTCTTGCATTAACCCTCAATTAACTCCACCTTTATATCCAACAAATGTTGAGAAAACCAAGATCCAAACATTTTCGAGAATTCGCCTTGGTCAAACAATTGCAACTCACCAATGGATCTTGAAGAAGTCTTCCTCCCCAATCTGCAATTGTGGACAAATTTTCACTATAAAGCACATTCTCTACGACTGCCTTAACTTTTCCTTGGCTAGAAGTATTGCATTTGGAACGACTAACCCTTTGGACATTCTAAAATCAGCTTCAGAATGGAATATCATTTCTATATATTACTTTATTAATACTACTAAGCTCATTATCTAATGTACATTTATTTAAATCACAGCCGATAGCCTGTGTTGCTAGTGCTCAATGTCTTTTTTTTTTTTTTTTAGTCTAAGAATTTATTTCATTAGTCTAAAATTATAATAATTATAAGAAAAACCTAATAACTTTTATTCATAACCTTTCATAATGAAGCAGTTTTCCCCCATTAACTTGGTTAATTGTCATCGTAACCTCAGCCGTAACAATGCTTAAATAAATAAATGAATGAATAAATTCGAAAATAACGATCCATTTCTAATCGTAAGTGTTTCCTGTACTATAGAAATTAATTCTGATTTCTGTTAACTAAAGCAATAAAAGAAGAATTATGCATAAATATAAAAACTCTCGCTTTCATTGTAAAACTCGAGACTCCCTCGCGAGGAGGGAGTTTGTAAGAAAATACTCAGATGCAAAACCTTAAAGTCTCGGTATACGTTGGCTCTTTTAGGATTTGTTTACATGTCGATGCACACAATCTTCTTGACGCCTCGCATTTGATATTGATATTCTTATGAAGTCTCTTAAAATTATAAATAAAATTTGCTTTACATCAGCAATTTTCGTTTTCAACTTTATTCGAATTCTATAAACGCAAAGCATTGCTTATTGGTGGTAAAAATGAAAAAAACAAAAAAAAAAAAAAAACAAAAACAAAAAATTTATGAAATGTAAACAATTGAGAAAATGTTTATTGTTTTCGAGAACTACACGGATTTGCACATGTGCATGCTTGCTGTAGGATGTACGTGTGTGTGTGTGTGTGTTTGTGTGTATGTGCGTGTGCGCGCGCTTAAAATATGTATATTCATTCCTATAAACAATAGCGCTTAACTACACATTGAAGACTAAAAAACGTTTATTTAAGAGCTATTGTATCGTATTTTGTTGAGTGTGGAGCTAGATTATGAAACGCGTCTCTTTTCTAGAAACAAAAAAAATAAATATTTAAAAATCAAGTTTAGATAACAGTATGAAAAAACGTATTTAGACTTTGTTACTAAAAGTTAAAAAAAAAAAAAAAACAAAAAATTGATTAAAAATCATTTTAGTAAACTTTGAAGCGTTTTTACCCGATAAGATATATTTTTTGTACCCTGCACCACGTGTGGCAACAGGATATGTTAACGTGTATGCAACACGCCAAAGGACTTGAGATAGATCCATCTCTTCATATAGCGATCGATACGGAGTCAGTTATTGCTCTAATCTAAGCTTGTCTGTCCGTCTGTCCGTCTGTCCGTTTTGTTGTGATCCAAAGACGAACGCTATATCAAGCGGAGTTGTGTAGGGTGTTTAATGGTTAGCCGTGATCTACTTTATTGTTTCTGCTTGTTAAAATTTGATCTGTTACCGCTTTAATTTATAATGGTAAACGATAATGTAAACAATTTACATAAAATTTTATGCTGATTTGTTAATTCGATAAAGTGTATCTTAATAAATGGTAGCAAGTATGCGTCAAATCCTCTATTGCGCTCGCTGCCTTTCTTTCCTTCCTTCCTTCTTTCTTTCTTTCTTTCTTTCTTTCTTACCGTATTCCTGTTTTCTAATTAATTGTCCATTACATATAAATATGCATGTTCAGCTTGAACTAAATATCTTTAGACGCCGTTTAGCTGGCATGGTGCTCTTTGAAGCCACATTTCTATGGCGTTGGGTAACAGTATTGATTGCGCCTATGAATTAGGCGCTGCACACACATGTTGTGCTCCAAGTATATGCTAATGTCTTATCAGGTTATTCAAGGTAGGTTTGTATTTTTCGTATTTATAGCAAAAAAAGAAAAAAACAAAAACAAAAAGAAATTTTTGAAAAAAAAATTGCTTGGCTGCACCCGTTTACTTACTTACTTAGCCATACGCCACATGCCGTGTAAATAAATATTTCTTATACATTATGCGTTTCGCATTTAAGTGGTTAATATTCAGTTAATGCATTTGAGAGACTGTTAACGTGGTCTAGCAACTGTGAACGCATTTCCTGAACCATAAAACACATAATATTGATATAATAATATTAATATAAATAAACAGGAAAATTTGGTACGACTTTAGCGTTTGCCCGCCAAATAGGATAAACATAAACAAAAGTTCACTATGAGTTCATTGTAGGTATACGTTAACGTCCTGCATATTGTGTATTGTCAATAAAGATTACGTTTCGCTTCATTCGAAGATGTTGATGGGCCCTAATCTTAATGTTGAGTGGACAAGAAACTAATAATAAGCCATAGATTTTTATTTTTCTGCTTTGTCTTTCGCCGCTACAAAGTAGGTTAAGAGAGAACCTGATTTTCTTAAAGATTACTTTCTAGTTAAGGCAAAGATTCAATTAGTTTATGCATTATTTAGTTACCCCGGCATAAAAGAAGTAAAAAATGTACTTTCTACATTAGGTAAGAGGTATGTAAATATGAAACCGGAATTTGCCCACAGATGACACTAATGACAGTTGTACAGTACATAAAGAGCTGGAGTTACGGCTTTTTTTTTTTTTAAGCTGGGCATGTCACAACGCAGAGATAACACTGAAAAACTCGAGTTTTTTCTATTCACTACACTCGATTATCACTTGCTTGCATCGATGAGAAATGAATTTGCCGAGCAGCACCTCGTTTCTTGCGAAAATGTACGAAACTTACTCGGCGAGTGGTTTGTTTCAAAAGAGCACAAATTCTCCGACAATTGGTACAACTACGATAGGCAATAGCTCGCATAAAACTATTTTATATCATTTTCACACAATACACGTATGCGCGCATACGGTATGCAGTGACAAGATATTTGGCAATAATAAAAACTCGTGTCAAGTATTTGGATAGATAACTGTACGAGATAGGGTTTGACAAGCTGAATTCCCACAGTTTAAGTTAATAGTTTTGTAAAGGATAGGTATGAAGTCACATCGCGACAATGTAAACATTGTAAACAATTTCATATTTGATGTTGTATTTTCTCTACGATATTGTCTTTCACAAGTTCCGAAAGCACAAAAACTTTCTACTTTCTGTCGTTTACCCAGTCAAATGTTAAACGTGACTGTTGGCTATAATTTGTTTAGGTTAATATTTTATAGTAAAAAATAAAATGAAAGAAAATTAGACGATAATCACAAAGTGATACGTCATTTGCTTGGAATCAAAGTTGCTTTCGGGACAATTTAAAACAAATTCCATTTACTTGCTTAAAGAGAATCGAAAATGACAGAACTTTTTGTCGCCTAACAGAAGAAGGCTATTATTTAATTTTTTTGTCACTCCTTAGTGCGGCTTAATTTACTTGCTTACATGTAGGCAGCATCAAAACGGGTGCACGTTGTGGCTACAATGCGGGTTTCCGCGCCATGGGTGGTTGCCGCGCAACTGAGTAGAAAAGAAGCGCGGCTGCCAAGTGGGTGCTAGAATGTGTGGTTAGCCGGTAGACTCGCAACATTTATCACTTGGTGACCATGCCTGCATCTTCCTCCGCTTTCTGAGTATCTTGATCTTATTACACGCATAGGCGATAACGTTTGAGTGACTGGTCATATAAAAAACAAAGTTCAGGGCATATATTTTAAAATAAAAAACTGTTGCCTGTTTCTGGGCGAAAGTCTTAAATATCCATGATGATTGTCTTTAGGAGCCTAATATACATAAATAAGTATGTAATTGGCCAATCAATCTTCAAGTGGAAAGCAAAACTCTGCATCGAGGCAGGCTGAAAGTAAATGGCTACTCTAATTACTCCGCTTGAGTAGCTGAGTGGGTAAGAATCGCGTCTACCAAGTCAGTGTCCGCAGGTTCAAATCTTAAGTGCAGTAGATATTTCTTTCTTTCTCAGTCAGTAAAGGCATAACACTTATCGATTGAGCATACAACCGCTGATCTGCGGCCATCATTTCCCTATTTCGTTCCCTCTCCCATCCCCTAAGTAAAAGTCATAGTCAAAAAATAAAAAAAATTGTTACTCCTTCTAAATAAAACTGACAAACAACAGCTTATCTACGGCCATCCCTTTTTCGTTTCTTTTCCATCCCCTAAGCGATTGGTCATAGTGAAAAAATAAAAAATTGTGACTCCTTTCAAATAAAACTGATTGAAACTTTTTATCAGCACAAATTTATTCTTACGCTTAACGTAACGTAACAAGGGCAGCCATTGGATTCCTTAAGCTTATTTTCCTACTTACTTTTCTAAAACAGCGATTTTTTCAGATTGAAGCGATATCTCGCAATAATTTCCTCATATCAAAAATTCAGTTGCAAACAACAAACAACGCGCACGCAATAACAAGCACTTAAGTAACAAAATTTTAATTTATTAAATAATGATGATGTTTTCATAAAACTTACGTAATAATATTTGCAATGAAAATATTATTTTAAAAAATTCACTGAGATTTTAATAAGCCTTCAGCCTATTTTCTCTTTAATATCCGAAACTCTCAATATGTTACAAACTTTAACCTCATTGCAATGGCCTGCTATCGAGTGAGCGCGGCATTGCTTTGTTATTGAGCTGCAACAATGACCTAGAAAATGATATTCGAGTGCAAAGATGGAGAAAGACATAGAGAAAGAAAGAGACCCATAAAACCTTGACCTAATTTTAAGCATCTGCGATGCGAATAACGTATTTTATTCTCCATCTCTCTCTCTCTCTCTCTCTCTCTCTCCCTTTCTCTCTACACTCATATATATATATATATATACATACATATATGTGCTATCATAGCAACCGATAAATTAGGTCCTGACAAACTATGCATATAACAAAAAAAAAAAAAAAAAGAAGGAAAATGCATGACTCATATACGCAAATAGAGAGAGTGAGTAAGTAAGTAAGTAAGTAAGTAATCGTTTGTTAAAAACAATAAACTCGTGTGAAATAATTCTGATATCCTAGTTGTAGTTGGCTTCATGGAGCAAAATGGCTGCCAAAATGTTACTTGAGAGTCACTGCTACGTACTCATTCATGCACTTGTCAATCTGGAACACTATATAAGAAATAGGATAACAATAACAAAAATGTACGCATGAAACGTTCGGTCATTGTGTAAGAGTAGCTTTTTAGTTTCCCATCCTATTATTACACTTAATATAAAATACTTACTTACATATGTAACAATAATTGTTATTAAATACTTGAAGCAGCCCGAGTGCACTCTCAACATAAAAATTCCATGCTCTTAGATAATAATAACGTTGGAAACTTTAACTAAAATTTTTCGTTATGCTCTCTGTGAAAATAACAGGAAAGCACAAAAGAAAGTACGTTTTCTTTATATATATATTTATATATATATATATATTTCATAACAGATTTTCCTGACAAACTCTTGTATTACATTGAATTAAAAACAAAACAAAATAAAAAAAAAAAAAAGGAAGACGTTATGCTCCGTTACACATTGTGAGTAGGTAATAGAGAATATCCTTAAAATGTTTTCTTTTAATTAGATTGAAAGGAAGGAAGAAAGAAAGAAAGACTTAACATTATCTCCTTGTGCCATATTCAAAGAATATCTGCCCATATATTTAAGCAAAGCTATTACATCTATCTAAACGTTTAAGACAACATATTGTGTTTAAGTGCATTCACACACATACTTATGCCGTCAGCCAGTTGGAAATATTAATATTGACTTTTCTTTATTACTGCGGTTTATTTAACTAACATATTAAATAAAAACAGTTGCTTAAATGTTGACATTATCATAGACTGCATTAAGATGGTTACGTAGTTCGACAAACAGTCCAACACTCTGCATGATTTTTGCGTATTAAAAGATTAGCCAACTGTGAACATATGTTAGTTAGTTAGCTGGGTTGCTGCTGGACTTGATTTGTACGCAATTCCGTGTTTAGAAGTTTTTTTTTTTAAATTTTTTTTTTATTATTTATTTTTTATTGTCAACCAAGCCTATTAATTTTTGTGCAATTTCTTTAAGTGAAATAAAGTGATGACATGCCACACAAGACCGGTATGTGGTCGTACCGGTTGATTGTAAATACGTACATATAGAGGCATAATTATATATTTGCCATTGGTGTGTGTAAAGTAATAAGAAAAAAAAAAAAAATAATAAATAAATAAATATTGTACACAATGACGAGAGATTTTTCTTCTTTTTTTTTCTATTTTTTGTTTACATTATATAGGAAGACACCTGCACGTGTAGGAAGAAATAAATTTCACGCCACATATATGGCCACAATTGTCTTGTTATGCATATATTTGCATTTAGTAAGATTTTTTTAACAAATAACGTAACACAGTCGCATGCCTACTTAAAAAAAAAAAATAATAAAACAAATAAGGAACAAATTTTATTTGGCTCAAGTCAATTACTATCGCTGTTCGTTATCTATGTTATTACATTTGAAATAAGCAAAAAAATTTTTTATTGGGCGTTATTTAAATAAGCGACACGTTGAGGAAATACGGACGAATTTTGTAAAATGAAGTCTTTCCTCATCTTTTTCAAAGTATTTTCTATTCGAACAATAATTTTGTTGGCATTTTTTCGCACTCTTTTTCAGTTTTATCTTCTTTTAATTCGCTTTTAATCGACCGGTGCGATCTTAACGGAAAAGGAAAATATTATATGAACTCAAAGGAGTCACTTAGTAATACTTTGTTAGCGGCCTGGGCTTATCCGAGAGAATACGTCACATTGTTGCCAATGATGATTTTGCCAAGTTATAGCAATTAAATGGCTGCAGCGTTCGCATTGGTATCTGAACTCTTTGTAGGCATTTTGCGAGAGGTAGTTCCTGTAGCGTTTCGAATCGACTTTGTGCATTTTGTATGCTCTTCCCGCAGTAAAGCAATGTAGGCTACACGTTCTAGTTATTTAAGAGTTAATTTCTTCACGACAACAATGCAAAATGCCTACGCACTTATTGTGCTTAACCCTTTATAAGCTTAAAATGCAACATTGATGTGAATCCTGTGAAGATTTCCTGATCTTATTTTGCAGTCATATGCAAAGCAGAGATTACTTTCAAGTAAAGTCTGTTTCTTACAGTGTACAACTTGGTTCAAAAATTTTTCAGATTGTTGTCACCTACTAAGGGAATCAGTAAATTTCTTTGCAAACCGAAAGCAGTAAATTTCAGTCTATTTTTCATTGATTTGGGCTCTGCATATAAATATATTTCGTTGTCTACTTCTTGATGAAAGATAATGTGAATTTTGTATGGTGTCGTTTTAGGCGCATTTTATTCATTGTTTGTGTTAAGAGACACGCTAAACTGGATCAAGGTACATTTAAGAGAGATAATTGTTGACTTATTATTTTTGGTTGAAAAATTTTTGTGCGTACACTCGATGTGACGGAAATTTTGTTACACTTCATAGGTGGAAATAATTATTAAGCCAATGGTTTTTCACACCGCCTTCATCCGCTATGTGAAAGGTAATTATTTTGAGTGTTTTCCTATGGGCGTTTTAGATTTGAGAGAGATGGCTGTTGCCCTGTACACACACACACACACACACACACAAAATTAAAACCTCTGTCGTCATATTATTTATAGTCCATCAGTGAAGTTTTAAATCAATTCTTTTCAAATTTAAGCCAAATGGTCCTTTTTCATGTAATCCTTGTTAGGCCATAACCATGTTATACATACGGCTATATGTTTGAGTTGATAAAGCATATATATTTGTCCTGATGAATCAAGGATGTATATATTTTAGTGTAGATGAAAGGCATTTATGAATATCAAATTTCTCCATATATGGGCGTAAGGTGGAAAGGTTGTTTTTCGCTGCTTGATAACGAAAGTGAAATGCAACTCATTCATAGACAAGCGGAATACATGTATATATGTATATATATATATAAATATATATAATATATAATAAAAACAAGAAAGCCAGGTTGTTAACTAACATTTTATATGGGTTTTCTTTTTCGTGTATATAGGGAAGCAAAAAAGAAAAACAAACAAAAGAGAGACAGAGAGAGAGACAGAGAGAGAGAGAGAGAGAGAGAGAGAGAGAGAGAGAGAGAGCGAAAGAGAGAAAATGCAAAGCAACACAAAACAAAACAAAAATGTAGGCCATCGCCAATGATTATTGGATTTTTGTTTTTTTTTTTTTTGTTATGTTATAGACCGGCTATGTGCATAATGCCACCCACTCTGGTCGTTTTAGTCGTGTGCATGCATGTAAATAATTTTCACTATATTTAACAAAGTTTATCGATTTCTCTATTATATACGTTTGTGCTCATGAAACTATTAGGAAGCTGTTAAATATGAATGTGTAAGTGTATAGCGTCGATTATGCTATTAATGTAGTTGTTACTGCTTTTTTGTTCTTCTACCTTTGGTATTATCATGACGTGTATATATATATGTTTATAGGCATGTTCGTGCATGTATTGCATTTTATTGCTATGTATTGCTACATTCTATACTATATTCGGTAATATATAGCACGAGAGTAGTGGCGCATGCTGCCTGCATGCATTTGGAAATGTGTGTCTCCTCTTTTTTAAACACTTTCGTTTTTCATATTTTCGTGTTTTCGGTTGTGCTACTGCTACTGTTAAAGTTGATAGCTGTTGCAACAGTGACTACTGGCCAACATATGTGTCTAGAACGTCAGACAAACGTTCTTGGCACCTTTGCAAGCCAGGCTGAACGAAACGGGCGACAATAGAAAAGCATTCATTACCTTAAAAGGAAACAAGAAAAAATAAATAAAAATAAAATAAAAATTTTGTGAAAAATGTGAAACGAAATTCAAATCCAAATTTGTACTTGAAAGCCTGGGACAAAAATAGTTGTTTGTTGTGCGCTGTATTCGTGCTTTGTGTTATTTTCTCTATTTGGTTTTATTACAATTTGTTTGCTAAATTCAATTAGATTCGCTCGTTGATTTGGTTGAATTCAGTGTTTTATGAATTCGGTTACATACGACATCAAATAATTTAAATTCAAAAAGAAAATTACACACACACACACACACACACACATTATTTATGCAGACATATTTGCAGTTCCATTATGAATAAATCGCATATATCTACAGATATATTAAATCGCATGAAGGCCTTTGAAAGTAAGTTTTTTAAATGTGTGCGAAAAAATAAGAAAAATATAAAAACAAAAACAAGAAAAAAAAAACAAGAAAAATAACAAGAAATTATTGATCTTGCGTTGCGCTATAAGTATATATTTGTATGTAGATATATGTGCTTGCTTTAGAAGCGATCCAAGTAACAAAAATTTTAATTGCCTTTAACGGAACTGGTTTTGGATTTAAGCACCAATTGTCGAACGATTGACTAAAAACCCATATTGTCTTGTAGCAACAGTTAGATTGTATGCACGTTCGACCAAACAGGGTCATTATAAACGACGATAAGTATTATTGTGGACAAAATTTGCATCACACAACAACAAAACCGCATTCGATATTTAAAGTTTTTGCAGACAAAAAAAAAAGTGAAAACTAGATTAATTTTGTCAGTTGTCCTCCGCGACAATCAGAAATATGCCTTGAAACTTTGAAGGCACATATATTTACATATATCTAGTGCATAGATATTCTTCATCTGAATGGCCTGAGCTTATCAGCTACATGCACATGGACAGATCTCCAACAACCATCAATAATGTCATAAAATATCGAGACTTGAAACGTTCCGGAAATAGTATTAGTAGTGCTAGTGTTACTAGTTCAAGTCAAGAAAGAGGAGTAATTTCCTGCAAACGCATCTACAGTATTTACGGATAAAGTGAAAAATTGAAAAGAAAACCTTATCAACATCCCAAGACTTATACCAGAAATGAAGATGGGGTTTGTAGAAAGTCGCCATTAACGTTTAGTTAAAAATTCTTAAAAAAGCTAAGCTTCTCCTAGCGAAAACTTTAAGTGCTGATGGGACCTTGAGCACCAAATGTACTTGTTTCTCTAAAAGTAGACTTTGGAATATAAGGTATAATCTTAATATTAATTACATTTCCAATATAACTTGACGATCTCACTTCCGCTCTCAGAATAGTTGAAAGCACGACCATGAATTATTACCCAAGTAAGGAAGCTATTTCGCGGCTATTCATCCATCACATATTTTTTGAGCAAAGGCTATCTGCAGCGATGTCTTCTTTGCGAAATATGCTACAAATTAAATCGTTTCGTAAGGCATTTCTCATTTCCTGATCAATTTGCAATCATCATCCGCATGACTAGCATTTTCCTTTCAAGACTAGACCTACCGTAGTCGTACTTACACTTTTTCCTACGAAAATGGGTCCATTTGATCCATAATCTATGCGCAATTGCTGCTCTCATAAAAATGAAAATGGGAGAATGAAATTTTCTAGAAATACTTGTTGATCAACTAAAGGTCCAAAGTGAAAACAATTGATGTGATCTGTTTGTATGCCAAGACAAGCCTAAAAAACCCTATACCAACCCACAAAACAAACGTTTAGGTAGCAGGAAACGCAAAAAAGAATTCCAGTAAATTCCAGATCACACTTGCTCTTATACTCACTCCACATAAATTTTGCTACAAAAGCATGTTATTATAAGTGAGTGAGTGAGGATGTATGCAATACTCAGAAGGGTTTGAGATGGACTTTTATTGGACCGTCTTGCCCTTTACGCATGTCCATCCGTCCGTTTTGCTTTGTGATGTTTAACTCGCAGATCGGTTTTTGGTGAGATTTGATACACCGACTTGCTTTTGGCCCAGGACGAATGCTATTGAAAATGATTCGGATCGGACAACGTTTTCGATCACTTCTCCTATAGTGTTTCTCTTGTTCTTTTTTGGATAATTCTAGAGTTAAAGTTGATCATCAAGAACATATGAAATTGATATAAAAATCATTTGGGCATAGCAGAAACTTTGAAAACTCTGTTGCATAATGTTTAGAAATTATTGTTTATTATTCTTGATTTGTAATCGGGATTGTTTAACCTCTTTGTAATCGGGAAATTGTTTATATACACTTTCGTCACACTATTCAATCAATGATTTGCTTGTATTAATCAACATTATCTCTGTAGTGGGTTTATTTCATTAAAATTATATTTCATTTTATTAAAAGATATGTTTAATCTCGAACCAGAACAAATATTTTTGTTTGAAATCTTATACTGGTAACAATACTCATACATATGTATTTCTATGTATTGCAACATTAATTAATATACCTACGGTTTTCGTACTTAGGTAGGAGGTAAAATTCTTCTTCGTGTTACTTGTTATCGTTAATATCTCATAAATCAAGTTTGTACACCATTGGATTGCGAGTAGCACAGGATTTTTTTTTACAATAATAGAAAAATTATTTATAGCAAATTGTTTCAAAAATCAAGGGAACTTATTTTTAACAATAAAGGAGCAATTGAAAAGGAATTTATTTTAAGAACCAGCTGAAGCATTAACAATTAATGCACATTGCACAACATTCCATTTGACTGACCACAACAATGTCCTTGATCAATTTCTTCTTCGAAGCTCACGATTAGACTCTTCTCGTTCACAAGCGAATCCTCTGCTTATAACATCTACAAAACAGATGGCAATTACCACATATTCTTCCGACGTTTTCGTTAATTTAACTTGTCATAAAAAAATTTGTTAATCGTCCTGAGTTCAATACGACTGGAAAGGCATCGGCAACCATGATTTATTTTTATTGCTCTTCGAACATTTTCAGAAATTTCATTTTCAATCAGGGACGTTACCTCTCCATGTATCACGTTGAGGATAAGAAAGAAGTGGAGAAGGAGAAGGAGTATGTGAGGGAGTGACCGCACTACAGCCAGCATCAGGTGTACTCTAAGGCACTGCGTGAAAATATTGACTTAGGACTCGCGACTCTTATGTGCGCGGCTGCTCGGTGCGGTAAACTTAGAAAAATTCGATACTCGTCGCCAACAAATAACGTTGAAGAAGGGTTGCGTAAGGTCGACCATTAAATACCTTGCACTACTTCACTTAATATCGTTCTTTATTTCCTTTCGTGATGATATTCAAAAGATTATACTTCGTTTTCATGTAAAGGCATCCTATTCATAAGAACTGTCCTAATCTAAATATGATATAATTAATTTTCTTTTTAAAAATATTATTATTTTCCATACATTTTCGTTAAAAGGTACTTTAAAGTAGGTTTCGTTATCACCTAAAGGTTTATTTCACGTACAGCCTTATGTTGCCCAAATTTGGCAAGGTTAGGTTAAATATTAAATTCTCTTTACCTATCAATTTCTACTCTAAGATAATTAGGCTTTCTTCCCATATGGAGGTTTATCTTGCGTGAGAACGATCATATACGAGAGAGTTCTGCGAATTTTGTGGAGAAATTTTTGAAATTGTAAGCTTTTTTCATCTAACGACTTTAAAAAAAAAGACTTTTAAAAAAAAGGTTCTAAAAATGATCCTATCCAACGCCTTTTCAATAGGGCTCATCCCTGGGCCAAAACTCATCAGTGTTCAATGTCAAAGTAACTAAAAAATTCCTGTTCGAACACGAAAATAAATGAGCAGATCTAAGACGGACAGACAAGCTTAAATCTAATCAAAAATTAAAACAGGTTCCATTTTTAGTCCTTCTGGGTCCAACGACAACTGCTAACCAAGCCACTAAATTAATGAACCCTGCACCACGCGTGGTATAGGATATAAAAATGACATTTGTAAATAGTAAACCGAGGTAAGTCATTCTTGTATCAAACCATGAAATGTGATGTAAATACCTCTCGCAAACTAAAGATTGAGATCTGTTATAACACAAATTAGATATTGTTCGTATTCCTTTAAAAGTTGATGACTTTTCCAATTTATGACGAGCATGCACTTACTTATTTCAGAAATTTAATTCTCTTAAGAGTTTTTTTAATAGAAAAAAAAAATGACGACGGACGGACTTAATTATTCCTCATGTCGCATGTCTGAGTAATTAGAACTGACTGGGACTGAGTAACGTAGGACGGTACGATCTTGTGCTGAAATAAAAATCTAAAATGTTTGCCGCATGTATGAATAAATTTATTATAATGCATTGCGTTCGATTCGCTTTCTCATGTGATACAAATTGAGACGAAATTCATCATAAATAAATTATTGCAGCCATTACCCGCATCAGAAGCAATTAAAATATTTTTTATGTAACTTTTAATTGACTTTTAGTTGAAACAACAACAAATTTCAATATTTTTAACATTTTTCAATAAAAACACTTTTTTTTTATTCTTTGTTCTTTTAAAAGAAATTAAGGTTAACTATCGCTACACTAAATTAGAATGAAAAAAGTACAAAGAGCGGTAGGCAACAAGAACGCAACCAAAACTTGCCAGACAACATTTCATTATAAAGACAACTATGAATGTAGATGTGCCTCGAAATTGCGCTAAAAATCCAACAAGCATTGGATAATCACGGGAATGTTGTAAATGAATTTAATGACTTGGGCTCTTGATTTTTCTATGTATGGATGAATGGTTGTGAATCCATATATATGCCATCTACTGTGTAAGCTGTCCGTGCATATGTCTAACGTGCTAAAACATACGAGTTTTTCTTTTCCTTTTCAAGAAAAAAAAAAAAAAAAAACTACTTTCTACGATCTTTTCTATCCGCTACCAGAGGATAACGGTATGCTCATATTATCGTTATGTTTGTCGTACCAAAACTGATATTTGAAATTCTGTGCACGCATTGTTGGGCGTTTTTCAACGATCCGAGAAACGTTCACGCACGCGCAACTAACACACGATTGAACGCAAAGAATACTACAAATATTTATTTATTTATTATCTCTTACTTATTATCTCTATAAGTAAATTTGCAGAGTATGCATTTAAAGGCCTCCCGAATAACTTAGGTGATATGCTCGCCTGTATTGAAAACTTTACCGCACTTGGGATTTGAATCCGTGATCATTGAGTTGTTTGCCTACTCGGCAAAAAGAAATTTTGGGTATACGAATAATAATACTATCGGGTTGGCAAGGGAGAACTTTCCTTAGAAATTTATATTTAATTTTAGTTCAAATTCTGACAGTTTGACAAAAATGAAATTCATAACTGCTAACCTTGAACTTGATGCGAAAATGTACAAGTGCCATATGAATAGTATGGGTGTAGTAGTTGGCTCGTTGTCAAAGGGGCAACAAAGAGAATATTGATTTATTTTTGAAAAAATTGCTTTAGTTTGGCTGGTATGCCGTTTTCACTGTAAGGCGCATATAGCTCACTTACTTGTTTTTTTCTTCTTACCAGCAATAATTGTTAGGTTATAAAAACAGAATTTCATGTCTAGTTTGAAAAGCGAAACAATGTTTTAATAAGTGAGAGTTGTAGACGCGGACGTGGTTGCTAACGAATCGCGAAAACACATATATCTCTCCTGTAACACTTTATTAACAATTATCGTTCATATCAAAATTTCTTTTCAATGACAAGTAGACGCACTACAAGTTTTCCCTAAACTTAGGTTTGATGAACTACGAATATATTATGTAGTTAAGCGGTTAACTGAAATTTCCTCCACTTTTTCGAATCTCACGTAGATATCAAAACGTTCCCTAACACATGCACATATACTATAACGCTACAAAGCCGGCTTATTCACTGGGGAAAGGTACAAAAAAAAAAAAAAAAAAAAAAAATCAAGAGCTCTTTAAACATTTGGCAAATTGTCATATTAACCCAAATTTTTTCTTGCAATGCTTTCAAAATATGCTTTTGCAAGTATTTGCCTTTGTCTTCGGGTATGAATGCTTGTGAAAAAATTGTAAATAATATAAAGATTTTTATACAATACAATGTGCAGAGGCACATGTATGTTAATTGCTATTAAAGTACTTCATGTCAACATTTTTTACATGTATTTGCAAACATATGCTAAGCGGTAAAGATAAAAATGTGGTTTAAGAGAAGATTTGCAGTCAATGAATTAAATTCGAAAGAGAAATTGTTTATATCAAATTCTATATCCATGATCGGCTAATCACATTGTATTCGTGAGAAATAAAAATGCTATTTAAATGCTTCATAAAATGTGTTTATTATCGATAAACATGACGTTCATGAGCTAATGTTAAGTGTGACTAGTTTTTGTAAAATTATATATTGAAATAAATCTATAAAATTAATAAATAAAATTATTGAAAAATAATGAGATGCAAATAAATGTTGAACTGTCGGGACCTATTGGCACCAATAATGCTTTAACGTCTTCAAGTAATGAAAAAAATTCTTGAAAATAGGTTAGAAACAGAAAATAATTTAATTGTGATCACGCTCGACAGCACTTGTGGTATCGAGTACACATATATATTATGTTTGTGCAGCTATACGCAACACCAAAAGGGACTTAAGATAGATTAGCCTTTTATTATGCCGGTTGTCTGTTCGTTCAATGTCTGGCAATAGGTGAAAACACTATACCTATATATTTTCAAGAAACTCCGTCCTTGGACCATGACATGTCGGTGTATCAAATTTCTTCAAACTGTGACATTTAGGTTGAACACAAGAAGTATAGACGGACAGACAAGCTTAGATCGATTCAGAAAGTGCTTCCGAATCAATCGGTAGAATAACAAATAGACCTATCCTAAGTCCTTCTAGGTGTTACGTACATACGTACTAACACTTAACAAAGCCTTAGTATAAAATATTACAATCTTCAGGAATTCGCGAAAAAAAAAATGCTAAGTAGCAGTATTTCGGCATAACAAATTCATGTGAAAAATTTTGATCCGATGGAGCAATTTTTTGAACTGCCTATCATGCTATCTTTGCATTCCTATGAAAGCTAACTTTTTATGTGGAAAAATATTTCATGATGAAAATTGCTTTATTACAATGATGAGAACATATGTCATGTACACATATTATGTCAGTTGACGTTTCGGGGAAGCTCCAAGATCAGGACGTTGATGAAAAGTATGCCTTGATTTGTAGGTATTGTAAAGTCTAAAGACTAATAATTTTATAATATTACAGGTAATAAAATTCAATTGAAAATGCAATAAGTATTTTTCGTCATTATCTAATTGCTGGTATTTAAGAAATTAAAACAAATTAGTGAATAATTTTAGTATAACAAAACAATTATTTAGTTAATTCTTCCATAACAGCATTTAGTGTAAAATGATGTTATGGAGCAACATTTGCTTTCAGTCATCTAATTATCTAATGAAGAATTCAAGAAGAAGATGGCAGACTGAAGCTTCGCATATATTGTATGCTCTCGCTTTGACTTCGCATTAGCGTTGGCTTGAATCATTTTCCAGCCCGATAACAGTCAGTAAAGTTTACGAAAATGAAACACTGTATCATTTCCCAATTGTTTGAGTGAGTGTAATGAAAAGTTGCTTGTACGATAGTCATTGATATCTAAAAGCGTTCAGAAGCAATGTTTTGAGGATATAAGAAGAAATTCTTAAGTGCAGGCTCCGAGTATGATAGGACTCTCCAAATATCACACTAAACTTTATGTCGTACAGAACTAATGTATAAAAATGTCTTCGTTGCTTTAAAGGTCTCCTTGAGATTAGCATAATATAAAGTCTATTTTTTTTTTTCTTCTGTTTTCAGGTACCGACTCTGAAGCCTTGAATAGACTACCGATAGTCCCGCTCTCTTTAGAGAACGAACAAGAGAAAACAGCCACCATAGGACCGCCAACAGGAATAATGATGTCGTCGCCACCGTCAGGTGTACAAACAGATGCCGAAGGTCTGATATTGCCAAAGAAATTGATCAATCCCTGTCTCGAATCAACGGATCGCAAACAATTGCATCGCGAATTGAAATTCACCACAAAAATGTAATAAAATTTCATATATATAGAATTATGAAATAGAAATGTTTTTTTTTTTTGATTTTTCTATTCTTATTACACATTATACAGGGGTATAAATGTTTTAAATCAGAAATCTGAACTGCAAAGAGCTTATGAGAAACAAAGAGAAAAACAACTGCAACAGCAACAGCATGACCAGCATTCACCCACTATAGGCCTTAAAGGTGAATTGAGTCGTGTGATAATGGAACGAGCGCAAAAACATGAACAAGCCCGCCAACAGGAAACAGAAAACGATGAAGACAAACAATACGTAAATCCTGAATATTTGAACATTAAAGCGAAACTGAAACAGACCACAGACTTTAAATAGATTAGAAAATAAATAAGAAAAAGTGTCAGAAATAATTGCTTTTTCCTTTTTTTTTTTTTTCTTTTTGTAATTTTCAATATCCAAAGTTCACGTTCTCCCTCTCTCTGTCGGTCTCGTTCTCGTTTAAATGTTAATTTGTTTTATAGAGTAATGCGTAAGGTTCGGTTTAATGGTGAATAATTAAATATAAAAGTTTTATGTTGTTTTTAAATGTGTATGTGTAACGTCATTAATTTACTTGATATTATCTTCAATTTTTCCATTTTTTCTGTAAAAATACTACAAACCATGAGCTATTATTAATTTTAAGTGAAATTGAAAAAAAAAAAAAAATTAAAAAAATTCTATATATAATTTTTATAACCGTAACTCTCAAATAAGAAAAAAAAAAAAAGGAAAGAAAGAAGGAAACATTCTCTAACACTTTAAGTATACATGTAATTAGAAAAAGAAATTAAAATAATAAAAATAAATAAATAAATAAAAAAGAAATTAAAACAAATACACTTAGTAAAATCTTTTTTCTACTAGTTATTTATTAGCTAAAAAAGAAATCCAAGAGTTTTTAGTATATAGGAAAATATTTTTCATGTGTAACACTTACTGAATGAACCCTTAACACACGACAATGCAAAGATTTACTTGTAATTTAATTAAGTATGAAAAATGTAAAAGTAAAAAAAAAAAAAATAAAAAAAATAAAAAAAAAACAAACAATAATGAAAATGGAAAGTATATTTAGATGTTATTAATATTTTTGAATAGTTTATGTGAAAAAAGAAAAATTGAAGAAAAATTTGAAAATAAATTTAAAATCTGTATTTAGCTCTTATAGTATGACAACTTTTGTGTATGTGTATATTTAAAAGAAAATTTTATTTTATTGTAGTAACAAATTAAAAAAAAAAATTAAAAAACAAAAAAAACAAAAACATTTTAAAAAAATATTTAAAAATTGTCTTCATTTTTTGCATGCTTTTCCTTGGGTTTGTAAATAAAATGTTAACTCGTTTTCATAGCTCCCTCGAGCGTAACTTGCCAGACGACCTTTACCAACATGCGAATAAAAACCGCAATATTTTACGCATTATACGCATTTCCCTGCCTGACTGATGCGAACACGTTTTCAAGTGTACATAACGCTTACCGTTTTCTTCTTTTTTTTTTTTTTTGTTCACGGCGATTACAACGACTCCAAGTTGTGGATAGTTCGAAAAATGTTGCCCAAATGTGCATTGTCCCAACCATTGAATTGAATTGTTTGATAGTTTGGAAAGTTGAAATGCTAAAAGTAACAAAAGTGATTCTTCCTTAAAAAGAAAATATTATTGAAAAAAAAAAAAATGAAATTTTTTCCTTCATTTTTAAATCACTTCTTTCGTTTACAAGTTTGTAAAATTACCTTTCACAGCGACAAACCTATATGGCTATAAGGACAACATATCAAATAAGACATTGATCTGTGGGATGCGGTGCAAGTAAAGTCACGATAGTGCAATCGTTTGAGCATGCTGTGCATGTTGCCCGTGTACTAAAACTATGAACTCTTTTTTTTTCCAGTGGAACTGGAAAATACTGTAACTTAAGTATGTTAAAAAACTATCTTTAGGCTTTATGCTGCATGACTACAAGCCAAGTCCACATGACTTCATTTTGTTTTCATTATGAATACCTTAAGCTATGCATCAACAGATGGGCGAAGCGTTACGTTAAGTTTTTTGTTTATTCTAAAAAATAATGTTGTGAAGTTCCAAAAACTTACCAGTGAAGCTTTTCGATTAATTAAGTAACACAGCAAAGAGGTTATACACCGTTTGGAGCAACTCCTTTTAATGCCCGCTCTTCACTTGTATAATAATTGATTGCAGGACGGATCGAAGATACATTCAATCGATATATCGACTGCATGAAAAAGTTGGGCACTTATTCCTCCTTACATTTATGCGTTTCCTTGACCACGAGATTTTGTTAAAGCTTAAAACTTACAGCCGTATTCTGAACAACATTACACAAAGGCCACAAGTCACAAAGCAGCCACAAGGATTTACTTTTCTTCTGTGGTTTTCGTAACTTAATAACTTGTGTGTAATAACAAAAAGGTAAAGAGAGGAACATTTTACTGTGACTTTTACTCTGGAATATCAAATTTGATGGCAATTATGACAAGAAAACACAGAGGCACACAGGCAAGCTCGATTAATGCGACTTAAAAGCTTTCTACAATTTTGAGGTTAGAATTTAGAAGACAGGAAACACATTAACAGTTTTTACAATAGTGAGGCGACCGCATGTGTTAGGGGTTACGTTTGCCTTTTTAGATAAAATCTAGAAAGTATAAAAATGATAAGAAAAATTCGACAAACAAGAGCTATTCCGCAATTCATCTCGATAAAGAGTAAATATATCCTTTGACGTGTCCCTGATCCATAACTGCATTCTTTGCAAATCTTTTATGCACTATGCTGGTACATAGTAAACTATTGCATATGGTCTATCGACAAGCAAAATGCATCAAATGCTTATAAATTCCTTTATGCTTAATAAGTTTTGCCTCTCCACGGACGATACTAAAATTGAAGTTAGCAATGCATTTATATAGCATTAGTTAAACAGAGGCATTCCCATAAAAAAATGCAATAAAACTAATAATAGCAATAATATTAGGTAGTCCGGAAACGTCTTGCGGCTTTTCGCCATGAAATGAAATGTTTTTTTTTTTTTTTTATATAAGAAATACTGTTGTTGTTTTGAATGAATTAACTTTTCCTGCGATCTCACGAATCGAAATCTTTAGTTGGTCGTCAGCAATAGTATTTGGCCTACAAGAACTCTGGAGCTTTCAGTGAACGGTAAAGCTTTCACTGGAAATTTCCAGAAAGAAGCTTCGCAAAACGAATTTGGCAACTGCATCCTGCACAGCACATATATTTCTATGTGCTGCTACGACTCTTTTTCCCTCCTTTGAAATAAAAAATAAAATATGCTTTATATGCTCCCCTCGATCTTCCACGTCTTCCTACTATATGTCTCTCACTACTATAACGCAAGCGATCACTGAAAGTTTTTTACAAAATAGACGTAAGGCTGCATACATGCATACATACATAAGTATGTGGTGCACCTTTAACATTATCGGTCTAGTCGCCTAAAAAAACTTATTTTAACCTGATGTCGGGAAAAACTGTATTAAATTTCCGGACTACCTAATAGATATCAATTAATGAAAAGTGTGCAAGAGTTCAAAAAAGTTATGTTCCGAGATATCTCATGTACTCACCACATCTAATGCGAACATATAAATATCCTGCACTTTTCTACTAATTCATCGCATGCGAAAGGATGTACTGGAGTCATTTTTTTCGTATTCGTATGGAATTTGTAATTGATATCTACAATAGTATGTAACTGTCAGCGAAAACAAGTTGCAATTTGCAGTAACTTTATTTTTTACGACCACCGAAAAATGTTGATATATTCATTTTGTCAAAACGTTTGCACGATCCAAAACGACACAGATCAATATCAAATTTTGAACCAATATAAGGATGTTTGCCCGTCCGTCCATCCATTTGTTGATTTACCTATAGTGAGTTTACCGCTCGTCAAAAATATTAAGATATTGTCTTAAACTTTTCCCCTTTAGCAGTTGGAAATCAAAGTTGGCCAAATCGGTTAAAGTATTTAAACTGAGAACACTTCTGTTATAGAGGTAGAAAGAAAGAGAAAAGAAAAAATTTATTTCTTGCGGAAAACTGATAAAATTCGGCCTCGCCCAGAGATCCAAGGAATTGAAATTTTACTTCTTTACAGTTTGTTTTGCTTGCTTTTTAAGATAAAGGGGATGGATACAAGAATTTCAGCCGAAACCGACTAATTGTTCAAGTTTGGCTTAGTGGCGTATCAAATTTGCAATTTCAACCTTCATTTCTTAAATCAGATAACTCGTGTAAATGGAACGATTTTCAACTGCCCAAGCGATTTTAAAAATTTGAATAATAAGTAGAGCAACACTTAGGCTCCTGTATATATATATATATATATATATATATAGCTGACTTAATGTTACAGAAAGGGTGATAAGCTTAATATGTTTCGATGGTTTGGTAGTAGGGGTAACAAAGAGAAAGAGCTAAAGATGTAGTGAAGATAAGCAATAAAATCTTGTGAACGCGATAATAATTGAACAACATACTGATTGTGCACACATTAGTACACCCATCTCTATATTTGCATGAAAGATTGGTTATATGAAAATACGAATTGAGATCTTGAGTCCAAATTGTCTTAATATCAGTTAAAGTTCGTGAATCGGGTCAAGTTCTTTCTAAGCGAAACATAAATAAAAAAGTAAAACTTTATACGCTTTATAGCAAATTTCGAATACTATCGCATGACTAAAGTCGATGGGGAGTAGATTATCATATTACAATACAATAGTTTCGAATTTTTAACTGATCAAGGATAAATATATTGTATGTGTATATGTGTGTGTGTATGTGTATGTTATAAATTGTAAATGCGCGGTGATTGTATGAAAAGTATACAAATCTGTAATCATCATTTTCATAGCTATATAGTATTTTGTGTGTGACGCTGGTCATAACGCCGCCATACGAAAACGAAAGTTAATTGAAATTTCGCAACAAATGAGGGATCGGTGTGTGCTTTTTCAAGTGCTCGCGTTTATGTATGTATGTAGTGTCAAGCTGTGTGAAATATTTGGTATCCGGCTGTATATGGAAATAAATTTATTTAACTAGAAGCACCTGGTCTTACTTTGGTTTACAATTTCACGCCATTATGTGTGAGTAAGCCAGCCTTAGCGTGCGTGTGTATGTATACATTTTTTATTCAATTATATTTACATTTTTCAACGATGTGTTGATTTATATTGCAAAAAATGCATTACATAAATAAACAAAAGTGTATAATAGAAAATATTTAAAAAATTTTGTAACTTTAATGAATTCAAAGAGTCTCAAGTTACTTTCTTCTTGTGATGGAAAAATGTTTATGGCCAGTGTGTGATTAGAGAAAAAAAGAGGAAAAAAATTTGAGCCAATATAAGCATATATTGGTTACATTATGTACAAGTCGTTTAGTTAAATAAATAGCGCAGTTTACATTTGAAAGACTTTTACCATGATATCAGCAACTAATTAAATTCGATGCCCGCTACCGTCGAAAAAAGTTAAACTAATTTTGTTATCGCGTTCGTAACTTAACCAAAAATCGATTAAATCGTAAAGTAGACCTGCTTTTGGTTAGAGTGAGAATGTATGTTGAAATTAGGTCATATTTCTTGTGTACGTACATAACATGGCATCGGCTTTCCTTACTTCTCCTGACCAAGCTCGAAAAAAACCCATTTGCCAGCAAATCTTTCGCTAAAACCTCGGGCTCGGTTTAAAGTTTTTGCACTATCGTGGCAGCGAGAACTCTACGAGAACGTAATTTTCAATTTTAAGGGAATAGCTCATAAATTATGCTCGATCTCGAATGTATTATTAACCTCGTTTTTGCGTTTCGTCATGTGAGCTTGCGCTATAATGTAAACCCAGACTTGGGAATTGACATAACTTATGGACACTAGAACTCTTTTTAATATGCCCTCGTCTTGAAACCTGAACCTGACTATTTTAAAAAAATTTGCGAAACCTATACAATACACAGCCTATAAAAGAGCCGCCTGTATTCGCCCCAAAAAAATCTCAATTTTTAGTTTGTAACGTAAACATTTTTACATAAAAATTGTTTTTCTGCTTGAAATAAGTAAAAATGGCAGGCGAAGATAGTCTACGATATGTTAAAGATGGAAAATGGAAAAGAAGTTCAATTTAGATTAGATTCGGTCAATTTAGAGTAGTCTCAGGTCTTGATAGCCATATGATCAAGCCAAAATGCTTAAGAGAACCAAGTCAACGAGGGAAGAGAGAATGTCTGCAACGTCACATATCCTTTAACTTTAACGAATCTGTTCAAGTTTTCTAAAGATCTAACTCATCTTATCTCTAAGTCAAAGAAGCTATCAGAACAATTTTGTTTCATGCGGGCTTCGCGCACCCACACACATATTAAGGGATAAGACCTAAAAAGGAACGTTTGTGACATATATTTTTGAGATTATTATACTTTGTTGTTGTTGTTGTTGTTGTTGTTGTCGTTATTATACGCTGTTGTTTGGATACTTAAGTATTAAAAAAAAGTTAATTCTGAAAAATATTAAAAAAATGGTAACATCGCAGTCGTCTTCGCCGGGACACTATCAATTTAAGGACTTCTGCGGCACAAAGCGTAACTGGTTCTTACTTGCAGTAAGAGAGAAAAGAATTTGCTAGCGGAACAAAAAAAAAATATTTTAAATATTTGAACAATGAACAATGTTTCAGTTAAAATGGCTGCCGTGTTCAAAAATCGTGTGCAGAGAGAAACCCTTTTAAAGTTGTTCGAAAAATCAAATTTTTTACTCTATTTAAAAGTTTTCCGCGCTCACAGCCGTCTTTTTATGTTATTCTTGAGTATTGATTTAAAGGACCACTTAAGTCCACAAAAAAGGTTACTTTTTCTCAAAAATTTGTCAGAGGTCTTTCCTCTTAAGTAAAAATATATATAACGCAGTGAGCGTTAAACAAATAGCTGCGGCCGGAATGACAATATTGTAAATATCGCCAGCTTTTGGTGTCAAATACCTACTTTAAACGTCATCAAAAGTATGAAAGGAATAAAAGTTTACTTTTTCAATCGAAAGCCATTTATCAAGTCTCCAATAGGAAGGAAATGGTCTAAAGAAATAACCCAATATGGTTTCTCATATATGAGTTTTAAACCAAAATCTCAAATTTTTATGCCTTACACTGCTTGCGGTACAAGTATGTAAAACCCAGAAGGACTTGAAATATGTCCACTTTTTGTTATATCAATCGATTTAGAATAAGCTTGTCTGTCCATCTAACCGTCCATCTGTCTTTTGAGTCTATTTTTGAGTCCACTTTACCAAAGACGAACGCTGTACTTTAGATCGGACGGCTATTCGATGCGATGTGCGCGATGTAGTAATGGGGGTTACGGTCTACTTTATTGTTCCTATTCCTTCATTTATTTATTATTGATAGGTTCGTATCAAAAGAAATAAAAAGCATTTGATTGAAGGGTGTGAGTATATCAGATTCGATGCATGGCACCTATAGCTTTCCTAGTGAAAATATTATACAATTCCTTTTAAGATTATTCATAACAATGTCGATAACAAAAAATTACTACTCGCCAAGCAATTGATACTTAATGCCTTAAATTGCGTAATTGTGCAGAGACGTAGCTTGTTGAACTGTAATTAGACAGCAGTGTTTAAAATTGTATCAACACTAAGTTTTCTTATGTTGTTTTCAGAAATTTGCAAGGGATATCAGGCTAATTCAGCATAACTACAGTGATTTGCTCTCATATCGGAAACACACTTAACATCGTCACTAATGGTGTTATTGGTTCCTGTAGAGCATTGGCCTTAGTGAACAGTAGTCAGACAGCTGAGTTGAATTTACTGACACACAAACATGTGTACTGAGCGTGACGCCAGCGGTCCGCTTCATAAGCTTGATGAAGAAGCATTGATTTGCCTCTACAATCACTACGACCTGGACGCATAAATTGCATAACTTTGATAAGGGCAGAGGCTTTGGCCGCATAGCTTAAAAGTTCAATATCTTTGGGAGTTTCGATTTCGAACTTAAGCCATCCAAAAATACATCCATTTCGTCGGGCTTCATCTACCATCCATCGTACATAGTTTTAAATTCACTCAAACTTAAACAAAGTGGCTGCAGGGTCCCTTGACCCCGCATTAATATTGGAAATCAAATTCTTGACGGAAAAGAAAATTGACATCTGTGTCGTTGAAGTTAACATCTCAACCGCGCTCCATACGGACATGAATTGATCGTTCAACGGTAGCCTTATCTCTCAAAGCAGCGCAAACAAACACAAACGGCACAATATGTCAATTCATTGAAGAAGTAGCCATAGCGTATGTTAAAAATTTAATTGATTCACATTTTATTATGTTAACCAAGTAGTTGTCTATTGACGTAAAGCTTTTAACTAATTATTGCGTTTTACTCGTATGTAAGCTATTTAAAGCGTCTGTGCATTTGTTTGTGTGTGGATAAACGCACCGAAACCACTGCTAAATGAACTGATTTTCATAGTTTACAGTTGAGCCTGTTTTTGTACGCTTCGTACGTGTGTTTTTCTTGCGCTTCTTCTTTATGCGATTGGTTTTATGCGACTTATTTTGACTGTAAGAGTGAGAGAGAGAGAGAGCGAGAGTATGTGCGTTTTGGACTACGATGAGTCGCATTGAATTATGGGCATAGTCAAAAATTATTACAGATTTAATCATTCATTTCATTTAGATGGTACCTACTTGCTACGTTGTAAATCTTTGACATATTTTGTAGGAGCATCTATTTCTATGCTATCCCTCCCCACCGCATAAGATAATTTCTCTTTCATGTGTTGTGGAAAATCATTTGTTATACCTATTTATGAAATTTCTGAATACTTTTTTTTTGCGGTTTTCTTTCTACTTTATCTATCAACCGCATAAAAACGGGTTTACCTGTACTGTTACATGGTTGTAGTTACCATTTGCGGTAATGAATTTAGAGTAAAATATTATAGCAAACTTATAAAGCACGTTACAACAAACATTTTTAAGCAATTACGGCGACAAGTTTCCTGATGTATAATATCTATCTAACATGATAAGTTTTCAAAGAATCATTTATGTGGCTTTAGAAGTTAATTTTTTGAGTGAATGCTCTGTGTATAGAATGAGTTAACACTTTAGTCGCTTCTCCACGAAGCTATGTTTTTCCAGTTGAGCATATGTCGAGCGCTTTCAATTCAATCTTTCGAGCTCAACTTTCAACGGCAGCTTCATAGTAAGAATATTTAATGGTGATCGTAGATTTTTTAATTTTGTCTCTCTCCTAAACCTTTAGAGTGTTTGAAAAAAAAAATTCTCTTCACCTCTTTTTAATATCAGTATTTTCCAAAAATCCGAACCTATTTACTAGACATTGAATGTTATTTCAAACCCAAAAAGATCCTCTAAAATATGTGTTTTTTTTCAGAGGCAGAGAGAGAGAGAGAGAAAGAAAGATTTCCTTGACTTCTTTTTTTTTTTTGGGTTAGTAAATTTGGAGAAAATTCCAACTACTTTCGCGCTCACAAGATATTAAACCCATTTAATGAACTGGCGGGTCAGTGACATCACGTATCTGTCAACTCTTCGGAGAAGGAAACGTCTACAATAATTCTAGATTTCTTCAGGCTACGCATAATAGTTTATTTTCATATCCTGACAGTGAGAAAAGTGGGGGTCATAACCTACCTTTCTTAAAACAAAAGGCGACACATCTTTCCATAAAAATTCGATTCATTTAGTATGAGAACGCTGACCATACAGCAACAGCATATTCTGGTATAGCCCTTCCTTCACATATTGTCTTTTATGTGTATATTACAGCGCAATACATTCTTTGCTTTATTTGAGAGTTTCTTATGTACACACAAACTGAAGCGAAGAGACCGCCCAAACCAACAAACGAGACAAAAGCTTTCAACTTGTGCGAATCAGTCAGTGAAGTATTCAGTTGTACATATATAGTTATAGCATCAAGGAATTGAATGAGCATCACGTGACCAATTTACTGCAATCTCAAAAAAAAGAAAACTTGACTGAGATCCAGAGTTAAAGCAACGCAATCGTCAACGTACGTTAAGATATGGAATGATTTGACAGAGGTGGAGAGTTCACTTACGAACCAAAAAAAGAGAAAAATAAATCTTCATTGACTGCCTTGGAGGATTGCTGACGAGACCTTTAAATGAATTAAGAAGCAGGTTTAAGAACCTGCCAGGAAGATAAGAGGATAACCAATTAACTAAATGAAGGCAAAAGCTTAAGCGGTACAATTTTCATAATAACATATACTTGACGAAGACGTTATTAAAATCGATGTAGATAACATCTGAATGATGACTTTGGAGAACGATTTGAAAGCATGGCAAGTGAATTGAAGGAGGAATGGTTTACTACTGGCAAGCATAAATAGTTGATCCGATTGTGTGAGGTAGGCAAAGTTCACCCAGAAAATATTCGTTTGTGCGGTTGCCAAGCGCCTGCCATTCCCGAAATGAAGACCAAACAATCTTAGAAATGATAGAAATTCAGCTAATGAAGAACAAGGTAGGATCGATACTTTAATGGAACAATTTTAATTCTCTCAGGTACTCCCTTAGTCAAGAATATGGGAGACATTAAAATACTTTCGACGAATTGCCGTAAACCTCCTAATGTAATGAGAGATTTTCAAAGATAATCTCAAGGTTTAAACCCTCAGTAGAATAACGGATTCTTAGGTGCCTGTTGGGGCAAAAATGGGTTTCTTGCTTCCTTTTGTTGTTTCAGGCGCATTGTTAAAATTCTTTAACTTTTTATTTGTTAAACTGGGTAGTGTTGTTTCAACTTTGTACAATAGAACCATCCAAGGCGGTAACAAGTTGTTATTGAAATACTTTTCTTAATGCTAAACCGGTCTACAGAAGTGATTGATTAAAAAAAAAATTTTTTCATTTAATCTACTGCCGGAAGATACATGCTCTAGAATTTTAAAAGAAAGAAAATCAATTTTCTTGCAAAATGCTAGAATTTGAAAATAAATGTACGTAAATAAATCGACAAGGCGTGGAGGCAAAAATTAAAAACTATTAACCGTTAAAAATTAGTCTAACAGTTCAAAAGTTATGCTACTGCACCTGCCACCATGTATGTTACGTGTGTGCGAATAAGTGTCCACCGATTATTTAGTGAAGTTGCACGAGTAGGAATTAATGGGAATAGGAAGGAAGGACAGGAGTAAAGGAGTAAGCTCGCAGTATTTTATTCAAATTATTTTCCATCGCTAGGTACTACTTTCGGCTTGTTTTAAAAATAATGCGAATCGCATGCAAAAAGAACAAATTGTTTTTTGGGGGCTATATACAAAAAAGCCTATATCTGGGATACCGTTGTAACAATGGAAGCATCATTCAAGCACACCGGAACACATCTATTGAAACCCTGTTAACCAGAAGAAGTAATAGGTGCTGATAACCGCCAGGGGGAGTAGGACATTGCAGGTTAGAACCGCAATCATTTTCTGAGCGAATTTTCCTACGTGAATCCAAATTTATCCAGGCTGAAACCTAACCATGCCGTGGTTTTTGGCATCTTATTTGCGGTCCTCATTCCAATTGCATCAGTTGATGTCGATAGCTTTCCCTATTAAAAGTGCCAAATTTCGAGCTGATCTCTCGCAAAGTGGCCTTTGTGGATACGCAGTATTATCATTGATGTTATTAGTGCGCCTACACTGTATCACTTGGGTTTTGGGTATCGTAATGCGTCCACTGTTCATCACTTGTAATGATTTAGAAACGTTATCCTCCGAATTATTCAGGAAAAATTTAGTTTGGGGCAAATTGCGTTTATGGACACAGAAGTACACCTATTCAAAGGAAATACGTTGTGTACACATTAGTGTGATGATGTATATGGGTGCGTAGAAGCTTAAAAATACAAAAGGAGAAATCACCGTTTTATTCTGCACACTACTACTCAGTGCATAAACTCTCTCTTATTAAGAAGACAGGGTTGTATTCACAAACCCTATACTTATAGCCAACATTTGGTTCAATTGCTTAATGCTTCCCAACTGCCTTTGTACTTCCATGTATACAAGAAGACGGATATCTCCTTAGTGGCTGTTCGCCCCACCCACCAAGCTCATTTTGCCCATCCTTTTCAAACCTACGCAGCTAAAAGTATTTTTATATCCGTCTAGTCTATGTGTTCCTTGTCGATTTGTTAAACGAAACTTTTCTATCGAACGGAGAGTATCGTGGATTCGTCGTTAACTGAAGATGTTTCCCTCACCGCAAAATTGTTTTAAAGTCAAATAAAAGTATTACAAAAATTTGTTAATATTTTTATATTGATTGTCTCTGCTTGAACTTTATTTAGTTTGTTATCGTTGATCGTGTTGTTGTTGTGTGCGTTTTTTTTATTTTTTTTTTTTTTATAATTTCCTGCATAGCCAATTATGGCAACTGCTTTGGACTACCGCTAGTTTAAACGAAATTATTGATAAAGATAATAATAAGACTATAAATAGGAGAAGAGAAATGAAAGAAAAAGCGCAAAACGCACAAAACGGTAAGCAACCTTCACTCTGATACAACCGCAAAAGCAATCAATAGTCGTTATAAAGCACGCGTCCGCCTGTCAGAAGCGACAACATAATTAACACTCCCAACGAGTTGTTTGAGTTGAACGATGGCAACAGCCAAGTCTCCACATGTAAACGTTGGTTCGTGTGTGAAAAAAAA
>NW_023998421.1:7956213-8084391 GCF_014805625.2 Glossina fuscipes | reverse complement strand
TTGCTGTTGCTATTGCTGTTATTGTTGGAGTTTATATAAATGCATTGCACTGCCCCAATGATACATACATACATACTCACATACACATATGTGTGTGTGTGTGTTGGTTTCAATTTTTCTCTTTTGTTGGCATTTTCGTGTTTACTTTGGTTAGCTCCCTACATTGTGTATTGCGCTTAGAGCAGATATTCAACGTTAACCGCAATAATAGAAAACGTTCGTTCATTGCTTACTGCACGCCTGGTATTAAATATCTCATGGAGGGACCTGCTTAATTTGCGATTTGTGTTGTTTTTGTGTTTCGTATTTTTTATTTTTTTTTTTTTATTCGTTTACGTTTTCACTAGCTCCGAGTGGAGGGAGATAACAATTTTAGGGGAATCTTTATAGAGACTTTGTGTTTACTATTTGTTTGTTTGCTGTAGAAAAACAATTTCACATTTGCTTGTAGGGGAATATTATTTATTAAAAGTGTTTCTCTATACATATATATATATATATATATATTTATATAGCTCATGTATATATATATGCATATATACATGATGTATTACGATATGTGCGGTGTGTATAAAAAGCGAGGCGAGTAAAGTAAAATGTTTTCTCCTCTTCCTTTCTTTCGTTTATTGTAGTAATATTCATGTACTACTGGAAGGAGAAATATTGTCTGGTTGTGATAATTGCATTTTAATTTCAACAGGAAATTACGAAAAAAGTTCTGATTTTCATTTCCATAAAATTGATGTAAAGTCCATAAACGAGCAGGAGACCACCTTTGAATGCATATTACATTAACATTAAAAAATAAAATCTTTAAAAACAAAATAATTATTAATGATGCCAGAAAACGTTTTCGTTTAAGGATTAAATGATTCATGTCGCTTCTAAAATGCAGAAATACGCAATAAATATATGTCATCACACGTATATATATATACATACATAAATATTAAAAATCCAAAGAATTTAAGTGACTTGCGAACATTGCGGGACTGACGCCGGGCATGAGAATGGTGAAAGTCTTGCATCTACATTCTTCGGACTTCTTCCGATATTCAGGCTTCTTCCGCACTGCTAAACTTGTTATTCATCTTTGATTTGTCGGAAGCGAAAGAAGTACCAAAATGCTAAGGCTTAACTCCTAGGAACTCGATTTTTTTTAAGCTGAAACTCATTGCAGCCCAGTCCTTCCACTATCATATACCACTACCTGCGTAAAACTTTTGCCGAATTAAATAAATTATTTATAAACATCTTTTTCACTTGTATTTTATTGCAAGTTATCCTTTGTAATACCTATCTGCTGTCTATACTGACACTAAGGAAGAACATTTTCCATTGCCTATAAAACACCAGCAAGTGATCGTGAGTTAACGCCATGAGCCATGTGACGGCAAAAACCGCTTTAATTGTCTAAACATAAGACAGAAAATGTTTGGCTGCGATCCACTTTGTTCGTTTAGAATGGCAGATCGAATTCGAACTCCGATGTGATACATCCATAGCTGCCACGTATAGCAGGTGCGGTTCTAATCTTCAGTTTAGTAACAGTTTGTTGCAAACACAACTCCAATTGGTTGGCAAACTTGCAATTTGCTTCAAGATAAGTTTTAATGAGAAGGCTTTTGTAATGATTTTTAGTTTTCCTTTGAAAGTAAAACTAATTTTTTCTTGTATATTAAGTTAAGAAGGTAACTATTCGATCGACTATTAACGTTACAGAAACGTATACTACTGGCTCTAGAGAGTAACAGCTCAACATCCTGAGTCAGTTAACCCGTATCTACCTTTCTCTCCATCTGTCATTTGCTTGCCATTCATATGTGGTACAAATCTTTCAATCAGGGTTAAAGAAGATAATGACCAGCTCATAAAAAGTCGACAGTCTTTCAGCGTTCGATACATTTGAACAAATTGAGTTGCACTTGAACTCTTGAAGTAAGTTTTACTTTAAGTTAACCGAGCCGATTATAAGATCCTAATGACATTCGTCCCACCGAATATAGTAAGAATGATTTAACCATTCTACTAATGACTGAAATTTCTAAAGTTTTTGGCACACAATCCTTTGAACCATAACTTACTTTTGGGGATGAGTTTTTTAGAGTTTAGCTTTGCTTTTACTTCGACGACAACCAGACTTATCTGGAAACTTGATCCCAACGCGCGATGGTCCGTAGCTCTTCTGTCGAAATACGAGAAAGTGTTTCTGGTGTTCCACAAAGTCCTCTTTTTGGGATCCGGCTTCTCTAGTATTTCCATAAATGCTTGAGTTACATTTTGCCGTAACTCCTACATACATGTACGCGCTAATGATGCAAAAATCTACCTCGCGCGGGTACGCGAACTGTTCACTTTAGTGAAACAACGAAGACTTAGATCGCTTTAAGCCTTGATGCACTGTTAATAATTTCAAATTCAATACAAATAATCTCAAGCCTATCGTTATATCATCCACTCCATTCAAGATTTCATTTTTCCATCATGCATTAAAACAATGAACGAGAAAATGAAGTTTGCTAATGCGGTCTCCAATGTCAGTTTCAAATTTAACTCTTGTCTAAACGCTGATGATCGCGTTAATTTTATGACAAAGCGTATGTGTTCAAAATATTTTGAGGAAATTGTGGCTCACCACATCGCACGGTTCAACTCCAGCCAAATTGAGATTAATTAAATGTCTAGTTGTGTGTCACTCATATCGCTTGGCGCCAATGCATAAATGATAAACTGCACTAACAACAATAAATTGCCGATCGTTGCCAATAAGCCTGCCAGGTACGTTTTCGACAAGCGAACATATGATACAACATCACAATTTAGACTTTGACGTACTTTAATATTAGAAATTAAAATTTGATAAGTTCATCTGCACTCATATGCCAAGATATTTATATAAGAAAATTGAGTTTATGAGATCCATGTGGACGATGAATTTAGTCCTTCCTTACCACAAGTACTTATCCTACCATCAATCTATCATCATCAGTCTTGTGTAATACTGTAAAGTTACGAAGCTCGTTGCCGTTCGATACGAAGCCAATTATCAGCTCAACTAGATTGAAAGCAACAATTAAGGCTTTTTAGAATATGTAAATAAAACTTAATTATTGCGTTTTCACTTTGCATTCATTGTGTTACATATATATATATAAATTACTTTTACCTGCTTATGCTATTGTTAACTAGTTTTGCAAGAAGAGAAACGATAGCCTTGCCTTGTTGGCAGAACAATTTTATTTATAATTAATAATAAGTATTAACAATAAGTCTTTCTTAGCTATAGAACCTTTCAATACCCTACACCATACGAGGTGCAAGAGTATCTTAAGTTTGTGCGCATGTGCTCAAGACCCAGAAGGACTTGCGGTTAACCCACCTCTTATTATAACGATTATTTTCTGAATCGATCTAAGCTGTCCGTCTGTCCATCTTGTTTTTTCTATTTAACCTTCAGGTCGCAATTTGCTAAATATTTTGATGAAATTCGGTACATTAAAGTGCCCAAGGACGAACGCTATTGAAAATGGTTCGGAGCGGACAACTCTTTCGACCACTTCCCGCATAATGCATTATTTAAAAACTCGTTATATGAATAACGGGTATTAAGCAAAATAGTGTTAGTATGGTGTTAAATGCTGAATCGCTATACGTTTTTATTTGTTATTTTTGTTTTGGTTCTTTCTAATCATGTCAACGGACAACAATACTGTCTATGGCATATTTTTTCACCCACTTTTCAACCACTTTTTCGAGCACTTCCAGTATAATGTTTTATTTTGAAAATTCGATGATGTCTCCTGGAATGTTTTTACACATTACTTAATGAAATATTAAAAATCGTTTGAAAATCCAACTTTTGAAAACGTTATTGTGAAAAAATTGCTACTTGATAGCAATCGAAATATTTACAAAATGTATATTAGTGTGGATTAGTTTCCTCTTCAAGTCTGTTTAATATGTTCCTTGTTTTCACTTTTAATGTGACTCGAAACACTCTTGCTGCTTTCTCTTGGCGAAAGTGTTGCCTTAACATCGATCGTCGATCAATCGTAGAAATCACAAAAGTAAGTGAGCCTCCTTGTGAGTCCGCCCATCTGTAACTAATGTCAAAATACCGATTCGATGAAAAAAAGAAGAAAAAAGTTTTTTCCAGCTTTTCTTTGGTCCTCACATATCTTTCGTTAGGATTAAGATATTTTAAGTTAGCATAAGTAGCAGTAAGCAGAGACCGGCTGATGACGCGAATGTGGCTTTTCAGCTGAAACCAATGTTATCAACTGCTATCAGCCAAGATTGGCAATATTTAACTTTTCTGGAAACAACAAGAGAGTCGATTTCCTATTTCAGAGATCTCTTTCTTTCAGCGACATCTTAATTCCAGTAAATTCATCGGGTCCAAAATAAAACATAAATCAGTGTCTATGCGAAACTTGAAAGCAGAGCCAAGTACGAGCTAAGTGGTAATATGCCGAAAATCATGATATCATTATTGTTCAGCTCGATGACTTTCGATCCCACATGAAATTCGACACTAACGTGTTAGTAGTACTGAAATAGGACGTACGACACTTCCCGCTGTATGTCTTAGGCATCAGCTCTTCTGAGTAACAACAACAGAATTATTATCTTCTCGCGCAGATCTTCCATAACCAAAAAAATAGCCTTCAAATGATCTAACCTAAGGACTTGGCCTTCTGTTAAGGGATTCAAAGAATGTATAGACTTTGGCAAATAATTTGAGTTGTACGACTCGTGCCTTTGTTTTTAATAAACGATAAATTTTAATATTAATGATATAATGGTAATGGAATATTATTATTATTAAACTGGATCGCTCGATACATAATTATTTCTCGCACACTACGAAGAAATTTATTAACAACAATAATCGATTAAAAGCGATTAATTTTTCGAATTATAAACCAAATTATATACTAATCGTTGAACTGGATACGAAGGATAGAGAGGGGAATAATTCGGTATCTTATTTGACATTCGACGATGATAAGTTATAGCGATTTAAGGAGACAAGCAGGCGTACAAAATACCGGACGAGTAGAAAAATGACCATAAACACAAATGACTTAATGACATAAGATAAAGAGGAGACAAAAAGGTGGACAGTACAGTGCGACGACAAGAGAGTAGAGACGACAGAAATTGTTACGAGTCAAAAGAGTTATGGAAAATAGAGTGGAGAGGTACGGAGAAGGATATGTGATATTATTTCCGGCTATTTTAAGTGGAATGACGAAATTTCTGTATTCCACTTTGCTCGCTGGTGGGTATGAGAACATATTATATAATGAGTGAGGTTTTTGTTTATGTGTAGGTTCGGCCAACGTTTTGTTACATTGATGAAAGAAAAAGCAACCGATGGAAGCCATTTTTAAATTTTGCTTACAGACTTACGAGGATAACAGCATCACAGTGTGTAGTAAGTAAGTAAGAATTGCTGAGGACGAGCAAAAATCGTATATATATTTTTTTTCTTCTTCTGTATAAGTACAAGTAAGTACACATCATAGTTGTAATGAGGCATAAGGTTAGAGAACAAACCGCACAAAGCGGGGAGAAGAAGAGGAAATTTGATATGCGAACGAGTGAGATTAAATGTTTGCGTATTGCAACCATTTTTAAACTGTTGGAAAAAGTTACGAAGCTCTCAGGATATAAGGCACTGTGTTGGAAATATAAAATCAAAATGTTAACATTTAGGGGAATTTTTCTTCTTAAATGAAATACAATTTAGGTAAACTTTTAAGAGAACTAATCTTTTCTGCTGAAAAGCATTTAACTTTTAATTAACATCACACCCAGCATCGGTTGATGTAAAAGTCATCATACATCGCATGATGATAAATACCAGTATAACAGCGTTTGAAAGTTGAACACAATATATACTAACTTTCTCTAGTAAGCAAAGCACATACAGCACAAGCGTTTATTTACAAAGCCTATGACTTAAAAACAAGCAAAAAACAAAAAAAAACCAAAAAAGAAGGCAAAGACAAATAGTACAACAAAAAATAACTTTATATGTTTCCTAAGCGTTGCATGCAATGGCTTAACAAAAGTTAAAACTGAAAATCATCGGTTATCGGTTAGAGAAGTAGAAGAGAAAAAAAAAAGTAGCAACGATGAGACGAGGGGAGTATGAAAGTGTCAAGTGTGCATTTAGGCGATTTCAAATACTGAGCACTTGTTCGCCTCAACAAACAAAAGAAAACGGTCGTGCTGATCTTAGGTCAGGGATTTCTGTTACGGATTACATGCACTGTACGGGCATGCATATACCGAAAAAGGAGCGATAACAAGTGACTATGCGGTCTCCTCTTTAAGTCAGAGGAGAGGCAATGTTCATTTTTGTTGTATATTTTGTATATTTTTTGAAGTGAAGTTAGATGGATTTGTAACAGTACAAAAGTCAAGTGTTGCCAACACTTTCTTTATGTCTAACAAATTTTCGTTTTCTTTTTTCTTTCTTCACTTTGACACTTGTTTGCCTTTCGGTGCCATATTGTGTATAAGCATTTGGTGTTTTTCGTTTTCATTTTGCTTCAATTTCATGATTTATTTATTTTAGAGTTGATTGGTTTGGCACGCTCGTGACGACATACAACGCCGGAATGTTTACAGTCAATGACCATAAGACATAATAAAATGTGTTGTACTTTGTTTAACGCCACGCCACCACTGACTGACACCACCGGCTGCTTGCGCTGGCCCTTTCTAATTGTTAATGATATGGAAAAAATAACGTAATAATTACCAACGATTGCCTTAACGACGATTGACATGTGTCTGAATTACGTCAGTCAAAATGACGCATCGTGTTTTGTTAATAGGAGTTCATAAATTTTAGTTCGTTTTCTTGTTCTTCTGCCGTTGTAAAATTTTCTCTTTCGCTTCTTCTTGTTGTTGTTGCCATTGTAAAAATCCTCATTTTACTTTCCCCCATATTACTTAATGTAGTCACCATATCATCCATACATACGTAGGCGCATATGCACACACTTCTACCACGTACTTATATAAAGAATTGCACACATATTTATTTTATATTCAATGCTATTTATGTTCTTTTATTTTCCACAACTTCATGCATTTACAGGCATATTACACAAAAATGGTCGTGTTTGTCGGTCGCTGCTTCCATTTGTGTAAGTGTTGGTGATGGTGTTGTTAGCGCGTATTGTGTGGTTTTTAACATGTACATATGTATGCTCTCTGTGAAAATCGTTTTTATTTTACTTAGCAGTGACAGCACCAACACTTACCGCTTGCTGCTGCAGCTGATACCAGTCTTCCATAAAACGACTATATTTCCTGTTAGTTACCAAACTGTTGATAATTTGTATGAAAATTTTTCAACTTCAAGCCCACATTGTAACAAATTTTCCCTTTTTCCCAATGACTATGACGTTGATTACTCTTTACCATAACGAAATTTTACTGTTGCCTTGATTGTCTTTCTATATCACTTTCCTGTCAAACAGTAAAACATACACATCCAATGTGTCGTTATGCACGTATTTTCGGATATGAATTTTCATGCCGTTGCGTTGAACTCGATGCTTAAATCATATGAAGTTTGACTCTTAGGATGAGTGATAGCAAATAAAATTTATAAAAGCTCTAGTGGGCTTATGATAAAAATGTTTATTTATTTATTTTTTTATCAATATATATTTTTTGTTTGAATTAATTTCTATAAACTTATATAAGAGATGCTGTACTCTTCTTTTGGGGAGATGGTTCAGATTTCCTAGAAAATTTACAACTACGAGATGTCTGCTACCTCTTCTCTCTTCTGGTGCGTTTTCTGACATAGGGTTAAGCGATATATATTATTATTTTGCTCACAAAGACATAATAAAAATTGATTATTGCAATTTTTGATGTTGTGTGCACATATATATTGATGCAGTTATTGTGGTATATATTGAAGGAAGGGAAAGGAAAGAATGAAAGTATTAGAAAAACCTAAATTCGTTGCCTATACTCGTTGTATCCATCAGATTTACATCCATCCATCGTCTCGATAATCTGAATATTTGTTTGTTCAGCTGTCATCCGCCGCTGCTGTGTCGAAAGCTGAGACAAAAAGAGAAATTCGACATATATTCGCAGATGATGATTGCAGATCACTATTTAAAATTTGCGTGATTCTCTCGCAGTAGGCCATCAAATTCATCTGCGTGTTCAAATCGTGTATTGACCTATAAGTTGATAAAAATATTCATAGCAGTCAAATCGAATAATTCTGAGTCCCCAAAATTAAGAAAATAATTGCAATACATATTGGTCCGGTATGAGGCGTTTGAAGAATTCTTTTCAAACCTTTTTGTTTTTCTTTTTAAATCTTCTTCAATGAAGCTTATCGTAAAAAAGAAAAGTGTAGGCGTAGCAACAGCTGCTTTCAAATAACTTTGATTACTGCTTAGCTGGACTTAGACCAAATACCAATTCGATTGCAAATGCTGTTCCCCTATTAAAAACGTTACGAACCAGACACAGACACCTCCGCCTCATATAGCGAAAACGGCGAAAAACTCGGTGTGGGAATCTCGTAAACAAAGGCAATCGAAAGGGTTTAAATTACAAAACTTAACCAAGAACTAAAGTAATTGTTACAAATAAATGCGTGTTTAGAGCTTTAGCCCATAGCTCAGTCAGTAACGCAGTCAGTAATGAGTTTTATATAAAAAGTGTTTCAATCGATCCCACGACTTGATCACAATTTAAAAGACATCGTGTAATACTCACTAATTAATGTTGGGTTGACTTAAGCAAGCTTCAATTCAAAGCATGTGCAACTTGGGCACTTATTCAAATAAATTGATTAGATTGCCTAGCATTTCGCTAACTGCAAAGTGATAGTAATACTTGCAACCCATTTTTGTATATGAAAAAGAATTTACTGAGATGATGCCTTATCGTAGTTCTCATCACAACATTTGCACACCCGCTTATAGCTGCGATTTATAAGTAAAGCTGCAAGGAAAAGGAAAACAATTTTTATGGCAACATAATCTTTTTATACCTTACGCAACTTCTAGTAAAGTTGTATTAAGATGATACGGATATGTCATGAAGGACTAGAAATAGATCTAACTTTTCAGGACGGTTTTCAGAATTTAAGAATGTTTATCAAGCACTACAATAGGGCTCCTAGTGGCATTAAACCATTTCTACGAAACATAACATCTTTTGAATCTTTTTCTTATCTGCCCAACTCCTTGCGATCTTTTTTTAAAGACAAATATTTTTCTTAATTTTTAATGTAGAAATTTGCTCTTATTTTATTATTTATGATATTATTATAAAATAACAGCATTGAACTTTTAATTCCATTATTTTGATTGTAAGATTTTGCGTATCAGGTTGTATCGTGAATGTATCGTTTTCTACTTAAACAAGCTTTTACTTACATGTAAAAACTTAATTATCTTATTACAATATAAGTATGTAAACTATGTAAACTTATGGATTTAAATATTTAAATATTTTTCTTTATATAAATTCTTTCTTCTTCTATAAAACTTTGCCTGCACAAAATCCATACGCTCAAACCTGTTTTTATGCGCTCTTATTTTATGCGTTTATGCGGTCCTCATTCACCGCATAAAAAAAAAAAACATTTTAATTGTGTTGTGAAAATTAGTTTTTATAGCCTCACGCAGACCTGTTTTGTGCGGTGAATAGGGACGACATAAACGCGGCCTTTGTTTGTGCGTTTCACCGCACAAAACCAGGTTTGAGTATAATGTCAATAATGATCAAATCTTTGGCAACATAATTAAAATTGCCAATCCCTCACCTCTTTGCGGTAGCCGGCAGCCCTAGATGCTTTAGTCTTGGAATTTATTTCTCTTACTAAATTAATAATAATAATAATAATCCGCCTGAGTAGCCGAAGGCGAGGAATCTCGACTAGCAATTGATGATCAAATCGAGTTTCGCGAAAGCCATGGACAAGTGTTGCGTGCTAATGCAGAATTGAAACAAAAAATTACGGAAAATGCCCGAAATGAAATAAGTATTGGAGTGAAACTGTTTATGAATAAAAATTCCAAAGAGTGTGTTAAGCATGCGGCAAATGCTCTGATGTCCATATTAAATGTCGATTATGTAGATAATGTGGTGTTGGCATATCATCCAAACCAATATCATACAAAAATTTCGCCTGGTACACCAGATGTCACAGCAGCGACTTTGCAACACCAAAGCGAACTTAAATGGAGCCAAAGCGCTTTGCGGTCAATTTTTAATTAGCTACAGCGTATGTTGCAATGATAACGCAACAACGAATCCCTATTCCCTCGATTTCGCGCCGTTCCATGTCCTGCCGTTCTGTATATGAGCTACGATGATGACTATCGGAATCTGTCGATCTGTTAGTCTATCTACATACAACGGTGATGTCTCATGAGCTGTTCTCTTCTCGCCACTTTCGTCCATTTGCCTTACCGTGTTCTGCTGTCTGTCAAATCGTTCCGGTGTGCAACGATCACCGCTAGAATCATCCAATAATATAACATCGGATTCATTATCTTTAGAAATTCTATTTAAATTATGTTTACTATTTGCAGTGGTGGTATGTTCGTTACGCTTGCTGTATTTGTTGCTTACACTACTTTCAGTACATTTCACAGGTAGAGTATGTTCCATTTCACGCTGCGAACGACTGTCATCACCTTCAGTATCAGACATGTAAGCACCTAATCGAGCTTGAAGAAGAGCTTTCTGTTTCATTAATTCCTCCAAGTTGAGATCATCCTCTATAATAGCTATATCAGCCGGCCTGAAAACATTCGGCTTTTAAATCATCAACTGTCATAAATATGTGGATGATCTTTCTATTTCCCATCCGACCGGCAACGGGCGTCAATTTAGAATTCTACGCTCATCAAGAATACAAACACTATAGAAAATATAATAAGACAAGATGCGAAAAGAAAGCAAATATGAAAATCAAATCTTGAGTGATATATTGAACGTAATGTAAACTACATTAATAATTCGCGCACTTACATATAAAGCTTTAAAAAATGCTTATCAGAATTTAATTCGAATTTAACTAAACTGGATTATGACCACAAGTTAACGAATACAAATCAAAAAGCTCTCTATTAATTCTCTGGTCGTACAACGAATTCTCTGGTCGTACAACAAGCTTTTCTGGTCGTACAACGAATTCTCTGGTCGTACAACAAACTTTTCTGGTCGTACAACGAACCCTTCCTATGTAAGGGTTCCTATGGAAAATCGTTAGATGAATACTTTAACTTGATTTAAACTGAAATATGCCCACAATTCCCACAATTATTCATTTCAATAATACCGTTTACCAGGTAATTCAAAATAGCAATCTATCCTCATTGAGCGCGAAACGCTTGATGGACATCTCACTTTTGAAGCTCCCAAAAATACAATCTACAGTCACATACGATGGTTTTCGAATTAATTTATATATCAGTTGCTTTAGGAAATGATGCAAAAATACTTTTAGAAAAACCATTGTATTCGGTTTTTCGTAGCGCTCGACGCGAATTTTTCCCGAAAGACAGGAGTTTTATTACAAATATTTCCTATACTTGTCTTAGCTAAAATTGTAGATTAATCCTTGCTACAGAACTTGCTATAGAGCTTATTGTATAGAGCCGATAAGTACGGTGAAGTCGTTGTGTATGCTTTGGTCGATAGAGACATTGGCTTATTTCTCTTATTCGTACCACTTATTGCTCGCTATTAAAGAATATTCGAGGCAGACATTGTAACGGTAAAGTTACTATAAAGAACAGTTTTTTTGTGTTAATATATCGACATATTTTAGAGAACCAGTCTTATACCCTAATAATGTGTTATATGCTCAAGTATTCGTCGCGTATATTTGCTGGCTTTAAGATGCTGAAATTCATTGTTTCACTTTCAATCTAGCTCACTATATTATATTCATTAGCAGAGGATGTGGGGTACAGTCATTTTGTCAAAAGGTTCGCAACGCCCAGAAGGAAGCGTCAGATTCTCCACAACATATATATATATATTCGGGATCAACATCAAATTCTAAATTGATTTAAGCATGTTCGTCTGTCCGTGCGTGTGCTTGCTGTAAACATTCTACTGCCCGCAAAAATAAAGTCATCGGCTTCAAATTTAGCAGAGTCATTGGAAGTTCTTGCACGCAGGTTGGTATTGAAAATGAACCAAGTCGGGCGAAAGAGACGCCCACCGCACCACGTAAACTGAGAACATCTCTGTTCTTCAAAAGGAATAAAAAGTTGATTTTTTGCTCATTAATATAGTAGACAAGTGTACCAAATATTCTTGTGCGCATATTCTATGGGCGATGCTGTAGCACCTGCACAAAAATTGAAAAAATTGACCACGTCTATTTCACAACTGTCCAAACTGTCGCGTCATTGTAAGCCCAAAGTTAAATTAACTTTTGAATGTTAAAAATAGAGCAAATTAAAAAATATTTAAAATTCATAAAAAATACAGTAAATTCATTATATTAAATTTAAATATGCAATAAATTATTCATTCAAAAATTGCGGCACTTCTTGGGCAGCACCTTTCAGAATTTCTTTCAATTCCCCAGCAATTTTATAAAAAACATTTTATATCGTTACTTGCCATTAGTCTGTCTCTCTTCTCGAATTTTATATTAAGCACACTGAAAATAATTAATTAATTAATTATTACAAATCTTGCGATATAAACTTTTCACCGAGTGGTGATGCGGTGGACTCACCCTATGCTATAGTGTACCAAAACAATTTATGTTTTCAATACTCTTAAAAGGCGCAGAAACGAGATTCAAAAACCCCATAAAGGAATGCAATGGAAACATGTCGCTCTGTGCGTCTGCGCATCTGTCAGTCTGCGCAACAGTGTTATATATGTGGTAAACATTCCGCGGTTGCAACGTATGCACGCCAAGGGCACGCCTACAACACGCACACGTCTTTGCGACAGAAACTTTTATGTTGAAAACAGAAAAAATCAATCGCACCCAAGCCGTATGCCTATAGAGGATGAAAATTTAGTGCTTTTACTTTTTTTGCCTTTTTTATGATAAAGGTGATGGGTATAAAAGAATCGGTCACGATCGAATATAATTTTCTTACTTGTTTTTTCTCGAGTAGTTAGTTGTCTAACTAGAATGAAAGCTAACCCGCGCAATCGCTACATTGTGTCCGATTTATATTTAATAAAGCTACGCCAGCAACCAGAACGTTGCCATTATCACGCTACGTAAAGAAGAACAAGCAACATAGAATATTTCATCCATACGTTCGCGAAAAAAGCCTCCACAGAATGTTTGTAGTTAAATAAACATTTGTGAGCTTAATGCTCGCTTCGCATACTTTCGTATACTGGGAAAGCATATGACCAATCAGACCATTCATTAAGTTGTGGCAAGTTAAATGAAATGAGCAGAATAGCAAAGCACTCAACACACGCATCGGTTTCGCATTATTTTCAAATGTAAAGGAAGCGATTACTTTTAACGTAAATCTCGTTTCAAAATCAAACCAACTAACTTACTATCTATGGGTTATTATCAAATTTTCAAGTTGAAATTTTCAAGTTTGCTTTCAAGAAACTTAAAAGAGAAAGAAATCTTTTGAGAAGGAAGGTGTTAGCTACATACAGTGCACAGTTAAAGAATCTTTTGGGAAATCTCCAACTGGTATTTTTATTAGGCTCTCATATCATTCAAGTAGAAGACTTTCAAAAAATTCAAGTCAACTGCAGTGAAATGCATTTGCGAGGACGGAAACAATACTTTGTGCGGACTTAAAAATAAGAGGAAGAAAAAAAGCAAAAAAACAATTGCTAAAAATAACAAAATAAAAATAAATTCTCACATTTTTAACTCTGTGTTTTGTATGAAAGTAGGAAATGACAGAAGTCTTATGCAGTCACAAAAAGTAAAACCTTTTGTTTTGTTTTGTTTTCTCAACAGCAGGTTTCTTAGTGAAATGGGAAATGACTTAGGAAGTAATGTTTCATAATTACCAGAGGTGCAAATTGAATTTTGCTTAAATTGTACATTTCACCTAAAACAACATATGAAATTTAAAAATTGCATCTTAAGCAAACCATACTAGTGGCAAACGTTGGCTTTGCAGCTTAAAACTTTTCCGCGACTAATTTAACTAACATTATTAAAAAAATTTTCTCAAAAAACTTTATCTACTCTACGTTTAAAGAATAATAGGACTATCATACGGAAAAAACAAATTGTTCTTTGAGGCTTCCCAGGAAGTCACACGTACATGGGTATCGTTATGAAAATGGAAGAATCTTTCGAGCAAGCAATTCGTTATCTATTGAAAACGTGGCAAGAGGAACAAGGAACGTCGGCTAATAACAGTGCGGAGGTTAGGGTAATAAGATATTTATTGAAACTCCGTTAAACGGGAGAAGTGACGTCTGCTAATAGCAGGATGACAAGTCATCTATTGAAAACGTGTCAAGAGGAACAAGAAACAAGGAACGCCGACTAATAACAGCACGGAGGGCAAGGTAATAAGACGTTTATTGCAACCTTGCTAAACGGAACAAATAACGTTTGCTGAAAACAGCGCACAGGACATTTCAGTTTTGAACTGCGAACATTCTCTGACATAGTTCTGCTATATAGGACCGAATTTTTTAAACTAAAACTCACGGTATTATGATTTTTGGCATATCGCGCTCGGTTTTCGTCGCAATTGCATCGATTATTATTGACAGCACTGCTTACATTGCTGTATTCATTTCGTTTTATTTTATTTCCATCGGGACAAACTATACTACAGCACGTCCAGCTAACCATCCAAATAGGACCGACATAGATATTCAGCTTTATCGTCCATTTTTTTGCGTTCGCGTGCTACCCGTCTGCATGGCATTTAACATTTGGAGAACCATAACGCATTCATTGCTTAGAACTCGTAAGGAATTTACTATTCTACTATTTTATATTCTATTCTAATACTTAACTACTGTTGGCTGAAATTTCAACAGATATATACACCGCCCAGGTCGACTAATAATTCAATAAGTTTTCCTTGGCTTCAAAAGCCTAATAAACTCTGTATAGCGGGTACAAGAAATAATAATTTATTAGCCGTCTGAGTGACCGAAAGCAAAGAATCTCGACAACGAACGAACTCAATGGTCGTGTATTCAAATCTCAAGTGCGGTAGCCGACAGCCCTAGATGCTAATGCTTTAAGACTTTAGTCTTGGAATTTATTTCTCTTACTAAATTAATAATAATAATAATAATAATAATAATATCTGTGTTCGCTCAGTTATAAAGACCTTCGGGACTGACTATCGCTGCATCTATTTTTAGACTTCATTTAGTTTAGATTACTTATAAGCGATTTTACGCTGATACTACTGTAATTATTTTTACTTAATTGCACAAAAAACCTTAGTGCTCACTGTGCTTTAGAGAAGTAAGTAAGTAAGTAAGTAAGAGTACAGCCGTCAGATTTGAAGAGATAACTGCAATTTAAGTCAAAGGCGGCTGATAATGTTGCCTGCAAAACAGCGAATGCTTTCAGTAAACTGTCAACCTCTCGTATTAGCAGAAGTTCGTGCGTGGTTTTCGTATCGGGGGCAAGCGTTGATTTACTTTAAGAGCTTTTTTAGAGAGTAAGTATTTCTGAGAGTAAGACAGATAAAGAGTTCTATGAAATCCCATGTGAAGAAAAATAAAGCAAAATCTGTGTTTTTTTTTTTTAATACCACAAATGTGTTACAATTTAAATAGACCATCGTTTAAAGAACTATTAAACAGTTCTTGTAAAGACACAGAACTTACAAAACTTATTGATTCTGCGGCAATAGTTTTTCGCGAAATTTGGTTTAAAAAGTTGTCTTTGTTTCGCGAAACATGTGTAATCTCAAGTTTTATTTTTTCATTTTTTGTGTTATTCTAAATTTTTATCACAATGGGGCTGCACGTTCGGGACGAAGAGATAAAATGGCCGATATCGAGCAACAAAGCAAAGAAAGGCAAGAAGAACCGAAACAGTCTTATAAAGTCTTAGTTACTCATCCCGAGGTGCCGAAAGAGGCTTTAGATCTTTTGAGCCAGGTAACTGAGGTAATTGTATGCGAAAGTTTGCCGCCAAATCGTACTGAGATCTTGGAAAAAGCTAAAGGCGTACATGCATTCCTATGGGGTTCTCATGAACCTTTAAATGATCAAGTGTTAAAGGCTGCAGGGCCACAATTGAAAGCAATCACTACTATGTCGGCTGGTATTGATTATGTGGATGTGGAACTCTTGAAAAGTCACAAAATTCCTTTGGGTCATACCCCGATAGTACTAAGTGCGGCAGTGGCCGATTTAGCTATGGGTCTTATGCTAGCGGCCGCCAGACGTTTGCAAGAAGGACGCCGCAAGATCGAAACGTGAGTGTAAATTTGCTTCTTTTTTGTTTTTTGTTAATATCAACGAAGGCTAAAGAAACTTCACTTGTTAGGTCTACGTGGGAGAACTATCATATCAATTGGATGTGGGGTCAGGATATACGTAATGCGACCGTGGGTTTCTACGGTTTCGGCAATATCGGGCAAACAATAGCTCAACGTTTACAAGGTTTCGATATTGCTGGCATATTGTATACCACGCGTCATGCTATAGGCGAGGATAAGGAAAAGCAATTCAACGCTAAGAAAGTTCCTTTCACAGAATTAGTAGAGAAAAGCGATATTATATTTATAGCAGCCCCTTTAACGCCCGAGACTCAAGGAGCTTTCAACTCTACCGCCTTCCAGCAAATGAAACCGACGGCAGTATTAGTTAACATTGCCCGAGGGCGTAAGTTCGCTTTTGCGGTTTAATTTTTAAAAAAATCAAATGAAATTTAATTAACTTTTTCTTCTTACTCTTCAGCCATTGTTAACCAAAAGGATTTGTATACAGCTTTAAAGACTCAACAGATATTTGCTGCTGGAATCGATGTTGTGGATTCTGAACCTTTACCTGCCGATGATCCTTTACTCACACTACCCAACATTGGTAAGTAAATCTTTCAATCTTTGCTTTTATCAAGCATTTGTGGTTGACTTTGAAGTTATGGAAATTTTTCTTTTTTTTGTTTTTTTTTTTAAATTATTATTCAAGTAAATGAAATCAAGTTTCTTTCCTTTTTCTTTTATAACATAAAAGTCATTACGCCGCATATTGGTTCAGCTACCAAACGTACGCGCACCGACATGGCCATTGTTGCTGCTCACAACATTTTAAGGGGTCTGGCGGGTGAACCTATGTTCTCGCCAGCTTATTAAAAAGAAAAAAAATATATATTTTTTTTTCAATACAATTATAAGGGGAGATATACATTCATATATATATATATATATATGTAATGAGCTACTTCACAGGAATATAAAAAAAATACAATTGAATTAATGCAGCAAAAATACCGGTTTTCTAAACATTACATCAAACAATCGTTTTTACTAAAGCAATTTACTTGGCTTGAAGAATTTATGATAAATTAGTTGAAATATTGTAATAAAAAACGTGGTTTTCATTGCAAGTTAAACGATTACTAGAGCAGCTTACAATGCTAAAACAAATCAATCATGTCATGGCAAGACACGACAATTTAGATTGACTTGTAACTAAAATAAAAAATTTCTATTCTTCTAAGAGACTGTTATCGAAGTGAAGTAAATGAACTGCAAACAAAAAAAAAAAAAGTATGCAATAAATGTAAATTTTGAACTTTTGAACTAAATGTTTTCGCGTTGATGAAATTGCACCATTGCGCCCGTTGTACATCTTAATAAATATTATCACAACTTCGTCTTCATATTAATAAATTATGGTAAATATAAAGAAACTACCAAATTTGTCCTGCTGCGATTAAATTAAATAGAGACAGGTTTCCATTTCAAAAGAGAGTCGATTTTTATCACCGCCATTACATTGGAATGTTGGAATTAAAAAAAAAAAAAAAAACTCATCCCGCTTGATATACGAGTTTATTACATGAAAACATCAATACAATCAATACTTTACCTCGTGCTGAAAAGACCTAGAAAACTAATGGAATACACGTTGTGAAGATAGAAAAATGTTTGATGTCATATTTTCTCAACTTTTTATTTAGAAATTCATATTTCATTATACTCTTCATCACTTGTGGCACAAGGGTATATTAATTCCGTGCAAATGTATGTAAAATCCTGAAGAAATTGGAATAGATAGTGATTTTATAATACCGATTCTGAGCTCATTTGTCCGTATGTTTAACTATTTTTCTTGTGCAGGCCGGAGATACTTTGATGAAATTTGATGCGTTAATAAGTTTCGTCTTAAGAACGAAACTGTTATTGAAAGTGATTCAGATCGGATCAGTTCCTATATTATGAAAAGTTATCACGCGAACTGGTGTAGGGTATTTAATGGCGAGCTTTGGCTCAAGATTGTGTTTTTACTTTTCGTGTACATGTAAAAGCACAAAGTGCTTTGAATTCTTCCATCTCAGTAAATTTGCATTTACGTGTAAAGACACGTAACTGTTGCATTTGCTGTTAACAAATTGCACCAATAAATAACAATAATATAATACACAATAATAAAATATAATACCTGCATTTGAGGGTTAAAAATTAAGTTAGAAGCAATCGTTCATTGTGAAGTTTGACAATACCTTGCAGAACAATATCTGATATCGTTTCCTGGAAATAGGTCTGAAAATCGGATATTCGATTTTAATTGCATCAGTCAAGCACAATTAATGTACGGAAAAAATAGAAAAAATTATAAATAATTATACTTAAAAAGGTTACATTCCCCTAGCGATGACTCTTACTTCAAGTCACTGTATAAAAATTTTGAAAACAAGTTTCTCTATATATATTTTTGAATAAAACGAAATATTTTATGTTTACTCTAAACATGCTTGCTAGAGGATTAAAGAAGCAAGGAATCAATAGGTAGGACCTTAGGCTGTAACATCTCCGCAAGTATTCATATGGCGCAGGTGGTCCTTTCGGAGGGCTTCGGGAAAAAATCGGAAATTTCAAGGAAAGAATTCTTTTCGCATAATGCATTGTGTTCCCATATTTTAAAAGGGTCTAGGTATCTGTTAAGGGAAAAACTTGACGACTTGCTTACAGCAATGTTACTTCTTAAGAGAATAAGAAAAAGAATATTTTTCTAAAAAATTTAGAGCAGCCTTTGCCCTATACTCAGCGTATTTGTTTCGTAGTTTCATTATTGCATTCATCTGATAAAAGTGATATATAAAGTCTATACAACTTGTTTTTGCCCAGTAAACTATGGTGAACATTGCCGAAAGCATAAGCTTATTGCGAAGCCTGCTCTGGGCTTGCAATTAGTTTTATGGCAAAAAATTGTATTACTCCTTGATAATTTTTCCACTATCAACTAAGATTATTATTCGGTCTTTACCTCGGTATTTTGCTTACTGTAACCATAACATCCCAATAATCTAAATTAGCTGCATCTGGAAATGTTTGCTAGAAAAATGAAAAAAACTTCATACGAAACTTATAGATGAGTATTATTGCTCTGCTTCCTCTTCTTCTTCTCCTTCCTCTTGAATATTCAGCGAGTGAATTGGCGCGTTGTAAGAAAAAGGCTCAATATGAGCACAAAGCTCTTTGCCTGGGACCTTAATATGTGTCCAGCTCGTTGTTTTTTTTTGTTTTTTATTTATAAACTAACTTTATTGCCGAGCAGACTGCTTTTGCGCTAACACAGTTTTCACTGTCTAAGCCGCATTTTAACGAATTCATATGCCAACTTCAGCCTGTCTATCATAATCCGCAAAAGGTTTACCCATAAATAATCCTTAATACTTACTTCGCAAAGAGATGAAAGAAACCGCCATTACAATTCCTAGAACGTTTGTGCAAGTATACAATTATATTGCGAGTTTGTGATGCTGTTGTATTATATATTGAAATAGTGCTAATGGCTCATGGCATCCTATTATGAAATAATAAGACCTATTATAAAATGCCTTGAATCAAAAAATAGGTTAAACAAAGCCGCAGACTTGTATATTTATTTGACTTTTTATTTGTTTTCGCCATGAACCTTCTTTCTCTACTTTGCTTATTTTAATGACTTTAACGGTATTTAGCAGCATCCTTATCATAAAATTGCAAATTAAAATATTAAAATGTTTTTTAGGAATGTTGTTTTAAAGAGACTTAATCAAGTTTTTTTTTCATTTTATTTTCTTATAAGGAAATATTTTATCGGAACTATTTTGCGAAGAAAAAAAAAAAAATTTTAAAAATTATAAGCTAAATATATATTAATTCCCAGAAAATATTCTCAGACTCTTTTGCGTTATAGAAAATTATTTGAAATTTCTTATATTAGTTTTAATATGTGATAAATTTTTTTTTGTTTTTAGTTTCTCTAAGAAACATTCCTAGATGAGTTATTATATAATTTTATAATTAATTATTTATTTTCCACTCATATTATTATACCAGCCTATGATACAATGCTTATTTTAGCTTAAAAATCCTCTTTGGAACAAATAGAAACAAAAATTATTGTTTTTACTTTTTTTACAAATTAATTGTTGAAAAGAGTTCCTGGCCCATGCGGCAGTGGGTGGCACAGGTGAGGTCCAGATTAATTATATCCTACCCGAAAATGCTTCAACATTTCTAGCCGAGACTGGAGCTCTGCCTTAAGCCACAATGCTTGCTTGAAAAGCCTTAGACAGCAGATGATATGTCAATCATAAAAGTAAATCGAATTTCCCTTAAATTCCGCACGGAACACTTTTAGCAAACTAATGAATGCCATTGCTGCTTAGTGACATCAAATTAAAGTTTTTTTGGATGCCGAGTCCCAAGCAAGCAGACTTACCAGCCCGATGCATGGAATACGAAGTCTACTACTCCAATTTGCAATTGCAGTCGTATTCGGAGTATCTGTACCTGGAGAAGTTAACATCACTAAAATGTTTATCTCCATTAGAAACACTAGACCAATCATGTAGTCTATCATTTTTAAAAAGCAAGATGGAGATGTTATTCATTCGATCTCTATATATATATCAAAATGGTGATAATAATAATAAATTACTTGAAAAGCAAGAAAAGGAAGTGTATACAAGTGATGAGTAGTTCGTGATTGTTCATAAGGTTTTGAAAAAATTGACTTTTTACCGCGATGAAAGGCTTCATTGAGTTGCAAAAGTAGATAGAATATATTTTCAAAATTACATGATGTTGAAGTTATACGAAATTTGATTAGATATATTTTGTAAAGTTACTTAGAGAATGAATGATTATCTATAACATGAATGCTGTAATGTTCAAAAACCAAGATAGATGAAATTTTTCAATTAATTATTTTTACTATTTTGAGCTTACATGGAGTAAAAGTCTTTAAAATTTGAATGCTCTAGCAATTACGTCATTTTCGCTCTCGCAATGAAAATGAAATCTGTAACATTTACGACCGGGAATGTTAATAAAACACTTGCAATAACATTCTTAGTGTTGAAAAACTTCTGTCAATAAAAGCTTTTAATTTTAACAGTAAGCGTAAAGCTCTTTTTCGTCGAAAGCTAATCACAAGCTGTTAATATTAAAATGAAGGCATTGCCAAATGAAAATAAATTTAAATTTTATAATTTATTGTTATAACATTATGAAGAAGTATAAATTAGCGAAGTTATGTTAGATCAATTCAAGAACATAATCGAGTCTTTTAATATATAATGAGTGAGATCAGAAAGGCCACTTTCACTCTGCTCACTCTCTGCTCCTTTTGTTGCGCTCACTTGGTTCTTTAATATTGAACAAAAAATTATTATTTAACTACCATGAAGATTTATAAAGTTTATTGAGCACCGAAGAACTATATGCTCACTCTTCTATTCACAGTTCATATCGTTTCGATTTCATTTGTCATTAAATTTAAAAACTGTTTGTCCCATTCGTCCCTGCTTAAAGCTTTTAAATATTTATTCCTTTGATCGAGAACTGTGTGCAGAAGTGTCGTATCATATTTCTGCGATATTTCCAATGCTTTGCGCCAATTATGCATACGCAAGCAAAGAGAGACTGCTTCACGGTATTTTCCGTTATGGATTAATATTGTCTCGGCTTCAAGCAGACGCCCCAGCATTAGAGAATTCTCAGCCATGTAGTCAGGGCTAGAGGGATCCAAAGTCTTAATGTATTGTAAATATGTGACTTTGTCAACTTGCAGAGCTGCTGCATAAGCTTCTTCGCTGATCTGCAATTGATTCTTTCGTGTGGCTGTAGCAGCCAAAGTGCCCCACAGATAGGCATTCTGAGCTGAGCGACAAATACGTAAAGCCTGTTGCCACTGACCTTCCATTAAACATCGATGTAAAATTTCGCAATATATATTGACATTAACGGCAAGCAGAGCTCCCGAACATCTAAAAGTTACTACGGCGTCTTCAAAAGACTCAATAGTAATATGTTTACCAAACTCTCTAAATATAAATGATTTTGTTTACAAAAGTTTACAAAACTCATAAGAACAATGACTTACGTAGTGTCTATAGTCACAGTAGTCAATGCTATTATGGTGGGATCAGCAGAACCCTCTCCTGGACAATACCAGACACTATAACAAGCATCATGAACACCTACCAATATATTTGATTCACTGGCCCATTTTACTGTCGTAACTTGGGTGCCAATTTTATAAATTTCTCCATTAATGTTATCATTAGCTGATCCCATGAGAGCAGAGCGTTCATTACTACTATTCAGATTACGTGTCTCAGTTATGTATAGTTCGCGATTATTGTCAATCAATACAACGAACTGATCATCAACGCTGCCAGCCCGGCAAGCAGCAATTTCGGATATTGGTGTTTTAGCTTTTAAGGTAAAGGGCTCATATTGTCTCGTTGCTCCAGGTATAAGATCAAAAATATGCAAAGCTTTTGAAAATTGAAAATGCACTAAGATTTTTAAACAATTATTTACATTGAATTTTCTTTACTACCTTTATTGTCGGCATTGTCACGTACCACTAATGTATCTAAACCCAAACTCAAATTACGCCAGTTCAGCGTCGATATTTGAGCCTGAGAGCCCGGATAACGGGGATTTACATGCAAACGTCCAGTGTAAGTATAAATCCAAATGGAAGTTGAATCCAAGACCATAAAAAATCTACCAAAACACCCAACAGTGCAAGAAAGTGAACAAGAAGAAAAAAAGAAAAAAATAAAAAAAATTTTGAAACCTACTTTTTACCCACTTCTATAGCCCGAGTATCGGTACGACCATCCACGATTATCGGAGTATTTATATACTTTTCATTATAAATGTGGATTTGATTCGAAGTCGCTACAATCAAATGACCGTAACCTAAAGCAAAATTTATGATCCGTTCGCTGAAGTCCAAGACATCGCTACTGCCATTAGTGATGTCTTCCAAGAGTAACGCTTTGCGGCCTGCAGTAGTGGCTTTTAAATTACGCACAATCAGCTGCTTTTGAACTATATGACCTACAATTAGCTGACCATTTGAGGTACCACAACATACTTGAGTACCATCAGCAGACCAAGAGAGTGAAAGAAATGAACCCACAATAGGTTGATTAAAACGATTTGTGCTATAGGACCACTTAAAAAGAGTAAAAGAAAGCTTCTTCAGATGTAAAATTAAAATTAGATTAGCTTACACCCGCGTTTGAACAAAGCTTTAGCATATTGAAAGATCCGACAAGCAGGAGATCCTTTTCAGGATTAAAAGCAATCGAAGTGATGGCATTCTCTTCTATCGAACTCGTAAATAGATTAGATCCCTGCGTATCCCAGATTTTAAAGCGAAAATCCTCACCACCGGAAGCTATTATTGGCGATTGAGCTGACCAGCTCAATGACAAAATCATGCCTTCATGAGCGCGCCACTGCCAGGTAGACAATAGGAAAATAGGACAATAGGACACACAAAAAACAGAGAAGAAAGAAATTATTTACTGTATTACTTACTTTTAAGAGTTTGCTATTGGCTGCTAAAGGTTTTATAGAAATGTGCAGGCATTGACTAAACGCAATCGAGTTTGAATTGGGTGACCAACAAGCGCATCGTATAGGTTCATCATTTTGGACTACTGTGGAACGTAACATTCCTGAACGTGACCAAATTTTAATAATGCCATCTTCCCCAGCTGCAACGATAACAAATAATTAGACTTTAATTTTTTGAATAGTAGAGTTATGCATTCAAATCTATTACCTGTTAGCAAGCCTGCTCCGTCGGGACTCCAGCGACCTGTACTTATAGCCGCTGCATGAGCCGTTATGCTTCTTTCCACTCGACCACTCTTATTCAATATGACAAAACGTCCATCATTACTGCAAATAAGCAAAGTATCGCTACCCTTGCCACCACCGCTACCCCGTCCGCCTAACAACAGCCAATGCAAATCAGTGGGTATGAAATCGTCTGGCAGTTTGGCCACCTCCACCGACTCGCGAGTTTGACAGCTCCATTTATATATTTGATGATCATCACTATACGAATTTAATATGGACTATGTATGCTACATTTTAATTTACTTTGTCGAGCAGTTCGTCACTTACCTTACAAAATATATTTCATCGTTACTACTCCAATCCACACAACTTAAAGGTAAATTTTGCCATAGCTTTTCATTATCGTTTTTTTGCGGTTTATCAAGAGGTTTTTCTTTGCTTGCACTCGACGTGGGAGTGAAAGCAAATTCACGATTTTCATAAGTGCTCGATTTCTTACAAATATGAGTTTTCAACTTCATTGCAATTGATTTTTTTAAATATTTTATTTAATGTTAACATCGCCATGCAGGATTTTTTAGTAACTTTTTTCGAAATATGTTTTGAATTTTGCCGTTGCCATAGTATTCCGTTAGCTGTTGGTAGGAGCAACTTAGTAGTTTGTTGTTTAGTAACACGCACACACTGTTGCTTTTTTAGCAAAACATTTCATTTATTTCTTACTTCCTATAAGAAAATATAAAAACATAACAAGTACCTCTCCCTCTCTCTGTCTCTTTCTTTCCAATTAACAAAATCAGTGGAACGAAGATAAGTTGTCGGATATTTCGGATATTGCGATAAAAACTAGAAGATAAACAGAGATTTTGCTGTAAAGAAACCTGCCCCGTACGTTTCTTTTATCTTCCTTTAGAAATGGAAAAAAAACTTTACAAGAAAAACTTTTACCGCGACTTGCCAGCTCGTATAAAGAGTTTCTTCAAAGTAAGTTGTTTATCGAAACTAGCATATAGGTCGTCTATATACGCTTAAACACGTTTTCATGAAACGCGATTTTCATTCACTTCATTACACCCTACACCTTTTATGGTACAGGGTTTGGTATTATGTTTGCGCGGGCATTAATAAATCGCAGAAGTGTATAAGACAGACCCACCACCGACCCATTCATTACACCAATCGATTGAGAATCATTTTCTAAATCAATCTAAGCCTGTCAGTCCGTGTGATGTCTGTCTATGTAGATTTATGTTCGAACCACACAGGTCGTAATTTGTGAGATAATTTGGTGAAATTTGGTACAGTGATCGAACGACGGGCGGTATTGGAGATGGTTTGGATCGGACCATTTTTTCGACAACTCATTACTCGCAACTCATTCACAACAACAATTTCATTTGTTTTCGCTCTCACAATGGAGAATACACTTCATTCGACGAGCCTTTGCCAGTAAGCGTCCTCTTTCATGAAACTTCGGTGAGGATTAATTGTTACACGTATTGCTCATCCCGGAGAACACGCAGACTATATGTATTTCTCATTGGCACTGAAAACGGAATTACTTCTATCAAGTCGATATGTCTGTTAGAAGTTTTACCTATTCTTAGTTTATCTGTCCGTTGCTGTTACAAGACAAAATTCTTTTGAACAGAAAAAATCTAAATTTTTTCTTAATAGCCCCTCCTTCTTCTTATTGCGACGTCAAAGCTATGCACTTTTCTAATTAGAGCATCAATAGGAAAATAGGTTAAATCAGCTGATCCGCACTTACCGCACGTACAGGCTTGTGCAAATAAGGTAAGTACCACGAAAATGTTGCTAAATCCTATGAATATATGCTTTGAAGTCAACACGATATTCAGCAGGTACGTTGTGATGTATTTAGTGAAGAGTCTTTCTACCCTACAAACATAATACAAAAAATTTAGCACAAACATCTGCATGAAAATGTGTTTTCAGATGCTAGTGATGTACTAAGTGTAAACAATATTAGCGACATAGTATACTTATAAAGCGTATCAAGCGAAAAGAATTCTTCTCTTCACCAAATATCACATTTCTACATACATTTTGAAGCGTTTGTCTTAATCCATAGGCAATTGAAGAGTATGTACTGCCGTATATGTTGTTTCCATTTCTATTTCAATTTTTTGTAGTAACAAAATCCCATAATCAACCGATGTATAGATAGAAAGATGCTTGCTAAACCAATTGATATTAAGGGTCTTTATGGGTTTGAGCCTCATCTAAAGTTAAAAGTGATATGAATACGGTACTTATATAATCCCGATGAGATAATAGGTTTTATTTATGCCGTCGTTTTAAATTTTTGTGGGCGTTCCTCTTTAAAATTTAAAATTTATTCTAAATTTTCTTTCGCTTGGTGTATTTTTGTTTATTTTTTTTTTTTTAATGAAAATTGATCGGCTGCATTAATCGAAAAATATATTTAATAACAAGCTTTGACAAATTCTTTTTTAATCTTGCGAAAGGCAACAACAGATGAAGTTAGAAGAATGTGGAGACAGAACGGAGAATATTTTATACGATTTATGCATATATGATATGATCTTTAATGCTTATCTATGGGTCTTCCGTAGGAACTTAAAAACGTAACATAGGTCTATCTGCTGGCGGCAAGCACAAAAATATAGAAGTAGGTAAATATTTCTTTCATTATGAGTTCACGAGTCTTGAGTTTCATAAAAAATATTTCTTTAACGTAGTTTTCCTATTTTTCGTACATAACAGTTATCGAAAAATGAAGGTATATTAACCTTGTCATGGCAAGTGTAATATTCGGAAAGGATAACCAAAAGTCTATATATGTTTTTTAGCCATGTGAGTTGAACGGAAATGAATAGGCCGTTGTTTAACCTTTCGTTTAATCTTGTGTAATCCATCTGCCTGCTTTTGGTAACATCTTGAAATTTCAAGATTTAAAATGCAAAGTTAAAACATCCAGCAACTAGTTTTGATTAATTTGCAGTTAAACAACTGCGAAACTTCGTAATATGGAGAATTTCTTTGGGATTATGTCTCACCGAACTTTGTTCCCAAAAAATTAATTGATTGTTTTCCTATATGTGATATATGGCTCGGTCTTGTTGAGACCATATTTCGGTTACAGTTCAACTTGCTTCAAGTTTCTCATGCGTCAAGTCGCAGACAGTAGTAATTCCGCAGAGCGCAGACACGCGGTGCGTGTTGGGATAACTATAATAACGCATGCAAAGTTGGCGCGAAATAAATTGATTTGTTAGAAAAAGTTTGCAAACATGTTCAATCAACGTCAAGTGATATATTTTGGCAAAGAAATTAAAAAAAAAAAAAATTGGAAAATTATATTCGGCTGTACCCGAATTTTTTATTGCCGTTCTCTTAATAGCAAAGAGGACTCGAGTTTTTTCTATGTTTGCACATTTATTTCACTGCACAAGTTAAAAATATATTTTTCTTAGCAATTTTTGCTCGAGTGGTAACGAATTCAACTTCAGAAGAACTGAAAATTCTAGTAAGTGGGATGGCGAGGTAGTTCCGCCAATTCGATTTAATCTATCCGTTCTGAAAATGTGGAAGCTGTTGGGAAAATGTAGAAATGCTTATCAGGTTGTAAGCAAGTTTCCACAAGAAACTTCTGTGCTTGCTGAATCAAGGTAAGTAGAAAGCATTTTAGATTTTAGCCTGAGTAATAACCTAACTATCCGTAGATTGAGGGATTACTGCGTTACTACTTCGACATCCATCTCTGGGAATGGCTTATTTTACTAAAAGTTACTTCTAGCTACAATAACAAAACAGATCCACTACCTACATTAGGAACCAGAATTTGATTGGGCGATATACCTATAGGTTGAGATGCAGACATCTTGAAAATGCTAAATCGGCTTAAGAAAGTCGAAATTAGGTTTCAATCAACATATGTAAAGAGAACTTTTAATGTTTTCGCGTAAGGTATCAAGTGCAAGTTTTCGTGCAAGTGTTGCTCTCCGAGGGTAAGACGGTTTGACATAATAAATTCCATCTTTCGGTGGATGAATACACGAAAAATGCTGCAATTTTAAAAGAAAAGTATGTCAACAAGATGCCGTACGAAAAAACCGCTATGGGTTCCATGTTCTAGAATTATTTTTATTGTAAAAATCGTGCAGATTACCCCAAAAATACTTAATTTGGCGACAAAGCGACAACAACAAATAAAATGCTCTGAATATTTCCAAGATTGGAATGCGGTTTTCTTTATTCTTATTTTTTTCAATTATTTTAATATCCTACGTAACTTGTGATACACAAATATATTAAGTTTGACGCCCAGAAAGACCATGAGATAGGCCCACTTTTTATTACACCGATCAATACAGAGTTACTTTCTGAATCGATCTAAGCTTGTCTGTCCGCCTGTCCATCGGCCCATCATGTATTATCGTTATCCTATTTTGGTTGCAAGTTATCAGATGCTTTGGTACATCGAAGTATTGTGTCCCAAGGGCAAGCACTATTGAAAATGGTTCGAATAGGTACACTTTTTCGACCACTTCCCTCATAATGGCTTATTTTAAAAAAGTTGTTATATGACCAAATATATTAAGCGAATAGGTGTAGGGTATTTAATGGTATGCCACGGCCTACTACAATGTTTTTTCTTGTTTTTTGCTTGTAAATTTTACACAAATTACTTAAATCTATTTGTCGTAAATTCTTCAAAAAGCATTCACGATGCTTTTCTGCTTTTCTACACCCCCACATATGCATATTTCAAGAAATAAATTTTTTGCTTACCAAGTGTACATGTACAATAAATTTGCTCAGTAAAAAGAAAGCATTAAAATTGTCTTTAAAGAAAAGTGAAAAGAAATGTCTTATTTTACGAATAAAGTAAAAATAGAATTTTTTTATTTTTTTTTTTGAGGAAAATCTACAACAAAATAGAAAAAAATACTTTGAATCTATTTTCCTTCAAGTAAGATTGTTTTTATGAAGAAAAGCATATAAACTAATCTATCGCTGAAAAGATACATATGTGCAAAAAAATGAAAAAAAAAAAAAAATGAACAAGACAAAAACAAAATAACATGACAACAACAACATAAAATGCAATAACAGCAAAGATTGCACTAAATAGCAAGTTCAGTGTTCCCTATACATACCATATGAGGACATGATGACGTTTCACTACTGCAGTGAAATAAAATTATACCTCCAGGAGCAATGTTTCTTAAATTGGGCGAACACTTACGCAGACTTATGCTATATTTATGAGAACATATATAGGGTTGACTAGAAAAGATTTCGGAAAGGAATTTAAAAATGTTAAAGTTGATGTTTGCGAAAGAAACAAATATCTATACTTTAGCAATCAATTGCGAGACAAAAATTGAAATCCAAATCTCTTCTTTTTTTTTTTTTGCCCATCTAGTAGTAGTGAATGGGTGAACCTTTATTCTCATAATTTCAGTTTTCCTTTAATTTGTATAAGCGAAATTCCTTTTCTGCTAATCCATCATCATTGCGGCGCGAGTAAACTGAATTTCATTTAACAATTTATTCCTCGAAGAGAAGATTTTTTCATCATCACATCAAGTTAGCCGTGGATTGATTTCAATAAGGAAGATGTTTACAAAGTAGCAAAGCTGTATTCTACGACTTCGAGTGCGAATACATAAATGAAGATTTGCAATTTTTCGTCAGCTAAAGATATGCGAGAAGATTCCGCACAACTGACGTTAACACACTGTTAGTTAGCGAAAACTTTTAGTAAAAATTTTTAGTTAACTGCAGACGCGTGTCACTCATGATTCATGGCCCTGATGCTGGCAAATCTTTCTCTTCAAAAATCTTCACAATGAGATCTTCTACATTTTGGTGAACACACAATTTATTCCGATTGCGAATGCTTTTAAAGTTTTTACTATAAATTGCTTCCATTTTTAGAATGAATCCCGAACGAACAATGAACACATATCGGTGAAGTTTCGATTTTCTATTTTCAACTTTTTTAGAATTTCACAACAATGATGTGCGAAAGGAAAGATAAGTTTGCCTGATAAACATAACGGTTGTTAGTAGAAGAACACAGCGGAGAACATTCGTTCACGCATACATAGAAATATTTATGTTGTAAATTACACTTTGAGCAATATTCAAGTAAAGTCGCACATAAATATTTTACAAAAACTTGGATGTTTTTTTTTCTGATTATTACAACTGCAATAGCTGGCGTGGCAGAGCATCATCTTCCATCGATGATGAGTGCACAACACAAATCGGATCTTTATGAAATTTTTTCACGAATATTGCAATCAACTTGAATTTAAAATTTTTACTAAATATTTGCTTAAATTTAAAAACCCCTCACAATTCACTCAATGCAAAGTTTTTTAGGATCTCTGCTCAAATCTCAATTTTGGAATTATTCTCTATTATAGCTTTTACGCAATTGGTTTAATATTTTCATTTGTTGGCTATTGTCGGCGTTCTTGCCCGGCATGTAAATATGAAATTGGATAGAAAATACACATTTATTGTCTGAAAATGTTAAAAAAATATTTGATTCGACTCATTGCCCATCAATAGATATACATTTTCCCAACCTGTCTCATTGTATCTGGAATTCGGGTTTTAAAAGTCTTCCCCTTTCGGCGCCATCCATCCATCGCATAGCTTTTGTTACATCTTGGTATGAACCAAAGTCCTGGTTAATAGGTACGCAACTCGGTGATCCAAATAGTTGATAGTTGATAATCGAGCCGAAAGTTCTCGAAGCTTATAAGTAAGTTAGCTGCATGGCCTGGCAATTCCCAGTAGACGGTGCCCCGAGCCGGTCTGTTGCAATGAATGCACAGGCGAATGATGTGCGGAAAAAAGTGCCCTCATGTTGGTTTTGTTGACGCTCTTAACTGCTTTTTGAATAACGAACGGTTTGTTTCCTTTTATTTATTTATTTATTTCATTCATCTCCAGCCAAAATAACCCGTTCAGCCATATTAAGCGAAGCTCTTAAGGCTAAAAGCACTTTAAACAACACAATTAGAGAGAAAAGCATTGAAGCACAGCTAAAATTATCAGCTTTTAAGTGTTAAAAGCCAAAGACAAGTTTTTGTTTAGAATGTTTTTAGGCTTAAAGTATCAGCAAAGCGAACTTAAGAGTTAAAAAACCAGGACTTTTTTATATATCAAAGAGAATATCTATCAGAAAAGCAAGCAGCAAAGGTAAAGTAACCAGTGTAAAATATTAGAGGAGGCATTAAAGTATTAAAGGCTATGTGGTAATCACCACCATGTGTTTATATACTTACTATAGTTAAGGTCTTGTCTACTGCACTGATATTCGAGAACCCGCGGCTTGGCAGTCGCAAATTCACCTACTGAACTATGCGGCATCAGATTGATTGGTGTTTAGTAGCGGAGATAAGCAAACCACATCCTACTGATTCCACTAAACGCAGAGTACCGTCTTTTAATAGAGGTGTATGATAGGCGTAGATGTATCCGAGAATTTTTGTCTTTGGCATTTGCAAAAGAAATCGACTTTTTATACCCAGTAACGGGACCATACAAACCCGTCTTATCCTTGCATCGTTGGGGCAAAGAAAAAACTGCCATCAGCGAATATTCTTCCATTGGCACAAAGCCCGACTTTTTTTGTTTTCGTCCTGTATGTGTTGGTATTACGATTGCTTATTGTTGTAAGATGTCCTGGCTACGAAAAAAAAAAAAACAGCTCCAAACATGTACGTCCTTTACACGAGGCGTTAAGCGCTTCTATGGCCAAATTTCGGTTTCACTTCTACATGCCTCATAAATATCAAATTTCGTAGCTCTATTGCAATTTTTGTGATCACGATTGCATTAATAAGGCGAAATGGGGTTTTACTGAGCATTTTCGGTTCATAATGAAAATACAGAGCTCATCAAATTTGCGGAATCTGCTCAGCAAAATGAAGGCATCGCTATGCACTCGTGGTTGGGCGTCAAAAGAGTATACATAGATCTTGACCTGTTACTTGACCTGCTCGGGATCTTGTTCCCTATAGGCATAAGACATTCAATTTTTGTTTCCAAGTGTTGCAAATGCAATGACAAAGTTACTGTCACGCCTTTCTTTGGATGTTGTATATAACGATTATTTGTAATTTTTTTTGAGAAATATTTATTCGTGTACTGATTTATTGTTAGTTTGCTTTTTATTGTTTGGTTTCATTCCTAGAATCGTTGTAATTTTTCATTAGCATAAATAGCCTCTAAAGATTCAAACTTCAACTCGAAAATAATAAACGCAATAAAAAAGTTTTACAATATATACTCACTTATGGATATGCTGTTGTGTGGGTGAATTAACCCCTCATGTGTGTTCATATGTGCATGGATGCATGCATGCATGTAGTAGTAGTAGTTTTACGATCATTTTTCTCTAAACAACACTTTATACTCCATTGTGTGTGTTTAGCTTTAAGCTTGCGGTGACTTAAACTAAACTATCATTGCTTTTTGTGTGTAAGTATTTAAATTCTCTTCGTTATACATAGAAACCAACAACAAAGCCAACTGCACAAGCATACATCGTGCGGATAAATCGTTTATATGGCGTGTCGTTTATGCTTCAAATCATACGTTCCTGCACATATTCACATATCATTGCACTTATGTTATAACGTCGCTTTTCATTTAGTTCATTTTCAGATGCCAAACAAACAAGTGATATCGCGAACTCACTCGTAAATGCTACGAAAAAAAATATTTTTTAAATAAAAATAAAAGATAATAATAACCGAGGGGGAAAAAAAAGCGAAAAAAAAATATTATAGCATTCGGGCTAATAAAAGAAAAGAAATTTGGCGGGCTTGAAATCAGATAAAGCAAAATCGTGTGACAAGAAAGTAAATTGAGAATAAATTTATTTAATTTTTTTTGATTTTTCCAATTGAAAAAACGTGACGTGTATTAAAATCTGTTTTAAAATACAAAAAAAAAAAAACAAATTAAATAAAAGCGCATACGACAATCACGAAGAGGAAAAAAAATTCGGTTAAAAAAAAAAACAAAAACATGTCAAATTCTTGTTTTATATACGCCTTTCTCTTACTAACCGCTTTATGCCTGACGACAACAGGTTAGTGTGTGAAATGCGTTTCTCATTCATGGCCCAGCCAATATGAGAGATGTGTTCTAGTTTCTAATTGCAGGTATTCGTGCATAATGCAAAAAGGGTTTCACGAGTGCGAATCTAAACATTAAGCTTGAATTTCATTCCTACGCTTATCAACTTACCCTTTAAACAAACAAACAGGACATTAAGTGTTAATTGTTTTTTTTTTTTTTCTTTTTTGACAATGTGTGTTCTTAAATACATTTTCTATTTTTTTTTTTTTTTTTTTCAAGTTTTAATAAATTTAATTAAATTGCGGCTTACATTAAAGCAATTTAATTACTTTTTTCGCACATAAATTGCCTAAGTAATGGTCGAGTATATAAGCGAAGAAAAAAAATAATAAATAAATTCATTTGCATTTAAAAATCATTAAATATAACTTTTAATTATATGTTAAAGTGTTTTAATTGGCTAAAAAAGAAGTAAAGTTTTGTAATCGTTGTTTATTTATATATAGACCGACAGATTTGGATAACGTTTAAAAAAATCACTACACTGTCTCTCTTATTACGCATAAATTATTTATGACAATTATTTTCAGAATTAAATTATGGCTTAATGAATAAATTATAACTTAAAGTGTATAAAATTAATAATAAATGCCGAAATACATCAAATTCTCTTATTCTCTAGCTAAACGAAAAAATTGATGTCTTTCAAGTCGTCAACCTTAAGTGTGTGTGAAAAGATGATGTGCAAATAATATTTTGAATGCAGGGCATGGGAAGGGATCCCAACTTCACTAATTATATATTGTAAAATATGTCTTGTAATCATGACAAAAATTTTACCATTGACTTGAGATTTAAAATTACACATCTTTTCGCATCTAAACCACAATTGAAGGAAGAGATAAAGGTCGTCTTGTCAGAGCGTATGCAATACCCCGGAGAAAGCTTCAGCGAACTATAAAATCAAATTTTAATATGTTTTAAGCATGTCTGTCCATCCGTCTGCTGTTTTGTGTAAGGCTTGGGGAAAATACTGTTCTGAGCATAAAAATGAAGCTATCGGTCTCTATTTTGGCAGAAACATTGACAGCAATATTGCATCACATGATGGGGCAAATCGAGCAAAGACACGCCTACCATCCAAGATAGACTAAGAAAATCTTTGTTTTCGTTGCTTGTATTGCTTGTTACTCATATACTACAATCAACGCACAATAGGCATTTCCATGCATATTCTAAAAAAGTGAGAAATATCCCTCGATCCAATAGGAAATTTAGTTTTCTCTTCTTTTTTTTGGTGATAAGCATAAAAAATTCTGCCGTAGGATATTACTATCTTCTAACTTCTTGTATGAAATATTATTTTGGAAGCAAAACCATAAATTTGCAAAGCCCCAACCGAGACTGCTTTGTACACCCAGCAAGGAAAAGCGCTGCAAGTGCAAGCATTAATTAATCATTATTCATTATATCATATCTGCCTTTAAGAAAGAACACTTACTTACTCTCCGCACTTGCATATTTTAAGCAAAATTAAGTAAATTTCAAATTCATGGTGTTATGTGCCTCTATACATAGCAACTCGGCATAAAATTAACAAACACATATTTTCAGTGAACGAAGATTAGGCAAAAGTTTTACGGGAGACATGAATACTAGAAGACAAAGATCATAAAAAGAAATTTCAAAAGTAATTACAAACAAGACTAAATTTTTCCCTTGCGGCAGAATTTTGAACCCAATCAAGCCTACACCAAGATTGGCAATAAAATCCACTCAGTGATTCCAGTGTTAAAATCCCACTTTTTACACTTGTTTTCTATATTTTAGTAGATTTTAAATAATCCGCGCTTATTATGACTAATAGTTTGCATCATTTTGAGCTGCTTCTACAGACGGTCATGTAACTTTCCTGCTCAATGAATATATGTCGATTCCCAAAAGTTTTTTTGTGTCTGTGAGGAAAATTTTAAAATGCTGCTGGTCAGCCACAAACTGTAAAATGTGAAAAATGCATGTCAAGAACTTGGAATCTATTGCGGACAATACAAATTTATAATTAGGTACAAAACATTGTAAAGCTCGGCCTATTCTAGCGCAGACGCAATTAATGAAAAGCACGCACTGTTTATTTACTTGGGGATTATGGTGGATATGGTTTTCTTCTCTGTTATCCTTTAAAAACACGTAGCACAGGTCAATAACATCTTAAATACATTTATATATGTAAGACTTATACATTGTGTTATGTCTATCTTTTGGTTGTACTGCATATAACTCTTTGGCTTTCTTGTGAATAAGTTTTCATCGCGCTATTAACGTATGAAGATAATAAATTTTTTATTCTATTTGTAACACGTGAAAAACCCCTTTCGAAGATTCACTATGTACGTATGTATGTATTGTATTCACATGTTCGGGTTCAGTTTGGGTTTCGCTTTCGTAACGCGAGTTCTATCAAAAATTTTCGAATATCTCATGCAATCAAGGCAATTATGTCGTTAAAATTGCATAGACTTCGACTTTTCAAAGACACTACACTACGGTCAGTTCTATTTACAAGTATAACGGAAGGTATTCAAGAATAATTTCGCTTCACTTCGTTTATTCGAATGCGCGCGTGCACTCATTATTCTTAGAAAATATTATAATGCCCGCAGTATTTGTTCTTTTTACATAAAATATTCTCCTGAGACAGTCGGCACATGTTTTGACTTCATATATATATATATATATATATGTGACTGGTACGTGTAATAAGAATACATTTGTATGCGTTGTCTCAATATAATGAATAGCTGTTTACCGCTAGTATTAACTTACTTGGTCTTTGCTTTTCTTAAACTAATTACATACCAGTAAGAGACATACATGTACGTGCATAAACGCTTATACATGTGTGTATGTGTATTTATGTAGCCGAAACAAATTAGGCCAATTTTAATACGTAGAGTTGAATGACCGGAGTAAAGTGTTGAAACCCATCTCTGTGCCGCTTGTTATAATTGACATAGAGTTTATTTTCATTTTTTTTTCGCAAAAAAAAAAAAAAGCAAGGAAAGGGAAAACAAGTCATTTACTTATAATTTGTTTAGAGCTCTCAAAATGTTGATTATTTTTTTAAAACTATTTTTTATTTATTATGTTTTTCCTATGTTTTCGCTTATGGCGGGCAATAGAGATACGGCACATAAATAAATTATGGCAAAAAAAGAAAAATAAAAAAAAAAAAAAACAATGTTATTGCTTTCCATGGTGGTATCCACTGTAGCACGGCATGATGATGGTGCTTAGTTGAGCTGATTGGTTTAAGGTGTAATGCATGTGCAGCTTGAATTATGAGAAAATATATTTTATTTTATCTTTACATTGTGTGTATTTATTTTTAACTCTGACGTAACTCTGTAAATATGAAAAACAAATTAAATTATTTTAAAGTATTCATACGTCTTATTAAAGGGAAAGTTTTAGCTGATATAATGAGGTTAAAAAAAATCGGGCGTATACGACACAATATTAATTATAATATTCATTTCTCGACCTTAATATTCTCTTTGTTAGTGCATTCCGCTTCAATGTATATATTGAGACTGCTGAAACCAAAGCGAAGCGCGGTCGCTTTCATCATTTTATAAATCGATGGTCTTTGTGTCGTGTAAGATGCTTTGCACCTCCTTGGGGGAAACCCCTTACCGAGATACCCAACGGTTGGATGAGTATTGTCGTATGGTCGTTGGTGTATAGAATCTGCTAGAGCCGATTTATTTTATCTATGGAATTGTGAGTGAAATACTGCAGGTCTCTTGCTATCTTACAAAGGCAGTCGTTTATCAACTTGCTTTTTCTGAGGGACATCTATTTTTGGCATTTCCTTTCTCATAAATCTGTTCAATGAAATTGTCGACTCGTCAGCTTTTCTAAGGTCGGATTTTTCTACCAGAATATCTAGAAACTTTAAATAGCTAAGACTTAGCCATTGCAGCTATGAATTGCTTAACCCATCCAAGGTTTGTTTACTTTGTTATCTTATTGTAATCTTTATTCCATGCATTTCGTGAGTTGTACTCGGCATTCTACTTCTCTCTTGGTTTACTTATCCATTCTGATCCATCGTTGCGCTTAAACTAAGCTTTACAAATTTTCTCATTATCTACATTTCCTTACTCAACTTTTAATGTATGTAGACATGTGTCTTTTACTTTTCATTTCTTTTTATCTAATTTTTGTTCATAATGCCGTAAGCAAGTCTACAATTTTGCAATTATTGCTTAATTAAGTCGAATGTCTCAGTGTATTTAATCTTTATAAACGTGAACATGAAATCAGACTCGATTGAAGTGTTAGGTAAAGAAGTTCTTTTGAAGCTCCACTAGACCAAGCATTTAACATTTTGTTACCGTTTATTTGCGCTTTCCCTTTGTTTTATTTAACATGACTCAGGGGATGGTATCTACTACATGTGCAACACGGTGATGGTTAAAAATAAGTTAGGAAGGAATAAGAGGTACAGAGGTGGCCGCAACTTAATGGATCGACAAGTGTTATGCCTTTACTCACTGAAGCTACGATCAAAGTGGGCGCTGCCGTACTTAAAGGTTTGAATCCTGCAGTACAACAATAGGATTGCATTGAAGTCGCCTGAGTGTAGACTATTAACCTTTGTAATCATCAAATTTCCCTGATGTATCAGAGTGTATCAGAGCACCTACTCTGAGCATATTTAGTGTTTCGGAGTTATTTCACATTTGATAAATTAAAGCAGTTATGTACCAATTTTTATTAAAAATTTTTAGCTTTCGAGATATAAAATTATTTTATGATCATAAATGGCAGTTGCAAGTTTGCCCACCGTGAGGGTATTTGTCGCATTAGATTACTTGCACACGGTACACGTTAAAAACTTTGGCATTCTTTATGATATTAATTATAAAATACCTTTGAGGAAAGGAACATGAAGACGTAGATAATATATTCAAAATTCCTTCTAAAATCTCCTATTTGTGCAAAAGATGCAATATGCCGAGACCGCATCAAAAACTAGTCGCCAAAATAAGAAATATATAATAATATTATAATATAATATTTATATTTACACACACGAAAAGAGAATCTATTACATTTATGTCGTGAATAAATAATAACGGAAAGCATAAATAATAATATAAGATTAACAAGCGAACAAATAAAATGAAAATTTAAAAGGAAAAGTAAAAAAGAAAAATAATAAAAAAAAAAAAAAAAAAAAAAATCAATTAGGAAATAGAAAATTAAATATAGTAGTGCACTATACTCTCGAAAGGAGCATTACGCAGCCATCAAGTAACTAGTCAGTTAACAGATGTAGGCAAAGTATTCAATAAGTTGTATGTGTAAGGGTCAAACAATACTCCCCATCGGGATTGTGGAAAGGAATTTGTAATGCATTAAATCGCGTTAGTTAGAAGGAGACTTTGCTCTTGGCAAGCGTTGACCATTTTATGTTCTACGACATTACGAGAAATTACGCCATCCGTCATTTTGATAGATTTGATAAATTGAACCTAAGGAGGTTGATATTTGTGGACCTTAAACGTTGCTTTTTAATGATACACTGTCTCCTTTTTTTTGTATTTTGCCCATTTTTGCCCATTTTGATGCAAACGGGATCTTTTGTCACTCATCACACTCAACACTAGTTGATTGATTAAGAATATGATTCCGCAAATCGTGAGCGACTTGGTTACAGACATGGCCACAAAGTAGGCGAAACTGGAACAGCCTTTCATATTTTCGTCTACAAGTTTTTATAACGCGAGTATAGTTTTGAAAGACTGCTATCAAATATTCGCCAGAAAGATGTACATGTTAGGTGTACAAAGAGTTCCGATCAGCTTACTAATATATCCACAATTAACGGCCGAGTTTCAATTTATTTACCATTTATTCTAATGCACATTGCATCCGATTTTATCATTAATTGTGGACTGGTTACTGGCCGTTTTGGATTGAACATGAGAACGATCCTAATGAACACCTGGGGTCAGATTATCATTGTTTTTTGAGATTATCTTAGCTTCTTTTGCATTGTGGGCGAGTCTGCGAACAAATTACGGCTATTTTGTAGGCTTATATTCTTAATCGATCAAGAAGTATTTGTGCCAAATTACAACTTCTTATCTTTGTTTCTGCGACTGTGACGATTCACAACATTTACCCCTCAAATTCACTGCTTCCCATAAATCTAATGTTGATATAAATAATGGAACGTTACGTACACATATATATTAGCTGTAAATATGATGTAGATAATAGTAAGCGACCTAGTTTAGGGTAAAGATTTTCTGTTTTTTTGTTTGAGGGGATGTCCCCTATACATGTGAAAATCTTGATGATTAAAAACAAGTGAGGAAAGAGGATTTTCTTTAATACATATAAAGGTTTTTAATAGAATTTTTTAATACGCAAAAATTATTTAGAAAACAGATCTTCTCATCGATCGATTTGCAAACACTTACTAGAAGACTAAGATGTTCATATATTCGCTTTAACGAGCACAGCTTTTTTCGTTTGCTAGTTTATAATATCACAATAATTTATAATATTAGAGAACACTATTAAAATATACTTTGTATTGCACATTTTCTGAGTAATGAAATAATCTCTGAAACTATTTAGCGTGTGAACGCAAACACACCCGTTCGCTTAAAGAATATGCGAAAAAAATGCGGTAGTCGGACAAAGCCGATTATTGAATATCCCGCAATATTGAAGTTCAATTAAATTTAGAAATTTTTTATTACACAAATTCGTATTTTTCAAAGAAATAAAACCCTTGTAGGGCGAGGATCTGCCTTTCTTGAGACATATTCTTCACCTATTTTCGACACAATTCCTAAGCAATATTTTTAATGTTTTATTGGCTTCCTATTGCTACTACTACCAACTATTTTGCCTCATTATCATTTATAAATTATTTGATCACATAAAGAGTTAATTTTCATAAAGGCTCTTATTTGAAGGGGGACTTACATCAAACAAAATTTAGTAAAATTCTTTTTTCTATTTTTTAATCATCAACTACGAAAAGTTAGAATTTCCTTTCCAACTCGACATTAAGTTAGCGAACACTTTGAATTCCGTAGATGACTCCTTGAGAAATTTCAAAAGAAAATGACGCCAGTTTTCTTAAACACTAGAATTTCTCTTCTTTCTGGCAGTAAACAATTACCATTGGTAGTCATGGAGTAGGGTGATTATTTCAGTCGCCTTCTAGTCAAATTATACTTATTCTTATATTAGTGACTCTTCCGTATTTGTAACTTACGCGTTACCACGCAGGATCAGCCGAGTAAGCATAAATCGCGACTACCAAGTCAGTGTTCGTGGGTTAAAGACTCAGTGCGATAGAGTTTACTTTGATCGTATTTATAGAAATGCCCAATCGATTGGGTGCAGAACCGCTAGGCTGCCGCAGTTTTCCCTCATCTCTTTGTCTTTCCTCATTGCTTTCCGACCGTCACCGTATTACACGGACAAGAGACATCCCTTGAGCAAAAGGAAAAGTAATTGGTCTATGTCTTTACGGCTAGAAATTAACAGTTAAAAATAAACAATATGTGTGTTTACGACAGGCCAACGTAATTCAAATTTAGCGCCATTCTAGATCTGCATTCGCTTGGCTGCTCTACCTTGCTGTTAAACCTTTGGTATTATATTTTACTCGGTATTTGTTCACTTGCTTTTGTAAATATATTGGTAGAGAAAGGTCCTGCCCTAAAAAATGGGACCTGTCCATCCAGGTCTTCGAATTCCAAATACAAGTGCAATTTTTCAGGAATTGTTCCAAAGAATTATTAAAAATGGCACCATTTTTTTATATATAAACCATATCAAATTAAAGCTTTATGTGGGCATTAACCTTCAAACTGGTTTGCTCGTGGTCCGATTGCAAAAGCATCTGTCTTGGCCCTGATATTGTTAAGTGTGCAACAAATTTCCATCAAAATATCTCGAACGGATGTTAAGAGTGAGCACAAAATTACAGAGGGATTAGGCAGACGGACGGAGGGACAGATTTAACTCCGTTCAGGAAAAGTTTCTGCGTTCGTACATCTAAAGTACTTTTGGGTGGAGGTAGATATCCCCTTAAGCTCGATTTTTTTTCTTTAATGTTATCCTCCACTTAGAAGCACCCTGATGTTAGGAAAGAAGTAAAGAGAGAAGAACAGATAGGGAGATAGCTAAGGCTGATATGTATTTACCACAAGTTGTGTAGGGTATGAAAATATTATCCCACGTAATTTTTGTTTAATATTTAAATTACTGCTTAACGGGTGCTATGAGTATCCAAAGCATTAAGGAATTTTCTTAGTTATTGGTTTAGAAAATGAAAAGGCAATAAAGCAGCTTAAGTTAATTGTTTATTAGAAAGAGTAAACAAAATAAAATGCATTTTCTTTTTTTCGTTCTGCATTAACATACACACAACAGCACAACATTTAATTATTTAAATATTGAATGTAATCTTTACACGATAATTGAAACTCCATAAACGCCATAGCTGTCAAATCATTACAATAACGAACCGTTATGCATGCCCGCTACATAAACGAACTGATATCCATTAACGTCTACCATGTACACGATCGTGTATGTATTATGATTACGCGTATTTTAGGCAGCTTTTAATTCTTAAGAAAAAAAAATTAAAAATTTACAAAAAAAAGCAAGAAAAAGATAAATAAAAATATTGACAATAAAGATATGTTTCGCTCAATAGCAGTCTTTTATCTGAAAGCAATAACAAAAAAAAAAAAAAAAAAAAAAAAAAAGCATCCAGTTGCTGTTATGCGTTTATGTACAAAACTAGTTCTGCATCGGTAAGTGCGTGCGTGCGTGCGTGCGTTTGCGCCTGCAACCAAATCAAAAATCACTAGATTTAATAGCAACACCGCCATATAACAACCTCCATGCCACAAAGCCAATCACAAAGTCTCGTTTGGAAGTTTTTAAAATGTTGTCGCTGTTGTTAATATTGTTGTCGTTGTTGTTGTTGTTGTTGTTGTTATTGCTATTATTATTATTATTATTATTATTATTGAATGCGATTTCGAATGCGAATGAACGCATAAATCTGTTGTTTACCAGTTGCAAGAGAGCAACGAGACATTTGGTTAATATGCGTAGCAATTTATTTTGCTTTTCGGTGATACTTGAATATTTTTGTTGTTGTTGTTTTTTTTTTTTTTTTCTTTTTTTTTGCTCAAATATATAAACAATTGCTTTTAGTATTATTTTTGTATTGTTCTTATTGTTTGCTTCTCCTTTCAGTTGTCATTGTTCAACGTGTGTATTTTAAATACGCGTCAATTGTGTTTCATTTTTTTTTTTTTTACACTCGGACAATTTGCCTAATCATGGCCCTGCTAACCTCGTGTCTGCACGTTCACATTCTGTGCGTCTATGTATCTGCTTTAAGACGTGTTTAATGTTTGGAAAAGTTGTTTATATGTAAATGGGTTTTTTTTTTTTTTTTGTTCGCATTGTGCTCGAGTTCTTTCAAATGCTATTTGTTCGAGCAAGATCATTATCTAGCCATTGAGACGTAATTTATTGTAAATGCTTTCATATGAGTAACAATTTGTGTGTGTTTGGCTGTGTGTGTGTGTGTGTGTTTGTGTTCGTTTATATATATATATGAACGTTTATTTGCAATTGTCTCAATGTCAAATTTTGTGCGTCTGTTTGCTAAGTAGATTCTCTCCCATTTCCATTATGCTTTCTCATGCAATTAAAGCATAATTTATTTAACTTGATTATAGAAAATTTTAATCTATTTTCTATTTCAAAATTTCCATAGATAAAGGAAAAAATTGCTTTCAAAATTTCTATAAATAACGACAAAATTGCTTTTATCTCAATAATCTTGATTAAGGTTCAATTGTTCAAAAATTACTAACAAAGACACAAATAACATTCAATAATGTCGTAGGATAATATAAAGACGTGGGATGACTGCCGACGAATCTACATGATTTTTAAAAAGTACCAAACATCGGATAACTTCATAACATTGTTATATTGACGCTTTATGCGGATTTCAGATTTTCCCATCCATCCATTGTTGTTTTACGCCATTTGATGGTTCTTGGAATGCTTACAAAGACATATTCCTCCTACTACAATTAACTATGGGCCCAAGCAAATAGCCACGGCCAATAGGAAGCTGCTCTTAAGATTGATGGGAAAATTTCTCTGTGGCTTTTACTATACATGGTTTATAAAAGAACTTCTTGTTAGATGCCACATTTTTTTTTTTGAATTATCATTATAACCAATCACTTAGGAAATGATTCCTGTACCTGTAATGTGGTAACAGTCAGTAATAAATGAGGAAAGAGAAAGAGATAGGCAGATGATCACAGGCAACTGGATATTTGCCCAATCAGTAAATTGTCTCTATCGACTAAGTTCTTATGCATCAAAATTTGAATCCGCGAATCCTGTTTTGCTACTCACTCTTCTTACTTACTCGGCTGGTCTTGCGAAGATGACCTACGACCGCGTCAAAGCAAAAAACGTGCAGATGCGCGTAGAGATAACTAGATCCAACTTAAGCTATTTACACAGGCAGACAGCCAGACAAAGAAAAAAACATGGCCACCAAATTTAATAAAAGAGAAAATGATAAAGCAGAAGAAGAAGTGCAATGACGGAATATTAATAACAAAAAGCTTTCGTGCAGGGCGAAATCCATTCCATGACACAACTCAAGAAAAGTTTTATTTTGGCAAACCCTCGGATGGATTTTGTATGTGTTCTGAAAATTTAGTAAATCCAGTATGGACACCAGTGCTAGATTAGCATAAATTCCGAAGAAATGTCAAAGAAGTTACGCGATTATTCGAGTATACGAGTTCGAATAATTATTTTGTACAAGAAGAAGTCTTTCGCTCACACATATTCTACACACATTCTGCTTAGGGTATATAAGACTTTCTTTTAATTGCTGAATGAATGCCTTATAGAAATAATAATATTTCTAATTGTTTTTCGTTTATCGCATTCATCGCGAAACTTTAATATATTCTCTGTCCTATTCGACATGTTTAGCATTCCATTTTCTCTAATGCTTTAATAGCGAAGAAGAAGCCTCTGCCCACCGTTTATAGATATCGTTTACTGATTGATACTCGTGTTCACATAAATTACAATTTATAGCCTTAAAGGCAGTCATGTTCAAATTGGTCGCGTAATAACCCACACATGCAAATACATGAGTAAATAGAATATGGGCAGTAACAGCAATAAGTATTCATTGCTGATGTTTGTAGTGGAAAACTATACCTTAAGCAATATTCAAAAGTATGAAGAATGTGTTTATTAAACAAATTGAATACTTTTTTTTTTTTTTTGCCTCTTTGTCTAAATTAAACTAAGCAACAACAAACACGCGAAAAACAATGAAATCACACTTAATAACCGACTGAATAATATATGAAAAAATATGCAATAGATGCAATGAAATAAGTCCGAGAACTCTATTCGAATCTTAGACACCCTTAGATACTTAAACTTGAAAAACTCCTTTTTCAATAGGTCGCTAAAAGACGATTTTATTCTTGACCGATATAGACTAAACATTGCTTGTGTCAACAGGCCGACCGTGTACGGTTTTATTCCGGACTAAGTTAGACAGGAGCGTTTCACCTAATTTTATAGGGATATCTTCTGTAAGGAATAGGAAGGCAAGAAAAATATTTGGTTCCTGTGTGTATGCATGGGCTTTTTGCCAAGGGAGCTAGGAGGCAGAAATCTTCAAAGATACTATTAGTCCGTCTCTTTCATGGCGCCTATGTACTATATCTATCCCCCCACACACACACTGACTTCTTCTACCATTCACCCCCACGGGACAACCGCTATGTATTTCATTGCGGTATCTTGTTATTATTAGTTCGCTTCTTTTGGTGGGGCGCTGTCTTTCTATGGGCCTCAGTCCACAGAGAACCTTCGTTATAAAACATCTACAATGCTCCAAACCTCGACACTGCCAATTATGTTAACAAGTAGGTCACTCGGCCTACTTCGAGACTGTCCTCCCTCGAACCTGGTGCAGCGAATTGTTGTGCGTTCCGCATCGTCCTCTACATACAGCTCGGCCATATCGATGAGTTGTTCTGTAAGAATCTGGCGGTTACTGCGGGAAGCAACCAGAGCCGTTGGGATAATAATTTTTTGATGTTTTCTTTCAATTCACTTCTTTCAATCATATATATTTGGGATAAAGTCGAACATCCGCTTGCTTTTTGTCGCGTGCTTTCAGTTTTTAGCATTTTCAAGGGTGTTTGCAAGCGTATGCCCATTCCCACATGCTGAAAGGCTTTACACTCAACAGATAGATAGACATATTTAAGAATTTCAGATCGAGATTCTTCTTAGCCTATATCCGCCCAGCTTGCATAGACACATAAAGTTCCCGTACTCTATATACCCATTCTAGTCCAGTCTTTGAGGACACACAATCTTAGAGAAATGTGTAGTATGCATTATTTTTTTTTTTTTTATTTCATTGTGCTTATCAGGTCAATTAATGGTATCATGAAGCATTCAGAGGATTTTTGGTAAATAGTTGAGAAATATTTTTTTTCGTTTACATTATTCCATTTTTTATGATGGATTGCTTCCCAAGCTTCAAGTTTCTTGATTTATGATCCTGAAATATATGTCTGTCTGTAGTACATTTAATATGACGAAAATATTTTACCTCGATTTACTTAGTGACGAGTGGAAAAATCAGAGCAACAATCGTGACTTTTGAATTAAAACGAATTTTTAATATTCATTAAGAGCAAAGCTTAGTGAAAATATTCGTTATATATATATATATATATAATTATATGATAATTATATGGAAATTATAAAAAAATTAAAAAAAAAAATTGAAAATAGTAACAAAAGAAAAGATGAGTAATGAGCAATGGAACAAAGCTTTAACTTTATATAATATAATGAACGAAATAGCCTTTGGTTTTTTTTTTTTAATTTTTCAATGACACGCCCATTAAATGATCTTTAATTAATCAAAAAACGTTGCAGTCTTGAATATTATTGTTGCTCAACGTTATTCAATTCAATTGAAATTAATTTTCATTTTATTAATTTTCATTTCATTTATTCATTTCCGTATGTGTAGCTCAAGAAATTCTAAGATGCTGGCGTTGTTCGACTGACGTCTCCAATGGTGAATTTTGTAACGATCCTTTCAATCCGAATTCGATATCAGATCAACAGCGCTATTGGAGTTATGTTAATTGCACTTATTCAGCGGGCGTGAAATCCGTGAATGCGCGACCAGTGTGTAAAAAATTAGTACAAGAAGGTAAGTGCAAGTTAATGTTTGTAATAAAGAAATATTTGAAGGCACATATGTAAAATCTCCCTATATACCGCTATTATCGTTATTGTTTCAAAGTTTTGTAATCAAAAAATCGAATCACATCGTAGGTTAATTATCTGGCAATATAATTGTTATGGGTGCGGCAGACTCGCCCTGAAATTAATTATTTGTCAGCATACACATGTAGATATATATGTGAAGACTTCAATGTACTTGCAAAAAGTTTTTGCTTAATAATTATTGCGAATTTGAATAAATTTTTCATATAACTACTTTGATGTCCTCAAATTATTGTTTAGAGAACTTTCGTAAAAAGCGTGTTATCAGCTTTGCCTGAGAGGGCATGACATTGACATAAATTTATCTTCTCACTTCCAAAATTCGAAAATGTGTGTGTATAGGAAACCCGGCATCAGTTTTAAATCTAAAATGTATAGGAAACATTGATGCTTTTGTAAAAATATTGACTGAGACAAATTCTTGCTAACATATTTGATGATGAAATTATGTACCAGCGAGTAAACCCACTACAGTGGACTGCGGTCCGTTATTAAATATCTTAAGCCACTTTGCTATCAAAATTAGGCAGTAATCGGGCAGTGGTCGCCAAAGTTGTCCGAACCAAACTATTTTCAACACCGTTCGTCGTTAGAAGAAAACACGTCATTGCACCAAATTTCATCGAAATAACTCAAAAATTGTTACATGTAGGTTGAACAAAAGGCATACAGACGGACGCACAAGTCGATTTAGAAAATGATTCCGAACCGATACGTATAGTGAACAATGGACCTATCTAATGTTTTTCTGGGTTTAGGGTATAAAAATGCGCTTAGATTGCATAATTGTCCACTTTCTTCAGCTGAACGCGGTCCATAGTACTTCATAAGCCTGATGGCGTTGCGATTATAATTCTTACGCCTACCTTGTTGAAACTTATAAGTCGGGGTTTCCTAAGTTTGTTCTCTCGATGAACATAAGAATATTCTTATTTTACATTCATAGTGTGTACGATTAACAGTCTGAGCCGATGGCCGGAGATTTGCATAAAAAGGTTTAATTATTTTTCGCTCAGTCTAGAAAAATAAATTCCCATGAGCAGTAGTCATGGAAAGGAGTTATTGTCTTCATGTACGTATGCAATAGTCTTAAGTATTCTTGTTGTCTGACATTATTCTTTTTATGCGCTTATCACGATTTGAAAGCATTTGAATATCCATGCAACAATATTTTTTCTTAAAAATCATCGATTTTATCATGCAGTTACGTCAGATACCCTAAAGTTTCATCTCAAGTGATTATGTCGACAAACCATGAAATCTTAACCGTAGGAGAATCGTGAGCTTAGTTCTTCGCAAAGCTGACGGACTTAACGCCATCGGACATGTTGAGCGCAAAAGATCTCACTTCAAGATGGACAAACCAATTAATTAATTTATTACAGTTAATCTACCGAAGGACGAAGTCAACATGTAATACATATGCAGACGTGTGCGGCCTAACAAGTTACTTGCAAAGCGCGGTTTCGATGCAGCACAGTACAAAATTGGCAAAGATTATAGCTTGGTTGCAATGCAATTCAATTTCAAAGGATCGACTGTGTTGTTCTCAATTGATCTTTGCTTTTATTTTTATTTCATCGTCAGTAAGATGAGCTTCAACAGGCTTAGATACAATATTTATATAGATTGGACTGATTTGCATTATTTCAAGGTGCCTTGTAATACGGTCTTATTACAACACGGTGTCCATTTTTGTGATTTACGTTACGTCTGAGTTTAAATTGTCTTATTCAATATTAAACCTCAGTTTAAATAAAAATTTAAAAAAGTTTCATATAACACGGTCTTGATACAATGCAGTACAAATTAACCGTACTATGCGGGGGATGCCTGTATGTGAAGTGTATGTTATCTAAGCTTTTCTTACATAAAATAAAAACCCGCTGCTTAGATAACTAATTGTTGATATTTCTTGAATATATTAATAATGAAATATATATATGTATATATATATAAATTTTAAATAATTCAAAAAAAAAATAAATAAATCGTTGTTTTTATCAATTAAACCTATTTGCACCAATTTTCCATAAATGGATGAAATGACAGCAACAAGCCGTGCGTCGATGCGTGCAATTAATGATTATGAGCGCAAACCTAAATTTGTTTCTCTCAAATTCTTGGTTAATTAAATTAAAATTGTTTTTTGTCGAAGTAGAAGTTGATTTAAATTTTTATTTACAAACGTATACTATATGCTGGACACGTTTATCGATAACCATGTAAAAAAAATATGAACATAAATTTACGAAAATCGTAAATAAAATAACAATAAAAAAAAAGCCAAAACCATAATAAGCTGTAAAAACGCGATAAAAAAAAATTTGGAATCCAAATGTATCTACACCACCATCAGCATTAGAAAAAAAATCCAAATGAAAAATTACATTCGCTTTGAAGCGAATTTTGGATACCTATACTATAAGAAGCGATTATATTGAAGTGATTATCATACAAAAACATTTTGTGAATAAAATCGAAGCGTGGAGTTCAACTTTTTCCATAAAACGACTCTAGATCCATTGTAAAGTTTTGTTATACGGATGCTTGCCTGAGTAGTCAGATAGCGAAGAACCCCAACTACCACGGTGGTGTTCGCGCGATCAAATCTCATGTACAATGGAGGTTTCTTTGGTCGTAGTTAGTTTCCTGTCAATACCTGTTAGGTAGACACCCACTATTCTTCCTACACTTACTAGTTCTTGCCATTTCCTCTCTTTCTTCTGCCAGCCACCGTGTTAGGGTAATAGGGGGTCCCCTGAGAGGTTAGTCATATTAAAGAAAGGAAAAAGAATAAAATAATGATAGGTCTACTGGAAAGCTCTGTTCGCTTTTAGAATACAAGAAAATTTAACTTGTCGAATGTGGTCTGAAAAGATATATTCAGTCAAGTCTTTTCGCAATCTTCCATGTTACCCAAAAGGGATTTTATTGTAACTTGATCAAAGATGATCGCCTGGAACGTGCCTTCATTTCAATAAAAGACAGTTGAGATCATATACGGTTAGCATTTTAGTGTACAGTGCAATGATAATAAAGCCCGAATGTTTATTTGATAACATGTTACTCAATAAGTTCGTAGGATAATGTAAACAGTGTGTGCCGGCTCTATTGACAGATCCTTATTACTTTTAGGTAAAAATGCCTTAGAATTCACATAACATTATTTATAAAGAATCTATAATTGGTGCTGAAAAGTCTTTTACAGAACCAAGAAATGATGATCAAAACTTTTAAGGATTTTGTCCGTTTTTTTGCTTCATGCATAGGCATACAGATGGAGAGATAGACGCAAAAGCCCACAGATAAAAGTAATATAATAGTTATACGATACCAACACAAAGGCAAATTTAGTATACCGCTATAGTTTTGTGATGCGCAACAAAAAAAAACAGTAAAAAAGAGAGAATAGTTGCTTTATCTAGTTATGACCATAAATTGTAACCGGCATAAACCAAAATGACATAAAATTATGGTTATGCTCGCCAGCAGTTGCAGGTTTGCTGTTAAGGCTACCGCGTACGCGTACGTACGCACTTTTCTGTCTATGCATTGACGAGCAACAATAAAACTAGTATTTTAGTTTTTTTTTCATATCGTATCGTAATCATATCTCTGCTAAAATCCACAATATAAAGATTATTCACTCATTCTTTGATTCATTCATTGCGTCTATATATATATATATATATATGTATATATAATTGCCGGCCATAACTATGCTTTGCGCTCCTGCTTAACACACGTACAATATGACTGACAAGCAGACGAAGAAATACACGCAGAGAGACGACATAAGCAGACTTAATCAATCTACTCAATACTAGTTGTGTTGATTATTATTAAGTGTAAGCATTCAAGCTAAACAATTTATAGTTACGTTGAGTTTGCCTGAATGCATGTGTGCGTGTGTGTGCGTGTGTGTGTGTGTATGTGTGTATGTTTGCTATTATAATAATGTTGCTTTAACTTCAACAGCACAATAAGTAGCAACAATCTTAACAACCTGCTTGGCATCTATTTCTGAAAAAAAAACTAATTAATTTAACAGTTAAGTTTGCTAAAACTAAATGAAAATCTAAAAAAAAAAAAAAAAGCAAAAAATTAGCAAAAAAAAAAAGCAATGCAATGCAACATGAATGTCTGACTGCCTTTCGTCAAAAATGTCACGAGAAAAACTTTTTTTAATGTTTTTATTAGAAAAAAATTTAAGACCGTAGAATTGCAACAACTTAATTAATTCCTTTTTGCTCTACAATTCGTTTTAATTAATAATTTAAGAAAATAAATAAAAAAAAAATAAAAAAATATTAACGAAATAGAAAAATATTTTCCCAATTGGTTCCACTGCTGTTGCTACAGTCGAATGGCAGCTTTTAATAAAATATGTCGCTTACAATTTGTTGCTTTAATTGTAATTGTTGCAATTATTCAGTTTTCAGTTTGCAATTTTTTTTTGCTCTTTTTTATTTTTTTTTTATTTCTCTTCTATTTTCCTATTCGTTATTCGTCAAGACAATTTATCTTACGCTTATCACTTGGGAAAATAATGTGAGGTAATCTTAAAGATACCGAGCCCTTAGGAAGTCAATAGTTATACAATTTGTGTTTTTTTTTTTTTATTTTTATATGACCAATCATTCAGGGAATGTCCGCTCTACATGTGACGATCATATTCAGAGAGATTGGGGCGCAGTCTAGTATGTGTGTTATATACTTGGCTACGCGGCAGCTCAATTGATTTCTTATCATTATTTGAATAGCTAAGCCTATCTTTATATTCTTAGTGTCAATATTTCCTGGACCTTATATTACTTATTTGATATGAGAAGGCTTGGTATAAGAATTGTCCACACTTTCGTTATGTTTGGAGGTAACGCAGCCCTATAATGATCAATATATTCCGACTTGATGCAGACATGTCCGTTCAACCATCCGCCCGTTTTCACCTTCTGATTGGACTGACCACGCTCGCAAAAATTGGGAGGAAAAGTTAATATTTAGTAATTACGTTTCTAGTTAATCTGCCTGAGATCATGGTCATAGTCGTCCTGCCGCGTAAATATCAACTCAAAGCAGATATTGGCTTCGAGTTATAACACATTTTATATAGGCCCAACTCAGTTTGACTGCGTTACCTTCGAAGCGAATAATTCGCTTTACTTTGACTTGGAACAATTTCAATATTGTTCCTTAGCGGATGGAAACACCGTATATGGAAGATATAATGGACGGTACCGAATATTGTATGTTTACATGTCAGTGTGCTGGCGAAGAAAACATGAAGCAACTGAATGATTATAACTTAAAGTCTCTTCCGCTTTAAGCTAATGAATAAGACGTATTTTTATACTAATCTAGTGGTCCATAAAAGATGAAGCAATAATTTGATGATAATAATTGAATAATCTTCTCATTTAAAAATAAACTAATGAAGGCATTAAAAATTGGGGCCAAGCGAGACATAATTTTATTTTATTAGAAGAAAATTTAGGCGAAATTGTTTAATAATTCTTCTCGTTTGTTCTTGGCAAGTCGAGTGTAATATTCGTTTTATTTACTATCTATATATTTTTTTTAACAACAACTTAAACTTAATACTAAAAAACTGGTTTTCCCTCCAATATTTTTTTGTCACGTAGGAAAGTCATTTTTCCGCGCGTTATCTTATTTATCTTTCCTTGCCCTGTACCGTTCATATCCGTTATATTATTAACTTTTAGCAATTTTTTTATAATCATTTCTTATACTCATTACCATAGAATGAGAGATATATTCATTGTATCGAAACGTTTGCAACAGTCAGAAGAAAGCTTCAGAAAGCCTATAAAGTATTTATATTCTCAATTAGAAACAAATTGTGAACTGATTTAAGCACGTCCGTCTGTCTCTCCGCCTGTCGATACTATATCTATGATAAACATTCTCGTGCAGTAACCGACTTCATATTTGGCACAAAGATTATAAGTTGCTCCGAGCAGGTTGCTATTGGTATTGAGCCAAATCGATCGCAGCACACGACCCGAGACCACGCTAGTCTTTAAAAAATAAGAAAAATTCAGTTTTTTGTTCATTACTTTAACCGCAACAGATATAACGATAGAAATTTGCATTTATATTCCATGAGTAGCATCCATGAGTAGCATGAGTGCAGCATCTGTACGAAACTGTGAAAAATCGGCCACTCCCACTTAATGTTATAGAATATTGAAATTTCATCCTTTTATTAAGAAGTTTGCAGTACGAAGAAAGAAGCTTCCGGCACCATGCAATGTCTACGATAATTGATCAGTATTAAGCGATAATGAGTCTAAAAAATTCGGTCACAACCGACTATAATTTGCTTACTTGTTTCTACGTTAAATAAAGTTGAACTTTTTTTTCTCACAATTATCATGTATTGTCAAATAAAGGCTAACTATTCCGCTTCACTGAAACTTTTTTAAGACATGCAACACACATAGCTTATGAAAATATACTTCATTACTGCAAATTAAAAAAACTTAGACACAAGCATGCCTACAAAGAAAGAAGGTTCAATATAGACAATTTCATCATCAACATACCTAGGAACTTAAGCAGAGCTTATTCACCAATGTTGTTAAGTAGTACTTAAGTATTGAGTTAAGTAGTATTTAAATATTAAGTAGTACTTAATAACACTTGTATAAATAAGTCTTCGATCAATAACTGAAAATTGCAAAGTGTTCGGATGTGTTTTAGTTAGATGATTAGTACATTTTGAGTAATCTTAGCATATATTTAGATCCAAATGCTTCTTAGAGATCACAAGTTTACGTGTTTGTCTACGCTAGATGTTTGATAAGCGTTTGCATTTAAGTTTGATCAGGTAAATATATATACCCACGTCCCGAGGTAGCTATCAAGCACAACTATGAAATGGATCTTATCAGGATCAAGCTTCAGCAGAATGCATCGTGCTTTAATTACATTTGACGCGTTCTCACACCGACACACCAAACAAGACTATCACCGCTGCCCACGCACAGGTCGTGTCGATGAAGCTACGCCAAAGCACAAACACTTTCTAACGACATCTATTAATACGTTAGAGAACTTACAAGTGACCTTGTAAAACTTTAGGCTCTTCGCAGCAAGAATTTCCTCGTAATGGATAGACTTTTTGAATTATTTGGGAAAGAGCTTGGAATTCCAAAGCAAGGAATTCTTTCATATGATGAAATTTCCACTAATTTTTAAGAGGTTCAAAGCATCTATTATGCAATATAAAAAAAAAAAATTATTTTCAAAAAAATTTCGAGTGGATTTCTCACCGAAGATAGTCAGACTTCCGGCTGCATTCTAAGCAACTTCGTAGAGACGTCACAAGTCCCAAAAGCCAATTGGTTTGCGTGGCTGAGCAACATTGTTCTGGGCCGATCTTGAAGACTCTGACTTTGATAAGAAAACGTATTGTGTTCTTTTTTAATTCGTGACCGCTCGCAGCGCAAGAATATGGCTGGTAATCTTAATTTTTCGTTATGACAATCAAAGAACCGCAAGTTCGAAAATAGGCTAAAGAACTAGAAAAATGCGTCTTCAGTGATTTGTGAACCGTACAAAAATAAGCCTATGATCTGCATACGCGATTGTTAATTTTTGCAATTACCCTCGAGAATGCTCCATGTAGTTGTCAGTAGACTTAAGAAATCTTGTGAAAATCAATCTTGGACTATCAAGCTTTTACCATCGTAAGAATTTAGAGAAGAAGAAGAAGATTTTCGCTTTGTCTTGCAACAAGCTATCGCTCGCTTTGTTATCAAGGATACGATGAGTGATAGTAAACACGATCTATTAACAAATTTTCAAAATTTTGGTGGAAGGTAATGTTCGTAGGCGTAGAAAGTTCGATATGTAAGAAAATTATATAATTTTTTCTTTTACTTTATCTTTCCTATTTTTGTTTTCTTTTTATTATTTAATTATTTACTTATTTATTTATTTATTTTTTGACAGCCATTAGCTTATACGTCCGCTTATCAATTCTTATGTCAATTGAAACTTTTCTATTAGTCGTTAAATTAAATGTTATGCATACAATAAATTATTGAATGAGTGATTTATAATTATTAACATTTCAACAAACCATAAAATAGTGTAACAAATTTTTATTACAATTTGCAGAAAACTCTTTCAATCGAGAAAATGAATTTGTTATAATACATATATATATATATATATATATATATATAAGTAAGTTTTTACTTAATATAAAATAATGTGTGGGCTTGATTTCAGTTTAGCTAAAGTTAGCATTTATTTTTATTTATTTTTATACGATATGACTTGGAAAAAAGCAAAAAAAAAAAAAAAAAAGCAAAAATCAGAGCAAAAAAATCAAAATAGTTTTTAATTTAATACTTTGAAAAATAAAATTAATGTTTAACTAAAGAAAAGCGAACACGACTGATTGCCACTCATACAGTTGCCACTAATGTCAAGTGTATATTAAAATTTATGGTCATATGAGAAGAAAAAGGAACTGTTGTTGCCGTTTGGCTTTTTTTTTCCTTTTTTTTTTTTTTCTTTCATTTCGTAAGAGATTACAAAAAAAACAAAAAAAAATAGTTTTCAACACAAATTACAAGCTTTGCCGTTAGGGTCACACCTCTGACAAGCACAACCACAAATAAGTGCCGTGACACTTGCAGTTTCTCAGTTTCAGGCAGCAATGAAATGTTATATTAAGCCTGTGGCGCTAATTTGTGGCAATTTATTGCATACAACCAAATAAATAAAAGTAAAGTTGAAAAAAGAAAAAGAAAACGAAAAAAAAAAAAAAAAAATAATAGAAAAAAATTATAAAACTAAATACCGAAGAAATAAAATATTTATACCACGCGTGCACGTTAACTCGCAATCTGACTGACTGACAATCTTATATCAAATATTGGGTCACAACTTTATAAGTGGACAAAAGACAAAATTACTGACTAGCTTTTTGACTTCTTAGCTGACTGACTGACTGACTGACTGACTGACTGACTGGCTGACAATCTATTTATGTCTACTTGTTTTGTATGGTAGACATGTTCGCAAACAAACGAGAAAAATTTACATTTGACAAGTTCGTGCCTAACATTTATGTCACTGGCCAACGCCAATCATTCATTCTTTTTTTTTTTTCCTTTTTAGGAACACCCTTTAAGAGTGTATAAGGGTATGCAATGCTTTTCATTTGCTTTGTAACGCTTGATAATATGCGGAGTACCAAGCACATGGCTTATATATATATTTTTGATCAGAAAAACTCGCATCATCAGCTTCTACATCTCGCTTTATATCTTCCGTATTCACGCCAGTTCGAACGTTAACTTATTTATCCATCTATATTCCACGCGCCTGGATCATCTGTCTGAATGTCCGTCTATATGTCTATCCATATGTAAGTCCATTGACGAGTTAGCTTCTTGATTTGTGTACCGTTCGCCTTTGCCTTGAGAATAAGACAGTGACGCCAAAAATGATGCAAGCAACAAGTGGATGCGAAAATAAGAAACATATTTTTAAAGCAGGCCTAAGCAAACCCAATGGCACAAGAGAGTCCAGAAATGCGATGCAATGTAGCGCACACCTTACAAGTACAGGTTCGCAGTTAAAGGATAATGCAAATCGATTTCTAAACACCAAGCGGGATAAAATTTCTCCTTAACAGAACGAGCTTACCAAAGGTCGTTCGATTTTTCGCACGCTTTCTGTTACCGGAACGTTTTGCTAAAAACCAATCTTTTTTAAATTAGGCCTAACCTAGTCCTAACGACTGGAGAAATTTGCGTATTATGAAACAAAATTTGAACTTAAAAGACATAGTGAAGCGTACCTAATTTTATGCAATCGATTGAAAGCTTGTCTTCGACAAGCTTAAATTTCTTGAGAAACTTAAAAAAAGCTAACGAAATGCGATGATGCTTTCTAAACAAGAAATTGCGAACATGCCCATAACCTCTCCTTTCGCTAGTTAGAATGCATGAAAAATATTGTTTAAGAAAATCGAAGTAAAATACGCTATATACAGCATATACGAAGAGTTGTATAAAAGTTAGGTAAGAACGAAGAGTTCGAACCCGTGATTTCACGTAGGCAATGAAAAAATTATCATCTTAAGGACTATGTGTACACTCATACCGGTCTTTTTCAACGCGAGCCCCTAAAAGTCCATCCTTTCCGTCGATGTATCTCTCCGTAAACCAATCCGAAAACCCATCGATACGCTCCCCATTAACAAAACCGTTTTTTATATATCCAAGTCTTTATTTTCATTCGATTTGTCTGTCCATATGTCGCTCTATACGTTTCTCGGTCTGCCGTTTACTTGTCTACTTGATATAAAGATTTTCGCAGACTCATTTAACTGCTTGTCAAACTGAAATAATTTAAAAAATAAAAAATTGCGAATGTTTTCATTAAATATTTGTTACACGGAAAAATTTGACTTGAAATGTTGAACAAATTTTTACCAGATATAAATAAGAATTTTATATAAATATGTTAATTAATTTATTTTTTTTTTTTTAACAAATTTGCTTACAATGGAATCGTGATCGCTGCATGCAGAGCGAATTAATGTCTAAAAATGTATCAGCTTTTGTCTATAGTTGATCTTGTTTTGATTGTGGACTTTATGTAAATCATGCACCTGTTTATTAATGATTTATATGAAAATCTTTGAAGCATTGCGACAATGATCAAAATAATAAAATAAATATACGAAAAAAAAAGAACAATAAAAAGACAAAATTTACGCATAGTGCAATAATGTTAGTTTAAAAAAAAAATCCATAGTCCATAAATAATTCAACAATCTATTGCGACATTTTTCAATTCTGTCGAAAGTAACCGCACGCTTCGAAAATGTGCTTAAATTCGAAAAAAATTCTTTATATTTCGCATAACCAATTCGGTCAAAGAGGATAACAAGACTTGTTAAAAAAACATTCGAGATGCTTACGATAAAACTGCTATGGCAAAATTAACGCAAATGGCTTGGTCTGACCTGCTAATCACTGATACGTTCGGTGAAGTTGTTAAAAAAAATGAGGGAAAACAAGCACATTTCATTTTATGCTATAGCTGAAGACGTAGACATTGATCAAAACAAAATTTCGAACCGTTTGAATACCATTGGGTAAAAAAGGGGGCTTGGTATTTGAGCATCATAATGTCCTTGCAAGGGAAAATTCGATGGATCGAATTTCCAGTTGTGAGCTCTCACTAATGGGAAAGCAACTTGAGTCATACCCTACATCGCTTGTGCTATAAAGGTATATTAAGTTTGTGAGTATGTGATAGAACAGAACCATTCATTATGCCTCTCCGTTTCTCTGTATATTCATCTTATAGAATGCAATTTCTGGGATATTTTGATGAAATTTGGTACATTGACGTGTTTTGGCCCAAAGATGAACTCTTTTGGGAAGCGTTCGGATTCGACCGCTTTTTTGACCCATTTCCCATATAACATTTTGATTTGAAAAGTTATTATATAGATAACTGTTCGGGGATGTAGTGTTTTTACTTTTTTTTTAAGATGAAAATGTGTCACATACGAAAACGATCGTGGTTCAAGAAACTGCACAAGCGAGGTGCAAAGTCCTTATCGACGGCGCATAACGTAAAGCTCTATGTCTGATGAGATTCAAAAAGCGACAAGTATCATTCGCTACTCCAATCCCGGTAGACTATTGATTTCCCCCGCGCTTGTCAACAACTAACGCGATTAAAGGATAAATATGACGTAAAGCTTTCAAGACGTCGTCTTTAAAAACCTCAAGGCTGGATAGCATACATTTTTCATAAATCGGCGAAAATTGTAAAAGCTCGACTGGGAAGTTTCGATGCCTACATAGGAAAGCTTAAAACTTGCCTTGACCGACTGTTATCTGTTTCGCTTTCTGCAAAAGTCTCTTAATTGGCAAGGCGGTCCTCACAAGTAGAAATCATTTCGCTCCGCTTTTCGCCCTCAAATTAAAGAAATTTTTTATACGGGCAATCGCTTAGGAGATGTCTCCTATACGTACATGTATTACCGTGATGGTCAGAACGAAGTGGTGACGAGAGGTATGAGAGGCTGCCTGCTAGGCAAGTGTGATGGCTGCACAAAGAGAGCAGCAAAGAACATCTACAGCACTGAGGACATGCCGACTTGGTAATCACATTTCTTATCTTCTTGACTATGCGGTGTACACCACTGATAGCAAAATTCTTTTACCAGCAAAATGGGAACAGTTTTTGGGGGAAAATTCTCTATATTTGCCGTAACAAAGTTGGAAAAGAATTAATAAAGTAAGAGAAACATGTGCTTGCATGTCTGGTGTAGTAAACGTTTTCTAAGCGCCTTTGATGCTATATCTTTAAAATATTAAATAAAAAAAACTAAAAAAAGTAATTTTTTATAAATCTCTAATAAATGTTTTCTTCATTTTCGAATTCATTCGAATTCTTTTTAATTGCAGTCTATGGGAAACATGTCATTACCCGGTCTTGCTTCTACGAGGACATGGATGATCCGGCTGATAAGTGTGCCCGCGACACCACCTCATCCTACATAAAGACCACATTTTGTGAAACTTGCAATTCGAACGGTTGTAATGGTGTTGGTGATCTAACACCGTACGTGACGTTAATTTTAATATCCGTTCTATTAATGAAGTTCATTAAGTGAATAATTAAGAAAACAAAAATAAAGAAAATAGAAGAAGAAGAAGAAGAAAACTACTAACTAACTAAATAATATAAAAGAAAAGCAAAAATATAATTTGTTGAGTAAACAACAATGTTTTAACTTAATTTGTGTATTGTTTTTTATTTTTTAAGATTATTTTATTTTAAGAAAACGAAACACATAATAATTATACTTAAGTTGTAATGATTTAAACTTTTTTCTACTTATAACTCAGCTTTAATGAATATTTATGTACGTGCATATAAACATACATCACTACAAAAAAAAAAGAAAACAACAACACAACAACAACAAGAACAATGTCTCATTTAGAAATTATTTCTATTTAATATAAATAAATTTATGAAAGAGAAAAACTGAAAAGAAAGAAAATTTAGTTCACGTATATTAAGGGGACAAGAATTGTTAATTGAAATGAACCCCTGAGCCTTAACAATCATTCATTCTGAAGGGCCGAATTTAACGACTAGGTACAAATGCATAAAAGTTACTCATCCGCACATGTAACCGATTAGGCAAGAATCGTAACCACCAAGTGAGTGTTAAATGTCAGTGGGGCAGAGTTTACTTTGGTCGTAACCATAGTGAGTACTCAACCGGTAAAAGTATAACACGTACCACTAGGTTGCGAACACCACCTCACTATTTCTTTCTTTCCTCACTTGTTTCTGATCGTCACCGCCTTATGCGAATAGGGGGACGTCCCTTTAGTGATTTGTAATATGAAAAACATTTACACGGCTCTTTGAAATCTCACGCAACTCCCAGCCTCCTTCCCTTGCAAATCTTTCATCTATAATAAGCATGACAAGGTAAGAACGGCTCCTACCAATCCAGTGTTCGCTCAAATCCCAATGCCATAGAATGTACTTCGGCGTAAGTAAGTGCGCAGTCTGTAAAGGCATAAGGTTCACCTGCGAACCTCCTCCTTATTTCTCTCACTTCTTTCTAACTGTCATCGTATTACGCAAATAGGAAGACATCTCCGCCAAATAAACAGAAACAGTGTTTGTGACCAAATTAAATAGTAAATGAGTGCGTTTTTGTGTCTGTCTTCGAAATGTGCTCAACGTACCTTTTAAAGCGTCATATGTCAACGGAGTAATTGCTTCGAATTTATTTTGTTTATTTAAAAGCCTGTCTATTATTTTATAAGAAATGATATTTTAAAAATGTCCTGAACTAGAAAAGGGCATTTTTAGTTTGTGCGGATGTGCACAACACTTAGAAAGATTCGAATAGCACCACCGAATAGCACCAATGTACCGCCAATATACTAATCCATACGGAATAATTTTCTGAATCGATTTATACTTGTCGGTCCGTCTGTCCGCCTTGTTTTTTGTGTTCAACATACAAGCCGCTACTTTGAAGACATTTTCTTAAAATTTGAAGTATTTTGAAGTTTTTCGATTAATTCTCATACAACGTTATATTTTAAAAACTCATTATATGAACAATTATAGACGGGAACAGGATATTTAATGGTTGGCAGCTATACACTCCTCTTTACACTATAGTATTTTTACACTACGATTCTCCATTGACAATGTCATTGAAACTGAGAGAATCGGTGCTTAGTGAAACACGTTCTAAAAAACGCACCAAAATATATATATATCCCCGATCACGTCAAAACTCGGAGTGGAGTTTATTTCATTCATTCATCAATCCAGCTGATTGTCGCCTGCTCACGATCGCAAACGTACATTATATCACATACATTCCATACATACAACAGATGAAAATGGACTTGATCTATCTAATAGGGGAAGACCTACAACTCACGAGTTTTTAGAAGACTTTGTATACATATCGCGTAAACCATTTAAATATCATTGTAATGAATAAAAAATTTCAGTATAACTTACACACAAAAAAAAATTATATTCTATAGGTTCGCTTAAAAAGACAACGTAAAAATTGTCCCGACTGGTAAACTGACATGTCCATTGTAGTGGTTAAATAAGGTATGAAGAGTTTGCGTTTTATTAAAAGTGTTACTCTTTAAAACTTTGATGTAATAATTATTTTAACATCTTTTATATGTCAAAATACTATCAATCAATCGTTCATTTATTGATTGATTGATCATAAATTTCCTGCTTAATTAAGTTGCAAAGGCTAGAAAGCATTGAATGGACATCGTAGGTCCCTCGTCGTTTCAAGCCTTTGTTTTAACTTAATGTGGTGAGTATGAATGTAAGCCGACGTATGGCGCATATTTTCTGATTTCCTTTTAATTTTTTTTTAATCTAACTTTAGTAACTATGTGTTCATGCTGAGATACTCTTAGGGCTGCAAAAAAGGGCAAATCTTGTAGGTATTGTTTGTTCCGCGCGAATTCCTGTAATATTTCAAAGTGATTGTCTTTTTAAGTTTTATAGCGCCATCTGTTCGCGTGAAAGAATCGATTTTTTAATTACATCATTCCTGCATAATACATGCCTTTCATGACACCAACACATTCATATTTAAATTAACACATACACCACAATCGCAGAAACCTCGATTTAACCTCAAACATTCATTATAATAACAAGTTCTCAACTTTGTTGTTGTTAAGAAATCCATTAACTTTAATGAAAATTTCTTGCCAAAAAAAAAAAAAAACAAAAATTTTTTTTTTTTTTTTATTTTTTTAAATTAAAATGAAAAAAAAATTAAGCTTTTAAGGAAAATAAATTGCCAGACTTTGAATTTTTAACCTCTTAATCGCTTATGGCATTAGAAACATTTTCACACATTCATAAAACTTCATATATCAATAGTTAAAATTTATTTATATTTTTACAATTTGTTTACGCTTTTTTCTCTTTCTGGCTCTGTATCTTTTTGTTTTTTTATTTTTCAATTGCCTCGTTAACCATTTAAGTTAATGCGTACGAGACGTGTTACTCTGATAATATATTAATGTGTGTTGCTGGTTTTTATGTACATATAAATATTATTTGTTTTTGTTTTTTATTTATTTTGTTGTTTTTTTTTTTTTTTGAAAATCTTAAAGATTAATGTCATGATTTGCATACGCAGGCAGCTCAGTGGCAGGTTGTTTGGCAGATATGGAAAAAATAAGAAAAGTGTATTATAATAATCAGCAATAAATGAGTGAGAGAACGCTATAAGCAGTCAAGACCGAATGCATTTAGAAAGTCAGGCTTTTTATACATTACATTACTTGTGGTACAAAGGCATGTTAAGTTGATGCAGATGTTTGCCACACCCAGAAGGGATTCAAATAAAACAATCTTTCTGCTATATAGATCGGTTTGAAAAGAAAATGATTCTGAATCGACCTACTTGCTTGTCTGTTCGTTTGTCCGTCCGTCTACTATTTTTGAGACAGTTTACAGCAGTGAGTTATGTTCTCGAATAAGGGCGAATCCCATTGCAATTGGTTCGGATCGAACCAGCTCTTCACACAAAACAGTTCTCATTAACACCTTAGTTTGAAAAGTCATAGCATACGATACTTTATTTTATGGTGGGGCGCGACTCTCTATAAGCTTACTTGTGTTTTTTTTTGTTTTTTTGGTATTCCTTCAAAGAAATGGAAAGATGTGTCCATGAATATAAAATATGGGTAAACTCTGTGAATATTGTTAGGGAATTTGAAATCTATAAATTCTAATTCTTCGAAATTTCTTTCCCCAGATGTAGGCGAAGAAATTGCTCCTAAAACTTAACATAGGATTGCAGCTTTAAATTAAAAATTTGTATATTTCAAGCTTCTTGTCTCTGCCTCATCTTTTTCAGCTCGAAAAGTCTCGGCCAAAAGGCAAAGACAGATGGACGGGCAAAAGTAAAATGATTCCGGAGCTCTTTCAATTTCTTAATGCAATAAATGCAAAGAATCAGTTCAGCTGTTTCGTTCAACTCCGGGCGCAGAATAATTTACAGAAAGTAACCTAAATCTATAGTTAAACTCTTTTTAATTCAACTGAAAAGTAAAACCGTACGATTTCCTTTCACACGAAGCGTAAGTGTCTTAATTACAAATTCCACATCTCAGCACAGCCACGATTGTTTAAAGAAGCTTATATCTAAGAGCTAATGCTCTTATCACACAATTTGCAAATTAATTACGTGCATAAAAAAAAAAAAAAAAACTGACAGAGACTCTGCAGAGACTTAATTCTTTAGTTAGTAAGTCGAGTACTCTTTTTTAAATGCCGCTACTTTTCAGTTTTTTCTCTTTTTTTCTCATTTATTTCATTGATTTAATTGACAACCACGCAAAATCTTCCTGCTATATACCGTATGAAAATGAAAAAGAAAGTTTTATGGACACATCTATAAGTACACACAGCTCTATGCAAACACATCTGTACACATGCATATCTGCTTATATATACTTTCAGAGCCGTTCGTATTAACTATAACTTAATTCACTTTACGTGTAAACAAACCATGTAACGATGTCGCTTTTTTAAAAAAATGATATCAACTTTCGAGCTTTCTTTCACACTTGTTTCCACAATAACGTGTTAAAATTGTAAAGTATTTTGTAGGTATTTACGCCCCTTTTCAAACATGACCACCTTCGTGGCACGACAATATGGCGTGATGTCAGGCAATTGGCCGACATAAGCTCGTAGCTTTCGCTTATGGTCACAAGCATTCAATTCAATCGTTTGGGCGTCAAGCGCCGCTATAACATAGTAAGCGACCACAGTTCACTTTATTTACACCAAATTTTAAAAGCGCCCTCCAATATTCCTTACAATTTATGTGTTTATATTTACAAGATAACTCATGCCCTGTAGCTGGACACTCCTGCTGTCCATTTTAATATTTTCATGAACTTTGCTAATTCCGTAAAATCGCATCCGTGCGCTTTCACCATTCATTTTTAGATTGCCTTGACTTTGAGAAACTTGTGCGGAACGTGTAGCTCTGCCTTTTAGTTTAACGTAAGTACACGTCCACATATTCCAAGATGCCGGATGAACCAATGGAGTAGGTGACCTTCGTAAAGAAATGCTAGAATAACAATCCAAAAATAACATTGGCCAAATTCTAATGACTCTGATCACTGTTAGGATCTATCTAACACCTTTCACTTTAGGCAATTCTCTTTAGGCGATGTGATTCCCGTGAACAACTGAAACTTGAAGCTGTACATATAAATCCCATCAAAACTGTACACAGCCAAAGTTGCTCTTGTCTTTGGATTTCTCACACACATGGGAAACCTAGGTGACTGGATGGCGGCAGCGTTTTGTCTGGTCTCCAAATCAGAAAACTATTAAAAAAAAGAAAAGATCCTTAGTTCAACGGGGATGATGCATTCCCTTAGGCGATTCAAGAGAAAAACTCATCGTCCGATTATAGTTAGTAAGGTTTACAAGATTCTTAGCCGATAAGTTTTCGTAGGATTACTATAAAGAGTATCTCTTTATGCGGACGGTGGGCACTCTAAAAAAGACAGGGGCGGCTTCGATATGTCTGTACCCGCGGAGAGCAACACAATTACGTAAAACACCTAAATAAAAGTGACAGACATCGCACACTGTCGAGAGGAAGAATGAAGTAAGTCCATTATGTCTATCTTTACCTGCTCACCAAAGCACACAACTTTTTTGGGAGAGCGTTTCCTATCTACAACTGCTTCATGACAAGTGCAATCCTTTCTTTTTTCTCATTGCTTGAATACTGCTTTTAATACAACAATGAACATGATTTTTGAAAAATATAAATTATCTCATTTTTACAATAAGTGGTTCGTAGAGTACACTTGCAATTTTTCCCCTGTATATGCCGTCTGTTTACTACGAATGCTTCATTGTATGTAATTGAAAATATTTGCCTTTTCCTTCATTTTTATAAAAATTCATTGTTAATTTCATAAAACTGCTAACTCTCGTCTGTATTCTGCGTTTAAATGTCTATTTGGACGTACGTGAGTCTGTGTGTGTGTGTGTGTGAATGAATGTAAGTGCACATAAAAATATATAAATCTATCTATGATTTTAATTAAACCGAACAAACACATGACAGTGACTTTTTTAAATAAAGATTAACCAGAACTTTAACCAATCGCCCGACATTCATATAAATTAATATGCACTTGGGATTTTATATGTGAAGCTTAAGGATTATATAAGATTTTCACTTTTTTTTTTTTTTGAATGCTCCTAATTAAAGCCTTGTAAATATTCAACGATTTATTTGGAGAAAAGTTTCGGCCTTCGGCGGGGAAATCAGACCCGTGGCAAGTACTAGCAACTCTTTCTGCGCAAACACAGCTATGGATAACAAGTCGTAACTAAGAGGAGACCAAGTTCTTCAAGAGGAACTGTAAATGAAGTCCGTAAGAAAAATCGACCGAGTGTAGCTGAATGGATTTTGGACCAACGAGAAAGTGGTAGCAGAGAAGTAAAGACGAATTCAATGCGCAGTAACCATAGATTGCTCGTAGAAATCTCTTCAGTTTCTTTGTCGATATCAACGAAATTTCTTTTCCTATAAATAGATTGCATTGTGCCTTACTATCTTGCCGCGCAATCTATCACTCAGATTGTTTGTACATCTCATATCACTTGTGATCAGATCATAACAAGTTTTTACTAAAATATGGAAAATGCAGAATACCTTGGTATAGGCCAAGCCTCCTTATTAATCGATTCATGAAATCATTTTAAACCGATGTAATCATATGCACCCGTCTGCCCCTTCAACAGCTACAGGTTGCAATTCTCGTTACATAAGGTAAGTAACTAAGTTCTCCCAGTCATTCTATGTTTTTGCATACTGTACTACATCGTTCGAGATGAGGATTTTGTTTTTTTTTTAATTTTCGGATAATTAAAATGGAATCCCAAGTTGAGAAAAAATGAATATTTTCATCTACGTCTCCTTGTTTGCTTGCTCGTCATCGCTCAGCCCGTGAACGCAAACCCTAACGCTTTCAGTTTGAACAACAAACAAACCTGACCTCATTTGAACTCCGTCATCCAACACATTACAACAAGTAACTGCAGAACAAGATTCGCCCAGAATAGAATCTAGTTCGGCTTCGACCTTTCCAATGAAAATATTGTATCAAATAACGCTGATTCATGGGTGCTCGTGTCATGCAACATATAAAAATACGTAAGCAAGCATAGACAATTTCGTGTGTTTGATTATGTGCATGTTTTTATAAGCTTTTAAATGACTAAACACATTGAAATTATTAACTGAAAGTTATACTCAAAATCCCAACAAGGCAATGGTACACTATCTACTGTTACTATAAAATACATTTGAACTTTTGGAAAAGAGGTCGCTTGACCCCCCTGTGCTATGAATACATGAAACGTTGGTACGTGCGATGTTAAATTAAGTTACTGCATATGGTGCCGCTTATCAATGACAAGACGTATTCTTACCTTCTTGGTAAAGATTACATATAAAAATCTATAAATCTTTGTGTAAATCTTCGACCACTCGCAAACTGAAAATATTACTTTCGTTCAGTGCAACCTAACTTTGAATTAATAACAATTCGAAAATCCCTTAAGTCGATCCACTTGCCTATCTTAGATTACCAAAGATGTTTTTCTACTTCTTGCTAAACTGCCGACCGATGCAGATTTTAGTTTCGAAGTCTATGTGTCTGCAGTCTCTGTCGTTCGTCATGGTATTTCGGACACACAAAGAATAGGCGTTCAGCGTCTTCGATGCACTTGCAAAATGGGTCCTGCTCTACTGCAAGCCTATGTAAGCGTGTTTTGATACAACAATGGCCGCTTATTAATAATGTTAAATAAAAATCATGCTGCCTATTAAACTAGGGTTGCAAATCTGGTATTAGCCGGTGCGTCCATCTACTCTTGCTCGCCCTATTTCAGCCAATCCTGCCAATCCTCCACCAGTCGGCTTCTTACTCATTGCGTGGCAACATTAGCCAGCAAGCTGTGAAGTTCACCTCTACAAATGCGTTCTTTTGCCCACTGGTAGATTGGTATCATACCAGCGATAACCAATGCCGCATCTTTCGACACCGTACGATGTACGGCACAAATGCTTAGCACACGGACTCGGTATGCTGTTTGGATGCCTCTTGTATACAATATGGTCGCAATTACAACTTCGGCTATCAATTCTCTACGATCTTGCCTGCAAGTTTGGTAGCAAGCGCATCCACGACTTTTCTATGACCGCTACCTTCTCCCTCCCCTTGCCATACTGCAAGCACCGTTTAAAAGATTAAAAGTCGATCATTTTACAGCGACTTGTGATTGCATTCTAACATCTCCCACGTTTATTGGACCTTTTTCAAACTTCTTCCTTAAGGCTATTAATACCGCTTCTGTCTTGTCTTCTGCCAGACTTAAATCGACCGACTGCAGCCACTTTTTAATCATGTTGGTGGTTCTATTTGCTGTAGCGGTGATTTCCTCTAAAGTCTTTGCCACAATCGTTATTGCTACATCGTCAGCGCAACCGACTACTTACAAAGTCTAAAGACAAAAATAGTATACCTTTTACAGATCCTCTTTTTAATTGTCGGCAATTTTTACTTTAGAATCAAAACAAAAGTACACGTACACGTAACTGGCACACACAACAGCAATATTGAGATTCAAGCAAAAAAATACATGACAATTTCGATAAATTAAAATAATTGAATTTAATAGCACCCGCTTCAAAGTTTCAAAAGTATTGCTATTATAAATACATTCAAACAGTTGAAGCGCAATATGGAATGAAACAAAATTGAAAATTACATATCTCTTTTTATTCTTCAGTCTATTCACGAATTCACAATGATTCTCAAACTGGAAGTTTACAAGAAAAAGAATTATACAAAAGCTTTTTATACGCACGTAAAGCAATTGCTGTTAATATACATATGAAAGTTTCGATTTTGAGCTTTCTGTTATTATATTATAGTCATGAATATTAAATTCATCAATTATGTTAATAAGTAAATCTATTTAACTTATTATAAAAGGAAGAATTTAGTGTAAATGACACAGAATTGCGAAAAAGAAATCGGGGAAACCGCGTAATAACGTATGACAAACTAATTTACAGAAATAAATAAACGAATAAACATTCCGAAATGCCAAACTTAACAGAATTGTTGAACTAATTCAAAATGTAACTGATGCTTTCAAACAGTGAAGCTGTTAACTTGACGATGAAGAAGAAATTTTGAAAAATTCTGTTAACAAACACCGGACTTTATCTTCTTCGTCTTCCTTTCCACCCAAAATTTTTTTATAACTTAGTAAATCAAGTAAAATCATAGCGTTGTTAAACTTCCAAGAATTTATTATAAATTATTTAAAATATTAGAATTTTTTTTAATATGAAAAAATCTTCATGAAACAATTCAAATTGGATGTTACAAGAGCGTGTAACGTATATCTAAGAACTTTTAAAAATACAACATAGTAGACTATTAGGTAAATGCATTATCGTCACTGTACATTTAAAATGTTAATTTATCTATGGCTGACTAGAAAGGCTACCGAGTAATGTTATAAACGTAGTTAGAGTGTAATCGTGTAACTATGTAACTATGTAAATGTAACCAACGGAAATCAACGAGTACGCAAGTAGGCGCAAATACGATTTATTGTTCTCAATCAGTCAACTCTTGTAGAGAAAAAGTATTTTCGTTATTCAACAATTATATCGATCTGTCTAAATTAAGTGAGCGCATTGTAGCTATTATTTCTTTTGATCCTATCTTTTTCGTAGTGCTGTTCATCGGGAGAATTCCGAAAATATCTAGTCAAAGTGACGTTCCTTTTCATGTCGTTGCTTGGTCACCTTACTATCAATGTCACATCTAATAGAGTCTGTCCAGGGAAATTTTGTTCCTTTCCTTTGCCCGATCTCTCATGGGATAAATTTGAATTTTTCGCCCCATATGAAAACAGACTATTGCTTAAGGAACCGGAAACGATCGTGTTTCTTTTTATGGTTAAATTGATTCGGTTATGAGTTTCGCCTTTTTACCTATTAAGCTTCGTCGACCTTAATGTTCCGAATCGAGTCCGTTTAACTTGCTACATAGGCGTTGTAATAGCAATATTATCGCTTTGATCAGTTTACTGTTGCAGGCAAAAATCAATTGTTAATGTAAAGCAAATTGACTCCATTTCAGAGGCGTGAATGTGTTAAAAACAAAGAGGAAAGGCATCGCATTTTACATTCCGAGAAGGATTCAAACAAAGAGACAAGAATCTTTAATCTTCTTTTCAACGATAAATTCTACACATCGTGATTGTTGTTGTTGATTATTTGATATTTTTAAAGAATAGATAAATAAATTGTGAAGGCCGTGAGCGAATGTATATATCGTGGGAGTCAAGTTGAAAAAATGAAAGAGAAGCATGATATTGACATAAAAATCGACTTCATTTCGCTCTCTTGAAAAGAAGTGTTCTAAGCATAAGGGAATAAAAGAAGTGTAAAATACTATTATAGTAAAGACAAAGTAAAAACTCTAATACACTAACACATTCACACATATCCATATCAATGGGGACGAACAATTTGACGCCATTTAGACTGAAAATCCTTGAAAGCTTTTTGTACGTACACGAACTAACATATCTATGTGGTTTGGAAGTAAATCCTATTTTATGAAATCAGAAATTTACGTTTACGCATACGTAACATTTCATTGTTAAATAAACAAACGACGTCATACCGCCAACACTACTCAGTAATGTGTTGGGCATGCTGCGTAATATGAGTATGAAATGCATATTGAGAAAATAAAGGAAAAGTGAATTTTCCGCTGAGCTTGTTCGGTGACTAGAACTCACAAAATTATTTAGTTGCCATTCAATTGAGAAAGTATTTACATCGTTGCTTTAAGAATAAAATATTGAGAACGAAGTAAATAAAAAAAAAATAAGCTAAATAAGTCATAACGGAAAAGCAGAGTGAAAAGAATGAAAGTAAATTTATTTGAATAGAAACTTCACTTACTTTGCTAAAATTAAACATAAAATTTCTAACGTCCCAAGCAAAGGAAATACTAAGAAGATTACCATACCAAGTGAAATTATAAAGGATTTCTTTAAAAACAAAAACAAATAAATAAATAAATAAACAAACATTGCAAACAATTTTCTAAAAATGTCAAAATTTGTTAAAGCAGTAATCGTCGCTTCATTCCTTTTAACAATCGTCTGCAAAAGTCCAGGTTAGTTGGTTTGATATCATCATTGATAGAAACCTCAGTTCGTTTATGATTAAAATGGCAATAGGAGGACAAGCAATTGCGTAGAATTATCTCATACATCAAGGATATATAAATCTAAATAGGACATCTTGGTGTACACAAAATATAATCAAAATATAATTGTGTATGTGCGTTTTTGTATGCGTGTGTGTGTGTGCATGTGTGTGTGTGTGTATTTGTGTCTATCATAAGAATGATTTCACGACCCAAATTAAGTGTAGCGCGTGATTTCAAGATAATTCTTGTTCTGCTTAAGAAAGCTTCGCAGCTTCTTAAAGAACACTGAGCATGATGACCGTAAGCCTTTTCGGATAATATATTAAAAAATAGTAAAAGGAAATAACTTTACATAAACATTTCACATGACATTGAAGACAGATACAATATTTTTGATATCCTTAAAAGATATCGACAAAAACGTTGCTTGCCCTTTTCCTAATTGTGATGACTTTGAACTGAAATGTTAATTGAGAAATCTTCTTGGGAAATCTATTGAACTTTAATCAAAGGAAACGAAATTAATTAATGAAGTAAATCGAACCTCACTGGACAAACCTAAAACCACCAGGACTAATTTTTGGCACCGTTCATCATCGTAAAAAGTAGAGAGCTGTCGCATTAAATTATTCTTAACGACCCACATATATAGATTTCTTCACCACACAATTTCATGATTAGTAATATGATTACAATATCATCTTCTGAAAACCACAGCTCGAAGATGTACTCGGTCTAGAGGTCAAAGTCGACAAATTCGCTATGTCACCATCATTGTGCTATGTGCGGTCATCATATTTTATTTGCTTCTTCTACTTCTATATACCACAAGAACATCGAATAGAATTTTCTATAATATAATAATTTTTTCGGCACGAATAGAAAAAAAACACACGCCAGTACGGGGGCGAAGTGAAAAAAATATTCTTATAATTTAGAAGCATCACGGAAGCTGTTATATAATACAACTACTAAAAGTAGTAGAGTTGCGCAAAATCAAAATCAAGAAAATTGAGATAACCTTAGTAGCAACGACCGCTTAACGGTAAGGAGGATTGGGCGTACAGAACATATTCAGTTTAAGGCTTAATATGTGACTTAAGCGGAGAATAGACGACAGCAGTGGCAAAACATGGCTTGATCGACTTCCCAAGAGAATGTATACATATAAAGATACATTTATGTATTTATATACATATGCGAATGCAACACACGCATACATATGTATTTGTGTGCAGGTATTTTGCGGGATCGACAATTTCATGCGGGCAACAACAAAGTAGTAGTGGAGTGGTGGAGCGCAAAAAATTTCCAAATGATTTAAGGGCATCTCTGAACGGAGCTGACAACCACATGCAATAAGGTTTAGATCACCATAACATTGCTTTCGTCCATTAGGAACGAAAAGACTCGTTTCAAAAAGAGAACAAATTTCAAGTTTTCTTAATAAAAACAACAAAATACATGATTTATCGTTTTTCATGCACCGATTTTTCAAAATAAGGCGTTATATGGAAAGTTGTCGAAAAAGCGTTTCGATCCAATCCGTTTTGAATCGTGTACATTTTTGGGCTACGACACATCAGTTTACAAAATTTGATTAAGACATATCCAAAATTGCGGCCTGTATGTTGTGTCTAAAAAACGCAGACGGACAGACGGACAAGCGCGGAAATAAGCTTATTAAAAGGTGGATCTATCTCAAGCACTTCTAAGTATTACACGCGGCCGCGCAAACATAATGTAGCCTTGTACCGCAACCGTCGCCAGGTATAATAATTTTTCGATTGTTAAACTTTTGTCTCCATTGCAATAATATTAACATCCGTGTGAGCAACATCAAAGAGACGTCGTAGGTCACGAGTTATTTTTTTGTTTGCTGTTTTCACTGTGGCACTGCTCGCAAATGGCCAGATCGTTTAATATCAGATATAGATGAAGAAGCTTTGCGCAAACGCAGCGAAATTGACAAAGTTACTCACTACGTTTACTAGCTTTGGATTCACTTCACATCGCTTCACGAATGAAGACGATCCGCGATATCTACAGCGTGTTGTAGCAGAAGATAGAAAACACGCCGGCGAATAAACTTTGTTTGATGTTTGACATTATGCCTGGTTGGGAAAAACTCGTGCGACACCTATTAGCGGCAAAAGAGATGTGGCAAACTATTAGTTTCTACGCAGCGAACATTTACCTTACAGATCCGGAAGAGGAACCATTCTAGGAAGTTCACCGAAAGTCATTAGCCATTGCATTAGTCTATTATGTATTATTCAAAAATTTTTGTATCCATACCAATTACAAAAAGAAGTTTTTATAACATTGGACTTCCTAGCAACTAATACTCAAATCGATTTAATATTTTAAATTTTCAAAACCGCCATCGAAAGATTGACATGTACTAAATCGATCACCGAGTTCGTAATTATCACAAATGGCAAGCAAAGAATTCTTAATGATAGATAAGACAGCCAGGATGGCCATGTTGACTTTCTGCACGTATAGTATTCCAATTTGGTGCACATTGATTTAACAAACAAATAATTCAAAAAATATCTCTTCTCAGCTTCGGTTTACATGCAATATTTGCAAAAGAATAAGGTCCGCCGATGGATAGCCGTTTAAAAAGCCTAAGCAAACGAAAATTTCATCATTTCATCTTGTTCACAACTATAAGTCCAGTGTCGACCATCAAATGCCCTATAAGACTCGGAAAGTGCTTCTAAATTGATATTTATATTAAAGAGTTGGTCTATCCAAGTCGCTTTTTGTTTATGACATACATCCGCATAAAGTTAATATAGAAAGTTGTGTAGGGTGCATATGATATAATTAGAACGTTTCGATAGATTTTCCATTCGATATCTATAAACAAGTATCGTACAATTAACATACACAGAAAGGTAATCAACAAGATATTGGCCTTGATCTCGAATACAATTGAATTTAGAACAAAAATAACACAATAAAAATTTTTAATTCTCCAATATATGCAAAAGTGTAATATATAAAGCAGACGAACATTTTTATTTTGTTGAAATATTGACATGAAACATATTGATATATGACCAAAAAATTACTTTCATAGTCACCAACGAAAGATGTGTGTATATTCATCTCTTCACAACATTTGCAACACCCTGAAGAGAGTTTCCGAGACCCTTTAAAGTATATATGTCCACCGTATGTGTATAGTCTGTAGTAAACATACGCCTTGGCGCATACACCTGAAGCTATCGCTACAGGCAAAGGCTTTGGAAAATCGTGCATGCTGTTCGGTATTCAAAATGAGCCAAATTGATTTAAGGACACATCTACAGCGAAAGATAAACTGAGAAGACCACGGGTTTTTGGGCTTCCTGCTCATGACTGTATGTACCACATTAAATACACGACAAAACTCTCCACATTTTACCCAAATCCATCCAATACTACAGAATATGAAAGTTTAATTCTTTCGTATTTTCTAATTTTTCTTAAGATGAAGAAAAGTCTTGGGTATAAAAAATTCGTTCACAGCCGAATTCAATTTTCTAACATATTATATACGCTTAAGGTTAAGTGGCATTCACACTAAGCGCGTGATACATAGATATCGTATGAAAAATATTTCAGAGGAATGAACAAATTTACTCTTTACTTTAACCAACAACAAACTAAATCAACAAATTTAAAGAAAAGTCCTACTAAGCACTTCTTTGTATTGGATATTCCATAAACTATAACCTTGACAACAATATCGACTCTACTGTAGGCCTCTGTTTGTTTACTTATTGAAAACATGTTAGTTAATATATTTTTCTATTTGCATTGGGTAAGTAAGGACATCAGGCTCAAAATTACAGCAACTCTATTACTCATAACTACTAAGAAATTGATCATTTAACCTGAGCAAGCTATAGGCTTTTCCAACTTTATTTTTTCAAATTTCTCAAAGCTCGTAGCCGATTCATAGGCTTTATACCCGTCTTGAACACTACTCGGACATAGAAGATAATGATCGATCAATCTGCGGCCACTCCTTATTTCTCATTGGAAACGCTTTTAAATAAACACAAACACTTTCTACAAACACTAAGTTAGGGGGCTTGATACACATTGTCTGTTCGCAGCGACGCAGTAACTGCATAGAATTTCAAGTAAAAATTTATTATCTTCTTTACCTTTCCTCCTTACATATCCAAGGCCATTCATTTAGGGCACTGTAGATGAGAAGGAAGTTTTCCTCCCAGGTAATGATTTTTTTCTTATCTATTCTAGAAGCACAAAGCTTCCCTTGAACCAATACGAAAATAGATTTAAAAAAAAAAAATTTAAAACGAAAATCTGTTTATCACTCTACGCCCTTCTTTCAATTAGCAAGCAAGCCGGAACTTAATTCGGTCTCTAACTTCAGTTTCTCACCCTTATTCTCCCCTCTCTCTTTTTTTTTTTTAAATTTATTTATTCATTCAACAGGTTATAAAAACTAACGATTATCATAAGTTTGTAAAACTATTTAAGTTAATTGTATGACGAGCGTAGAGAAAAAAAAGAAGAAAAATTAAACTAAATGATATTTAAACACGGCAGGCTAGTTGTATTAATAAAGAAAATATATCATGCGGCGTAAATAAATACTGTAAGCAATTTGTTAAGAAAAAGACGCATGCGATACCACCCGACCACCATCGATATTTTGTTTTTTTTTATTTTTTATACATGAAAGAACATTTTCAATTTATTGATAATTTAAATAAAATAAATTGAACGCATACATGGGCAAGCGGGAATAATTCTAATTTACTTTTCTTTCTATATCCAATTAAACCGCACCTTTCTCTTAAGATAAATGAAAAAGCAATTATAAATCAAAGATATGCATGTGCCGTTGCATACGTGAACAACTTTGGGGAATAAATGGATAGATACCTTAGACATTATATGCGCTTTCTTTAAATTCAAACGTCTACGTACATGTTTGTAATTGTTTGATCTATTTGCGCTCATCCAATACCTTGACAATTAAGGCGTGTCTTGTCATATTTTGTGTTGGCACTACATCGTGACAAGTAATCTATAGTATAGTAGCGTACGCGCCAGCCAAACATTATTGTAATGTAAATTTGCTTTTACTTTACATTGACATAATGACCTGAATTATTTTCTTATGAAATTTTGCATTCACTTTAAACAAACAATCGTAAAAATTGCATAATATTTTTCTTCTTCTTATAAAAATTGCCTTTAATAAGAAGAACTATCAAGGGTTGCCCTTTGTTGCGTTCCTTTAAATTTATCATTTTTCTACTTAAAATACATTCATATAAATGACATTAAGTGTAAAAAGTTTGACATTCGCATTCGAAGGAATTTTTGTTTGTATTCCCCAATAATCTCTCTTTGAAGGCCAAAGTCATCACTACATTTACGTTTGTTTATTTCTATATATATATCCCAAGTGTCAACCATGTTCGCGGAGTGAGGGCTTGCAAATTAACATATCAGATCTCTGAATGGACTGAGTTAATTCAAAACATTGCAGAGATCAACATGATATCAAGTTAAGCCTTTCAAGTTTTCTTCTATGGATTGCAGACAAATGTCATCTACATAGAGGTCATAATACGACTAAGGCCTTATTTTATTGACCTTTAGATTGTTATTGTTGTGTTTCCCTCCAACTATCTTGAAATGAATGTGTTCGTATCTTCTTAAAAAACAGTCGAGAGTATTATCTAAGTCGTTTGCGGTTTTCTCTGATGCTCCTCAACCACCTGGAGCCGATATTATATACATATATCAACAGCGTACTGTCTGCGATTGAACCATCCCATGCCTTTGTGTATGCGGATGATGTTAAACTGTTTATTTACATCAATGCTGAATGTGTTTCCTTTAAGCTTCAAACAGGTTTAATTAACTTGCCTAAAGGGTTTTCTTATTGACATTTTAGCATTAATTTAAGTTTAAATATATGTAAAAAATTTTCATTTTTAACCATAAGTTTACAAAGAACATAATATTTCATTGAGCCACATACACTAGAGAAGTCTTGACCTTGACGAGTTCTTTGGTAATAAGTCTTTTATCAGCTAGGTCTGCAGTTGGCTTTATTAAACGCTGATCGTATGATTTTCGATATTAATATATCGCAAATAAATGTGTTTAAATGTGTATTGGAATATATTCCTCTGTCATGTCACACGACAAGAATTCTTACCATTTGCATACGCGTTATAAACGAATGAAAACCGATTACTCTTAATAGCGTTACCTTCACTTGAGGAAGGTATACATATTAGCTTTTTGAATGAAATTGACAGATGCCGCTACTGATTCGCAAGCCTTATTGAATGAAATTGATGGTAACGTCTGTGTACGCCTATCGAGTTGTTGTTGTCGACTTGTAAAACTTAGTCAATGCACATCTAATTATGTATAATAATCCAATTGGGTTTTTACGTCAAAATTTCTATCACTCTTTTATCCCAATCTCCCTATTGGAATTTATCTGTATGTAGCATAAAAAACAAAAACTCTTTGTAACGCTCGAGCGTTGCTGATGAACTAAGCAATGTACAATCAACTGATTAGTCAACTGAAAGATGTTACCAACCAGCAGCTTGTTTATAGCAACTAAACGCTTTATTCGCACCTTTACCTCCATTTTTGGTAACAATTTCAAGGTTATACTTGAATATGCTTTTTATTCTTTCCTTCCTTCCTTTAGTAACTTTCATTGAAATAAATAAATTAAAGCTCATACGCCCTGTAATGCCTTTGCATAAAATTTAAATGAAATTTTCCACTTAAAAGTAACGAAACCATACGTAGACTGCATAGTGCGTTGGTCAGGATTCCAGTATAGCACACAGATTTAATTCTCCGTAAGGCGGAATGTAAATTATGCACTTTACTACACATACCTTTTAACCGTTACACACGAATATAGCTTCAGCAAATAACTTACGCACTTTTTCAAAATATTTTTATTATTACACTTGTGAGTTCTATTCCACACCACCTGGTGTATAGCAGATGTATGCAACACCTCGAACGGCTTAGGATAGTGTCGCCTTTTATTATAACGATTCGGAATCATTTCTGAATCGACGTAATATCATCTTCCCGTCTGTCCTTCTACTTGTCTAGCATTTGTGTTCTTTTGTCTGCCCGTCTAACACCTGCCCATCTATTTCTGTGTTCAACCAACAGGACACAACTTTTTTGTCTGCACGTGTGTGCATCTGTCCGCTTGATATCTGCCCATGCAATTTTTGAAACATTTCTATGAAATTTGGTATGCCCACGCATTTCGGTGTAGAGATGACCGATACTAAATGGCTCGCAACGAACGTTTCTTTGACCCCTTTTCACATAAGGCCTAATTTTGAAAAGTTGTTATGTGAACAATAGGGTTGTGTAGGGTATCTAGTGGTATTTAATGGTGGACCAAGGCCCACTATAGTGTTCTTACGTAAATATAAGTTTAAAAACTTCCTTGAATAGCATTGTTTTATTACCTTTCCTCCCTATCCAAAAAAATGTTGTCCCAGTGATGTTCCCCCCAATGGGGAAACATTTTTCCTAGTTTGTCATTTTCGAATTGCTCGCTTCGTATAAGCTACTCTTTACAGCCGATTGTCGTAATTAGAAGCTAAAGTGTTCATTTAAATTTACAATCGGTATGAAAATGAGTTTCGTTTTCCTAACGAATATTCAAAGCATAACTGTATAATGAACGGTATTTTTACCTCATTATCATTATTTTTTTCTAAAGTACAACAGTAAATAATTGCAATATAATTAAAGAGCAGCTACTCTGTGTAAAATGATACTTCCGTCTCATACTTCCACCTCAACACCTTAATTAGAAGCTTTTATTATGCATAGAAGTTAGAGAGAGAGAAAGAGAGATAACGAGTAAGTTTAAAGGAACTAAGTTATAATTTAAAGTTTAAAAATCTCTTGCAATTTTCAATAATAATAAGTCAACATTTTTAGTATAGTTTTGTCAAAGTTTCAACTTTTTAAGGTAGTAGGTTAGTATTGGATAGAAATCGAAATATCGCTAACGTTAAGATATGTTTGACTCAGGCACGTCCCCTTGTCTACGTACTTACGCTATTTGTCAAAGAGTTACACTATAGCATTGTTGAATGTTATGTCCTCGTATCGCAGAAAACAACAACAGTCGTAAAGTATTGAAAGCATTACATCATCGAATAACAATTAAAAGCATTTCGCCTATAATATCTACATAACTTAATTTTGTGCGGTTTCCGAAATTATCATTACGTCCTTTACACTCTACCAGAATTTTCTTGTATTTTTTCGCGCCTAACCATTACATCACTAACATCACGTTTCTGTGATTCCTGTCATCATCGTCGTCATCAATTTATAGACATTGCTTGTAATTTGGCGCCATGCAGACGTCGCTTAGACGAAGTCAGAGAAAATATAAGAGAAAAAAAAAAAAAACATCAACAACACATGTATTAACAATAATGACAAAAATCAGTTCACTTTGTGCGATTATATTACGTTCATAGACATAACATGCGACGAGACAGTTAGTTATGAGGGTGAGAGAGGAGTTTTGCGTATGTCACTTCAATGTCATTATATTTAGCTTGTGTCCTTCTTTTAATTTTGCACATATCGCCTATGCCCGCCTTTCCTTGTAATTTGAATGCAATTAGTTGTCAGCGGGACGCTTTAATAGATGTATGCAGACAGGAAATTTTTTATTCGATTATAGGTAACGCATTGAAGTTAGTAATTGCGGATATGATGAAAAATACAGCAACGGCGTAAAAAGACTACATTTTAAATCATCGATAGCTGGTATGTTCAAAAGATAAAGGGCGTGTTTTACATTAAAACTACGCCCGATTTGTCAATCCTTCTTGGTTAGGTTGATCAAGCTCTCAGAGAAGTTTATTGTCATTCCGTTTGCTAATTTATAATTTAGAAAATCTTTTATTGATCATTGGAAATTCTTGTCGGCAAATTTTCAAAATGAATGAAGAGACTGAAATTGTGCGTAATTCTGCTTAAATAATGAAATTCTTCTCCTATCAAGGAAGAACTAAGATTAGTTATGTGTTAGCGCGAAAAACGACAAACAAATCCAGCGACTAATGAATAAATTTCATGGTTATGAAGATGTTTCACAATCGCTGGATCTGATTATTTGATATTTTAAGTTGTTATGACTGTGAGGTCATGTGAAGGCGAAACTAAACAAGTCGGAATGTTTGCGGCGATCTAAAAATACCATAATTATTCTTAGATTATAAATAACGTGAATGATATATAGTTTTAAGTAATCTTCAGTCGGAGAAAACAAATGATTTATTAAACAAAGACATGACACCCACACGCCAGCCTATTTCATATGCGATGAATGATGAATGCGATTAATTAGAGAATTTTATATTTTTTAGGAGCAGGCTACAAGCACCTACAATGTTGGCATTGTAGTTCCGACACTAATGGAGCCGAGGATTTCTGCGATACTGAATTCAAAGAGAGTAATATACCTACAGATTTGCTAGCTGAGCGCAATCTAAGTGTGATACGTGTTTGCAATAGCACCATTCATTCAGAACACGAGCGAGCGGTTTGCCGTAAGACTATAGAAGAAAGTAAGTTGTTGAAAAAGTAAGAAGAAAGCGTCTATTTTCCGGATTAACAAGAAACGTACGTTCAATGTAGAGAACTTTTTATATGCAACTCCATCGAAAACATCGAAAATAATAGTAATCGCAATATTGAATATGTTTCAATTACTGATTCCAACACAATATTAAGATGAACTGTCCATATTTTTCGCGGTAATATACCAGAAGATCTGCATCAATATTAAATCAAACTACGTTCATGATTATTGAAAAGTGATCTTATCCGTTTAAAGTCCAGTTCGGGCACTAACTGAAATCATTTACAAACTTCTGCAAGGACTGTATCAAATAATAACCTCACGACACAAACTTCCCTTGAATCATTGGTCACTGCTTACAAATCATTATAGCTATAAGCGATTATTCACAATCAGGGAAATTTATTCTTCACGACCTCAGAGATGGGTGCAGTGACTTTAGATAAACGTTTACTTTTTTAAGCATTTTTGCTGTTCATTCCTTCAATAGTTGCAACCGCGTAAGGCCTAGGATCGCCCGTATTTTTAAAACAACTAATAATATTATGGTAGCGCGAGGACGATCTTTGAACATTACGCATCACTTTGCTTTTTTTCATTTATTTTCATGATAGAAAAACAAACGTTGCATTTGGTTTCCATGTAGAAGCGCCCTTTTCATAAGAATCCTTATACGGAAAAGTTTCAAAAAAGTGATCTGAAGTCCTTCGACTTTAGCAAAACTAATTTTCTTCTCAAAGTGCTTGTTCTTCTTCACCTATTTTCATTTTAAAATGCTAAAAATTATACACCTTATCAGAGCTCTTTTCCTATCAGGAGATCAAAGAAAAAGACTGACCTGATCGAAATTTGATGGAATTAATTTTGATGTGAAAATACTATCACGAAGAAGACTTCATCATAAAGTACGTTTTTGCTAAATAGAGATTGCAGTTTTCATGAAGACTCTTATATGTGGTTGCATGCAAAATATATACCTACCAGATCCAAATTTAGTAAAGTTAATTTTTATGTCAAGTTACGATTACCAACGAATTTTCACTATGAAATATTGAAACTTAGATCTCTTTACCATATGAAGGTTTAGCTTTCGGAAAAAGGATTCAAAAACTTGCCTCATCCGAGCCACATGACTTAGAATACGGTAATGCTCCTACTCAGCAATTTTTGTCGCAAATAAGGGTTACCCAAAATTAGTTGTTGTACGAGGAATAATCGTGAACATTGTCCGGTCGAGGCCATTTTCACTACGGATTATCCTTGGACTTCACCAAAATATCTCAAAAATTGTGACTTGTGGTACGTTGAACACAAAAGTACAAGGACAAAATGCAGACGGGCAGACTAGCTTAAGTCATCCGGTATATGTAAAGAAATACTGTACGAATCGGAGCATAGATATGCAATTTCATTGATATTTTTTTCTCTTTTCCTTTCTTTCAGTGAATGGTAAAACGGTCACTAAACGTTTCTGTTACTACACGAACAAGTCGGATCCTTTGGATCATTGCAATACTGAAATTATTGAAAAGAATGTGCGTCGAATATTTTGTCAGGATTGCTTAAGCGATAAATGCAACGCTGCCCACAAACATGATCTCAACAAAATGGCTGCCACTTCCATTACTTTAATCATTGCTAAAATATTTTTAGCTTAAATTATTTTTATTTTTTTGTGTAAAGTAAAATGTTTTTTTTGTTGAATATTTTCATAGGTATAATTAACTATATAGTTTATTTAAGAAATTCATATGTGATACAATTTTTTGTTTCCTATTTTATTTATTATTACTAATAGTTTGTTTTACATGTGTATATATAAATAGAATCTATTTACTCTATGTGCACAATTCGTTCTAAGACTTCAGCAAGATGAACACTTCAATTTGAAACTTCACCTTTTATCGTTTTTAATTAGGGCAAGGCACGAATAAGCGCAAAAAAATATCTATTTCCTTTCTTATGTACTTTTTCTCTTCTCTAATTTCTTCTTTCCCCCCAAACTATGTAAAAAAATTTTAACGCGAAAAACTTCTGAGAAGTTTTACTTTAATTGAGTTGAATTTTATAATTCTTGTAACTAAAGCATTGAGCACAATGAATACATTTGCATCTCGCATCTTGTAGTTAAAGTGTGATTCGATTGTATGTGTTTATATGTAAGTGAACATACGATTTACACTTGCTTTGTTGGAGTAAAAAACTTAGGTAATAAAATATCTCGAAAAGTACCAACTGTAGCTTAAACGCAAGGAACCATAACAGACAGACAAGCTTCAGATTCACGAAAGTGATTCGGAATCCCTCGGCACAATAAAAGATGGATTTATCTCAAGTTCCTCTGGGTGTCGTATACGGGTGGCGCTATAACCCGATAACCCGTTCGTTCGACTTATCACCTTTACCAAGTATTTTTCCTATCGTACTTTTATAAATTTCTCAACATCTCCTGGGCAGTTGTACAAAAAAGAAAAACTCGTCTTATCTCAGCACTGGAGAGTATGTGTATATTCGTTTTGTTCCAGAAGAGAGCTTCAGAGATCCTACTCGATCAGCATAAAATTCTTAATCAGTGTCCGTCCCTTTGTCCGTCTGCGTAATGTCTGTGCAAAATTTAGTTTGTGGTAAACTTTCCTCTGGCCGTGCATATGACAACACCGGTTTCCAATTTACATAACACTATTGCAAGATTTTACTCGCAAATTGATGCTGGAAAAAGGCGAAAGAGCACATGTAGAGCACAACATCCCTTTTTTGCGAAAACCAAAAATCGGAGCTTGTGCTTGTGTGCATAAAAAAGGATACAAGAGCAATGATCTTCAAGTATACGGGATGGGTAACCGCGGAGTGCAGTGTCTGTGGAAAAACGGGAAAAGTCCGCCAGGCTCACCTAAAATTTCAGGCTGTTGAAGCTTGATTTTTTAGGACCTTTTTTAAGCACTGGCCGTAGAAAAGATTCAACTACAATTTTCTTACTTTCTTTGGTTATTACAATGTTTTGAAAAAAGAAAAGTGAACATGTTGTCACGAAATTTCAACGAACGTTTCATCTCAATACACTTAAACAAAACTCAATCGCATGGGGAGATACTTTCGAAATATGTAACAGTAGAATAGATAGATAACAATAAAATTGAATTTCACATGACTGGACTTGTTTGACTAAAGCATTTATGTAACTCATTTTAATTTCTTTTTTTTTTTTATCAAAGCATTAAATTTAGCATTTCAAAACATTAAGTAAGTAAATATATGTTACATCAAATAAGTAAACAGCATATAGATATGTCATGCTGCTTCATTTACCATAACTATACAAAATATTTATGTAACTGTATTTACAAGTATTAAAACAACTGTCCAATAACTTTAAGTCACAAAATAAAATCTACGAATTGTTGCATTTGCACTTTAAATCCACACACTTTGTCGAATAATAAGCTATAATCCCATGAGGTAATGCGTTGTTTCATAACAAAAACTGAGGTTATACTAAACTTGAGGCGAATTTTTACACACCCATCACTTATGGATTACGTTTTCGAAAAACTTTTGGAAGCCAACAAAAAAGCTTTGATTTTTCTTAAAAGTTCAAAATATATACAAAAATAATTTATTATATAATAAATCTGCGAGCGATTTACCAGTCAGATGAGGTTCGCTGTGATAGCAAAACTCTGAGTTCATATCGATATTGAAATATTGAGATGAGCCCACTGTTCATTTTCGACAATAATCTCCGTAAGGAAATATGTACAGTTCCGTATTTGTGTTTATATCCTTCAAGATTGAAGGCTTCGTTTCTTCGTCAGCAAGCCTATAGTGAAACTTAGTATTAAGTCTACAAAAAGATTCTCGATATTTTTTGATCGTGTTCAAATTAATTGAAAACACACTTATTAGGCGAGTTAATAATCGAAGTAGCCACCTTCATTATCTATGGTCTTCTGCAGCTTATCGAATACTTTACGAACATCCTCGCGGAAAACTTGTCAGTTTCGAGGCGAAATTATCATCAAGCTGTCAACTTTTGTGAACCATTGATCTGCTAAATGCGTCTGCATCGATCTGAGCAAGTGGTAATTTGAAGGGACCAGGTCTGGAGAATAGATTGAATGCGGTAGAAATTCTCAGTTCAAGATAAAGATCACTTCCTGGATTGCTTACGCGGGACGTGCACGAATTGCATAATTTTCAAGACGAGGATTTCTTGTCCAAAATCCAGTTCTAACTGTTTCATAACATACCATTGTATTTTCACTCCCAGCCAACTTAATCATTTCCGTAGCTTTAGCTGCATTTTCTTCCAATTTAATCCAGTTTAAAGTAGAAAAAACGCAACGCCATCAATCACTGACAGCTCTTTACATTTGCACGCGCTGAAAGAAAGCCTTTAAACAAGTGAAGCTTATACGCTACAAACGTCAATATTTAAATTATCAAAATCCAAAATTTCGAGATAATCAAATGCACAGGTAGATTTCATACACCGGCAAATGGAGAATTCATTTGTGGACATGTTGAAAAACGCTCGTAGGTATGTAAGATGTCTCGATTCCACTTACAACATTTCGAGTTATGCAGGAGAGGCATGTAAAATATTATATATATAATAAATCTCTACGCCCCGTCAAAAACATTGTTTTTCGACATATTTATCCAGAGCATAAGCAGTTGTCACCATTAAATCACAGTCCAAGCTGTTGTTTCATAAGTAAATTGTGCTTTTCTTTTCTCTTTGAGTGTATCAATTAATTTTCTCACTGTTTAGAATAACAAAAAAAAAAAATAAATTTAGAATTTATTTTATTATTCTTCATCGTTCCTAGTAGTACAAAAATGGACTAAACTGAAATATTTTTACTTCACCCATATTTATATCTTATTATCTATTAAAACAAAAATGAGGAGCAAACATTTTCGTGTGGGAAGCAAAAACACATTTTGACACCTTAGTTTCGCGTAACGGACAAAACACAATCCAGACAATGGATTGGTTGACAAAAAAATATGCATTTTGACAGCTAAGTTTTAGGTAGAGCGGGCTGTATTCGCACTTCTAGTGGGAAAGGATTCGAATTTCTAATTGAAATTTCTGCATCTTATTAACAACCTTTAAATATTTCTATTATTAACTCATATATTGTGGGGATGAGTTTAATCAAAATAGCAAAACATAATAGAAATGATCATCAAATAACAAAATCTTAGAGATTATATCCTAGCTTGAGTTCTGCAATTCAAAGTCCAAAAATGGAAATTCTTTCATACGGTTGATTGTCAAGCTCACTATCATGTGCGATAAAAACTGTTGCATTTCCCATAAAATACTTGTGTAATATGCAGCCGGCTTATTAGCCACGATATCGAAACAGCTCACTATAGTTGAGGATTATGGATTCGTTACGGCGAGCTGTCGATAAAATATATGTTTGTCTTACTCTTGGATGAAAAATCTTTCGGACGTAAAATTTCTGGCGAGTAACACAATCAAATTACGATCGAGCTTACTCGATATTTAGGCACATAAATCAGCCGCTAGGTAGGAGTTCATTTTACCCTGAAAAAGAAGTCTTCATTGAACGCTAAATAATTCGTAGTAGGATAGGGAAGTACAGTGCTGCTTACTCACATAGTTGCAATGTTTCTCATACTGCGTACTACACATTTTACAATAATTTTGATCAGTTTGAGATTCCCGACCGATTTAGGCGAAGAATATCGTTTCTCTATTATTATCAAGGCCCTCTGAAACTCAATTGGGAAAATGTCTAAATTGATGCGAAAAAAACATGATGACATTGGCAATATTTCTATACGATTAAGATGGTGGGTGTTCAAGATGCGCTTTAAGCGGCAAGTTATAAACGACAGTTTTTTTTTTGAACATATAGCCATAGTATTAAGTTATTAAAGTCTTTGATTTAATAAATAAAAAACATTTACTCTCACATTCTAATAAATGTTCTTTTTTAATATAATACCATTTACTTAAGTAATTTCATCAAATAAATATTAATGAATGATGTGTAAAATTGAGAAAATTAAAACAAAAAAAAAAACAACTAAAACCTCCGACATCTTAAATAAAAATTCGAAATAAATGTTCTTTAAAAGTATTTGTTTAAATTATTATTTAAAGTAATTTAAGGATTTTCACAAGTTAACGAATGCAAAAAAGTGCACGCCAAAGTGTGTGCTTTTATATCATGCATGGTCAAGGTTAGTATATATATATAAAAAGGTTAAGTACAGCGCGGGAAGTAATTCATAAAACTCTTTGCAAGAATTGCGGTGAATATATAATTAACTTACGGCGAAGAAAGTGCAAAGTGCGTAAATAAACATATTAATTTTATTTATTAAATATATTACTCATAACGGTTGCTTACAAAAGAAACGATGAATGAAATGATATGTCGTAATCGTACACAATTTTTCAACGATACGTTAATAAATCGGAATTTTTCTGTTGAATACTTTTCAGATAAAGAGTAAAGAGAGCCAAACACCAAAGCTGCGTCAACAAAGCGTCACTTCTTACTCATTGCTTCTTTATCCATACGACAAAACATACTTGACTTGACAATGACTTGTCATTAATCACAATATCTCAACTTAGTTCACGTCGGTATGCGTAGAGGGACATAATCTTTCGCAAGTGCATTCAGTTTTTCTTTTTGCAATGAATTTTTTTGTTATTAGATGATTTAAACAGTTTCCACACTAGCGACGACTTCATCTGAATTAATCTTTCACAATATGCCCACTCGTCAGTTTATCAAGCTTAACCCTTTTTTTGCCGCCAATTCCAGCTTGTTGGATCCATTCCTGAACTAATGATCGGAAGGTTTTTCAAAGTGTATGAAAGATCACCTGGCGTAGTTTATTCTACATAATAAACCGACTTATGGAGCCCACTTCCCATTACTTTGAAACAATATAATCTTGGAAAAGTTTTGTTATGTACCAAACTGAACAAAGGGCAGCGTTTGTTTTGTCAACTGCTTGAAGTAATTTATTCATTTGTAAAGACATTACATATTAATCTATACGAAGAACATATGATCTCAACAATTTTAGTCATCGGTCTTGGAAATTGAATTCAGTCTCTGAATTTCTACGCGGCCTGAAAATGACTGAGTATTTTAATTTTTATCGCAGTAATTTTTTATACGCAGCACTAAAGGATGGAGTTATGTTCACTTTGCCAAAGCATTTCCAACAAGCAGAATGAAGCATCAACGACTCCTAATCAATATCAAATTCTGATATGATATAAGCAAATCTGTAGATCTATGTCTATAGCAAACATTTTCCAGTTATAGAAACTTGCAAGAAAATTGGCTGCGTAGTCTAGTTAATAAGAAGCACAACATTCGAATCGGTTTACGCGAACCCAATTAATAGTCCGACAGACCATATTTTAATTAGAGTTGCCGTTGACCGCAGATGCAGTAAGAGATGGGTCGGTGAAGACACAACTCTCTCTCTTTTTCTCTCTATCTGTCTGCACTATATTCTACTTAAACGTCACTGCATTCATATAAATACAAAGAATATCCTTTGAGGGACTGGTTATATTTAAAAAAAAGGCGTTGACCGTGAAATTGCCGCATAACCAACTAACTATTGGTCGCGACTATCAAGTTAATGTTCGCGAGCTTAAATCTCAGTACGGTTTGGCCATACTTGGGCATGGCTACAATGAATGCTCAGCCATTAATTTAGATACCCAGTGGAACGTAGCCAGTCCGCATCTACTTTTCTCCCCGACCATTACCGCGGCTTACGTACAGGGGACAAGGACAGAGAACATCCCCGGCCTTAGTGGTCATATTTAAACGAAAAAAAAGACGGACTTATTTTGTTCATTACTCACAGCTGGTAAAACGATGATTCTACAGTAAAGCAGCAGGCGTACAGAAACGGGCAACCGGTATTATACGATAATGAAACTTCATTTTTTTTTTCAGTTTTTTTAAGCTGAAGCTGGTGTGCGGGTATAGAGTATTCGCCCGCAGCCAAACGTAATTTTCTTGCCCGCTTTCCACTGCGTGTAGAAGAGGGAACAGTGTCATAACGCACTTTATTTAGAGAAACATCGCGATCAGTGTTTATGTACAAATTTGTGTAGTTTTTCAGATATCGAATAACGGACTTACCTAAAAAACGGACTTGTAATGATTCTTTTTTGCAATTTATTTATTGAATGCATTAGTTTAGATAATTGGAACGAGTCGTAAAAATCGCAAATTTTTTCAATGTTTCAATACAACTCATCGCTATGTCATGTATATAATTGTAGTTTGTAAAAACATAAAATGAATTTAATTATTTAATGGTTGCAACTAATGCATTGTAAAAATTTAGTAGTTTGCTCACTTAATATAATTTTTGTAATAAAAGCTCGTAACTATAGGACAAGTAATTAAAACTCAAACTCAATGCTCTCCATATTTTACGCAAGAATGTTGAAAATAACCGCTTAATACATTAAAATACTGAACAGATGCCACCGTAAGCTTAGTCTATTGAGCTGACATCATTTCCAAATTAATGCTTGCTTTTCTGATATGTACCAACAGGACGGTACACTGACCATCTCAAGCTCTTTGTAATGCTCTGAAATACGCATAGAAATGATGACCTGACTAACTTTTAATCGAAATCTTGATGGTCCTAGCCTGCCACTGCCACTAGACGACGGTAATCCATGACTGTGCCAATGGTTGTCACTTGTTATGGTAATAATTTCTTTATTGACATGGGCTTAATGACTGCTGAAAAACTACTTGTGAGACTTAATTTGGCCAAAAAAAAAAAAAAACTCAAGATATCAGCGCCCATGAAATTCGACATTATACTGTAGCTACAAAAACAAAATTTAACGTATTATATAACGAAGAAATAAAATACCTTCCATCCACATATCGGTTGATCATCAAATAAGAAAGCTTTGCTTTATTTTTATATGAAGTGTGTCCAAGATTCGCCATAGGGCTCTCTGTTTTGTGACTTGTTAAAATATATATTTGCAAATGTACAAAAAAAAAAAAAAAACAAGTAAGAAAACTGTATTCGATTGTGGCCGAATTGTTTACATCCACCACAAAAAAATAGCAAAAAGAAAGATTTGATTCCGTTACTCTATAATAATAGGCAGCTAAGGCAGCGAGGCCGTTTTTCTTTTTGCAATTTTTCCTTCTTTTTGCCCAGTTTAATATGTAATGTGTGCATATCCTTTAATGTATGCATATCCTTTAATGGACCTGACCTGTTATCTATGTCAATTTGCGCTCAAGTATTTTCAATATTTTTACTAAATTCGAGAACGATATTTGAATTTTTGCTGTCAGGAGAAGTTTTATCACAGGCGGACGAACGGACGGACCTGCTTTTGCCGATTCAGATTTTGACACTGATCAAGAATAAAGACACTTGGGAGAGTATTTGAACTTTCCTTCCAGATGTTGCAGATGTTGTGAGAAAATGGGTATACCTCCTTTCGTCAATGATGGGTATAAAAAGTAACGAAGCATATCTCTCGGTGAAATATGTAAAAAACCAAAGCATGTACTGTTAGCAAATTAGTGAATAAGATGTCTCATCGTTTCGCATACAAGATCTAAACGTTTGTTAGTAGTGTTCGTTGAAAATTAACGCGTATCCATTAGGAAATTTGCACTCAAAGCCCCACCAGTTGACAGAAATATCAACCATACTATATTTGAAGAAGGCATATAAGGAACATAGGTTAATAGGTATAGAGAAATTCATTAGAGGAGCAGACGTATACTAGGTTTGCGTTCCACATAACGGCCGCTGTAGAAGACATGAAGGCGCCATGATCCGAATCCAATGCAAGCATTCAAGTACCTGCTGCACTTCTGTCTTATTCTGGCATCCTGGCAACGAGACAACTTAGGTTCCCCAGTGGAGTGTACTGTGATAATCTTAAAGGCTTTCGCAGTAGAAAGATTACGATTTCATGCGTATGTCGAGTTTATACGCAAAACCAAATGTGAAGTAACTTACTTTCGTCGCATATGATATAAAATAATCTTAATAAACACATTAATGAAAATTTTTTTAATAAACAATTTCTATAGAAAAATGTATCTAAAATTTATAAAACTTTTCATGAAAAACTTTTAATCCCATTATTATCATATTATTATCATTATAATAATTATCATATTATAATTTACTTACCCTAAAGCAATAAACTCTTGAATGGAAAGGGAAGATGATTAAAATTACCAATTAAGGCCATCAGCTCTTAGAATATTTGAACTTTTGGTCAGTTTGTGTATCCTATTAATTAATTAATGTTCATCTTCGAGCTCCACAATACCTTACCCTGAAACCTGGCAGTGGTATACTATTTTCTTAATATTTTTCCAACTCGGCTTATGTGCTTATGAAGTGGGGTGATTTCCTCCCTTTTATAAAGCCCAGAAATACGCCGAAGAGACCCCATGACGCATACACATTTGGGTCAATCAAATTATATTTCCATGTCCATCGGTCTGTCGTCTGCTATTGATCCACTCATCCTCGCAAAATTTAAAATGGAATAGTGGAACTTCTGAAATGCACACTTACATTACTTACTGATAGCTGAAGGCCTTGAAATCTTTTATATTCATGTGACAATGTAAAATCGCTTTTATTCTATGAATTATGAGATATTTAAGGAAATCGAAAAGATTGTAATTTTCCTATTGGGTTCATTGCTGTATCTACCACCACCACCAAATGCGAGGGTATTAGATTCTTTTTTCCGTTCGTAGTACAAAGAAACACACATTAGAGACATCACCATGTATATACATTCTTCGCCAGCTCAATTGGGAGTGTTCAGCCACCAACCTGTCTGCCGCCTGTTTTTGAATCTCTAAACATCTTAAAAAATCTAAATAGAGAGCTAAAGCTTGACGTATATAAAGGTTGAACTGGTCACTATCTGGTCCCACATCTTTCTAGTTATCATCGTGCTACACATAGAGGGCACGCGCCTTGACTAATAGGTCACATTAAAGAAAAAGAAAGTAAAAACAACTTCACCCACATTAGAAGAAACCTATGAGTTACAATTCATGGATCTCGGTGCAAATATACATAAACAACACGACCGCAGTCCAATAAACTGTAAGAAAACCTACAGAGGACGTTGATTTAAAAGTTGGTATAAGACTTTCCTTACTATATGAGCTGATTAGACAGACAACACGCCTACATCTCAAATAATCTTACAATTTTCAACTATTGAAGGTATCGAAAATTCGCCGAAACGAATTGTATGTGAAAACAAACTCAAGTAGAAAAATAACTCAAAAGCACTCTCTCTCCTAGAGCGTATGGTCATCAATAAAAAGAGAACGCACAAATTTTCTCTTATTGAGTTTAAAGCAGTTTATATCGAATAGCATTCATTAACAACTCTACAGTTAACAAATTCAAGCAACAAAAAATCAGTTTAGTTTTAAACAAAAGTTAGACGAGATAAATTGTTGAGATCTAAAATTTAAAAATTTTGCAAAAAAAAATTAATTATGGCTAATATTAAATATATATTCGCTTTGACCGTCATCGCCGTATTAGCTGGCACAAGTATAATACAAAAAAAAAATTTTTTTCATCACAATATTTACATATATATATATATGTATGTAATGTATATTAAATAAATTACTTTTTTAAATCGTAGCCTTTGCAATTCATTGCTATCAATGTGAATCAATTTCGAATACAAAATGTGGTGAACACTTTGAAGCGGATGATGTTATGAAATATGATTGTTCTCGAGTAGCACCGCCTAGATTTTTGCAATCAATCTTTCCAATACGCAATGCCACTGGTTGCATGAAGAAAACTTTAGAAGCCGGTAAGTACAATATATATGATATTATGTTTATATACAGATATAAATATATACATATATATATATATGTATATATATATATATATACATATATTTATATATATGGATGAGTGGTTGGCATTGAAATGATGTCATTTTTGTTTTCAAATTTCAATTTCACAATGTTTGGGATAAATATAACTCAAAAAACAAAGTTATTAAACAATTTTCTTCTTTCTTTTTGCATTTATTTGACTTGGGCTCAATTTTCTTGAACTTTCCATACGCTTCCATAATTCATAAACTCGTTAACTGGGGCAACTAAGCCAACTGAATTTAATTATATTGTTCGCAAGTTTTCCTAAGGCTCAATTAAAATAATCTTTTAATTAATTCAATTAAGTTAAAAAAAAACAAATAACATGATTAGCATATACCAGGTTTCCCCAAACCCTAATGAGCAAGGTTACGATTATTATAATCGCAAGCGGCTGACAGCGGTTTTAATTTGAAAATCATATCACGAAAATGCTTAGTATTTGCATGTTTTCGCATTAGAGTAAGCAAATTGTGCGACTTCGCGCGATATAAACAAGTTATCTTAGCGCTTGGTACGCACGTATACTTTAACTTGCATGAATATCGTGAGAATAAATTGTGTTTTGAATACTTTTATCACGTCATCTCCCCCAATGGATACGTTCGGTACGGGCAAGGTGTATGACAAACAGTTGAAGTGTATGAAATATTACGAATACTGGTGGATCGAGCAAAATGCAGTGTTTAGGTAACGTAAGATATCTTCGAAAGTTTAACATCGTAGTGCGTAGTGCGGTGCTCAAGTTGGTTAGACGAAACTCAATTGGTTCATAAGTTGAATGCAAGCGATAACTTGACCCCCCCGCCCTCCCCTCGCCACCCAACACTCCTCGCCCGGTCGCCCCCTCTCCAATCTGCCCGCTAATCCTGCATTTGAGAGGATCTACACTAAAGCTGGAATACTAACTATAAAAACATCTAAGGCCTTTGAACCTAGTAAATCAAACAGGTTCCTAATTCCACTCGCGAAGGTCATTCCTTTCATTCTGTACCTGAAAGCCACCTGATCTCTGTTATTTTCATAATCTGAAAGAGAATGCCTTCAAAGTTTTGAATAGAATTTTGTAGAAATTCTGATAGATGTCTAGCCATTGGCAATCTACTGAAACTAAACTGAGCTAAGGCTCTTTGAGATTGATTTTTAAAATGAGAAGATAGTTTTAATAAAATCAATTTGAAACCTGAGATTGATCGACCTAACGGTTTTTCTGCGTCGCACAAATTATGCCAAAGCCATCACACCTGGCCCTTTAGCGGCAAATACAAAGCGCTAATAGCTAGTAATTGCCGCTTACCTGTTGTTAGCATTGTTTGAAGTCATCGCAAAACTATGAATGATGCGCAATTGTATTTCTTGACATTCATATACATACATATACGCCTACTGAAGTTATTGTTCTCAAACCTGTGAAATTTTTTTTTTGCAATGTGTACAATGTACCCAAAGTCGTTTATATAAATTTTTTTTTTTTGCAAACATACAAACTAACTTATTAATTATAGGGGGCAGTATTTTCAATATTTAAATTGTATCCAGAATGCAAAGCGATACGAGTTAATTATTTTATACTTTGAATTTTTTTTCTCAGTTAACGGTCATCCACAGATAATACGTTCCTGTTATTTCGGTGAGATTTCCAATACTCAAACGGGCTGCCAAGCGGATCCATCGTTGCCTTTTGTCAAACAGCTGTCCTGTGATGTTTGCGCGGATAATCTTTGCAATAGTTCCAATGCTGCGGGTCCCATGGCATTGGCCATTGTAGCGTTTTTCACTCTGGCACGTTTGCTATCTTAGATGCTTGAATATCCATTAGATTAAGAAACTTTTCACAAAATCTTCACAACAATCTCTTTTTTGGTTACAATCCAAAACAGTGAGTAAGCAATTTCATAAGTAATTAAAAGCATTTGTATATCGAATAAAGTCAGAGCCTCTTAAAGGCTTTTCAAATTAAAAAAAAAAAAATCGAATATTATTTAATTATGTGAGAAGAGGTGATTGCAATGAAACGTGATTTGAAAGAAATCAAATAAATTTTGCCAAAAATTTTTAAAAAAAGTCTTCTTAAATGGTTAAGGATACAATCAATATGATCTCATGGTATGGTAGCGCACATACAAACCAATTATAACCTTCTTATTTGTTTTATTAATTATTGGGTTTAAATCAATTTAAAACAAATTTTCAATAAAATTCAACAAATGTAGAAGCGAAAAAGCTCTTCCAGAAATATAAAAGAAACAAGAACAGTATAGTCGAGCAAGGCCAGATACTAGACTAGACTTCGATTAATACAGTTATTCAATCGTTTTGGTAATAATACATCAAAAAGTAAACATTATCCTTATGCAAAGGCATACTTTTCATGAAAGCCCTTACATGGGAGGAATCCTTAAATACCTGGTGGTATGCAAAAAATAGATCTAGGTGGGCCACACTCGGTACGATTGATTTCTTTGTCACTTTACTATTATGAAATAATTTTTGCCATGAATTATTAAAAATTATACCTCTTTACTATATAACGCATCCGTTGTCACAGGAACCTTTATATGAGCGGAGCGGAGGGGAGGGATTCCAAAAATTGGCCCAGCCGAATCTGTCAATGCAATTCGAATGTCCAAATATTACCCCCATATATTATCCCATAAAACCACTTCTCAAAATAAAGTATTGTACGTGGAGTCGTGGAAAGGGTGGACCGATCCAAAACATTTTCAATAGCTTTCGTCCTTGCAACATATTTCATAAAAATATTGATTGAACACAAGAAAATAAGGCAATGGACCGAAACGAACCAGAAAGCAATTCTAAACCAGCAGCTATAATAAAAGGTGGATCCATCATAAACTCTTCTGAGTGTTGCGTACATCTGAACAAACTTGATATCCCTTGGTGATCCTGATCTTTCTGTCATCTTTCCGGAAATTGAGGCACGTTCTTTCTGTTCTGAGTGGCATTCCGTTACTGCATTTACTTCACACACACACTCTAATAAAAAATTTCCTTTTTTACCTTTTTTCAGGTCGTAATTCATTTATTGTTGGATGCATTTTTTATTAACAAATCATCAAAGACGATCTTTAGACATTTTCACAAGTTCGCGTTTACGTGATTTCTTTTCACTTTTAATAAAAATAAATAAAATATTGAAAAGAGAATTAAATCGACGATCAGAGCGAAAACAGAAGATATTAGGCGCCTATAAGTTTTCTCTTAGAGAAGTCCACCGGCACTTTGCCAACTACAGGGAAAAATTGAAAAAAATATCTTTCTGATGATTGAGAATCTTCGAGAGATGCAATGCGAGTAGGGGCACTTTTCAAAATGAGTACGAAATGAGATAAGAAACGAGAGGTAATCTGCAGAGTGAGCTCCAAAATATAAAAAATTTCTGAAAAATTCTTTTAAAAAAATTTGGAAAATGAAAATTTAGTGTAAATTAGAATGCTCAATAAAGCACAGCACTTACATTTTTATAAACAAAAAAAATTCATTTAAAATAAAATAAACAAAAAGGAAAGAGTATTAACCCCGCGCCTATATCGGCTAAAAGCGTGAAGCAAGAAAGTATCGGTTTTATCATGTTTTGAAAATATTCCGTAATAAGTTTTTATTTATATATATATATAAATGTACATATTTTTGAATATGTGATGAGATGAGATGTACAGAAAAATATATATATATATATCTATATATATATATATACTTTACACCGTATAAATAATGTCTGACGCGACTTAATGTCTTTTTTTTTTCATTGCGTGCGTTAATAAAAAACAAAAAAAATAAAAATAAACAACGGTATTGCATAAAAGGATTTCCTTTTTTTTATTTATGAATGAAAATAAAAAGATTTTTTAATGTTAACAAAATGCACAACTTGCTAATGGTATTGGCTACAATTTCTCTGGTGGCAACAGGTTCGTTCAAAACTTGACTTATCTAAGTAAATATTTGGTTTAAAAATTTCCTGATTTTTTTTTTTTTATTTTTGTTTAATTATCGGTCAAGTTTCTGCGATTAAATGTTACTCATGCGAATCGGTATACGAGATCAATTGTGGTGAAGATTTTGAAGCCGAACTTTATTTCAAATTGGATTGCGACCATATAGCGCCGCCCCGTTACCTGCAAATTGATAAAGAATTTCATAATGCCACGGCATGTGTGAAAAAACTATACACAGGTAACTAACAATAAAATGAATAGTGAATTTTCGATGTCCATCGCGATAAAAATGCGAAAAATTGAAATTAGTCTTGCCTCGAACCTCGCCAATGAAATGTAGTTTGTGTTAAATTTTTTTTTTTTTTTGGAAAATTGTTTTATGACACTTTGAAGAATTGCTCTGCTTGGCATATTATACTTTATTACACGTTACAAGGTAATGTTTATAAGGTCACAATGACCGTCGTGACTGCGTAAAAATAAAGCTAGTATTGCGTATATTATTGCACCCTACACAACTTGTGCTGCATGGGTGCGGCTATATGCAAAAAGCAAAAGTACTTGAGGTATACCAAACTTTTATAATACCGATCAATTCAAGGTCACTTTCTGTATCGATCTAAGCTTGTCCGACCGTCTGTCCTTCTTGTTTCCTTGTGTTCAACAGGACGCAATTTTGGAAATATTTCTGCCAAACTCGATAAACTGAACTACTTTTGCACTTCTTCGACTACATCGAGTAAAAGGCCTTCTGTTGAAAAGTCGTTATATAAATAACTGTGTTGGGTGAAGTGGAGTAGGCTATTGAATGATGGGCCATGACCGTGTTTTTAATTATTAACATTAAGTAAATACGTGCAGTTAGAAATTGCAGGCGTGTCAGTCTGTCTGAAATGTTTTTTTAGAATACCTCGATCAGTGCTAGCACGAAATGTTTCACAAACTTTGAGTTATTATAAAGCCATTTCAAGGCTGTTTATTACTTGTCAATATTATTAGTAATTCCAGGCGAACTGCGCTAACTTTCCTTAACTTTTCTTCGACAAACTTAAACTAAGAATTATAAGCTACGGATTTCAATATTAATTTTTTTGGCTACAAAAGTTCCAACAGTACGCAATAAAATGAGTATCTATGTCTAGGTGGGCTCTTATACTCTATAGATAACTTAAATTTTAACGACTTGTATGTTTTTACTGAGCCACTAAAGCGTATATTTAAACGAGACAAACGTCACGAGAAAACTGATGCTTGCAGAGGCTTTTCGAGGCTAAACTTTGTTCATTATTCATTGCAAATATCCATCAGCAATAGAGTAATAAATTAAAAAATCAATTTCATTTTTTTTTTTTTCTTTTTCAAAGAAAGGGGTATACAGAAAATTATGCGTCATTGTTTCTTTGGCAACATTAACGATACTGAAGCCGGATGCCGTACAGATCCCTCGTTGATGTCTATACAGGAATTGGGCTGTTATGTATGTGACGATGATAATTATTGCAACAAAGCCAATAATCGATATGATTTTAAAAATAATTGGCAAAAATATTTTACGTTAATCTTTGCATTAATATTGGGAAAATTCATAAATTTATGAAATGATAAAAATAATGAATAAATGAATTTTACATACATTTTTAACATTAATATTTATTTCACTTAACTTTAATTAATAATTAGAGAATTCTGCAAAAAAATGAAGCGTAAAGATTTTTGAAACCGTACTCTGCACTACTAATCTATGGAGAATTTTTCGTCAAAGACGCTTTTCATCGAATTTTTTTTGCCAATAACGCGGCTCTTTCGTCAGTTACATAACACATTGCACCAACTTAAGGAAATTACATGTCAGAGACAATCGAGTCATTCAATTTTTATCAAAGAGATGCCTCATAGTTTCTCATAATACCTAAATTCAGGCCGTTAAAAAAAATCTTACGTACCGTCGTTCCACTAACTCTTTGCCTTTTGCTTCGTTCTCGTTTTTCTTCGTTATCTACCACTCCTTCCTTAACTCGTTAGTTAATAATTTCAAATAATATATCTCGACGCAGAAGATGATGAAAAAAATGCAATGTCAACATAGCAAAGCAGAAAATTAATTCTGCCTACCTCTTAAATACTTTATCACGCATTAGGTAGCAGACACATTTTTGTAGAAAACTTTTATTCCCTTATCATCACAATATTCGACGATTACAAATTGGAGTCTGATGAAAGCAGAAAGACATCACGGCATATGGCAAGACTTTAATTGATTAATTAATGTTTTATATCGATTTAATTTTCAAAATAAGTAGTACACAGATGTTTTATCAGTCCCTTCAGTCTCCAGTTATTTTCAATAACATACAAATATTTTTATTTACAATTACTTAATCGTAAGGTATTTCCTAATAAATTTATTCAAGAAATTTATTGGAATGAAGCAAAAATTCTGCTCGATTATCCAATGAAACTGAGAAGTAAATAAGAAGAAGAATTATTAACTAAGCAAAAATTTCGTCCACATTCCTTTCCACAGCTTAAAAGCATATAGAATTGAATGAAGCTAAGCTTTTCTCCTGATTGTACTGTGTTTTTCCCCATACGATTTCTTCCTAAGCAGAAAATAATATGCTATGTTATTCCGTATATATATATATATATATATATATATATAGTCACTACTTTTAGGTAGTTGCATAGAATCGAATAATAAATTCAGTGCAGGTGTGAAAAATTATTTTTAAATTGCTGTTGTATAATGCACTAACAGACTGACTATAATTATTAGCAAGTTTAACTAATTACAAGTCGGGCTGTGCAAAAACAAATGTATATGTCGTCTTGCCTTCTAAAGCTTTCCATGTATTTAGGCTTTAATATCTATATCATCCATATATTCTCGAAATTTTCATATCTTGCACCACTTGTCGCGTAAGCACGTGTTGAATTTGCGCACACACATGCAGCACAGAGAAGGACTTGAGATAAACTCACCTCTTACTACGCCTACTAATTCAGAGCCTCTTTCTGAGTTGATCTGAGCTTGTCTGTCCGTCTGTTCGTCATGGCGTCTTGTGTTCAATTTATAGATTGCAATTCGTGAGATATTTTTATGAAATTTATCAGTACCCTGGGGTGTTTTGGCTCTAGGACGAACACTGTTTGGAATGGTCCCGTTTGCGCCAATGCTTCGACCACTTCCCATTGATCGCCCTTTTCCGAAAACTCGTTACATGAATAACTGCGGAGTGGTGTAGAGCATAATGGAGGACCAGACCAACTACAGTGTTCTTACAAAGCGACACTTTTGCACGTAATATAAATTTCAATGATTTTGAAATATGTTATAATAAGTTATTCAGAAACGAATCAAGGCCTTTTTCAAAGGCAATATATATCAAGTTTTAAAAATAAAAACACAGATAGGTATAGATATATATAAAGCAAAGTCGAATCGGCTTATCTTCTACTTACTACAAATTGTATTTTGCTAATGCGTAAAATATTAGCGCAAAAATCGTATAATTTTGAAAAACGGAATTTATTCAAAAGTAATAATATCACATGCACGCAAAATGAGGTGTGAAGCCTTCTCCTTATGTAACAGTACCAGTATATTGTCATTTCATCATATGTAAAGATATACCTTATGGCATCTTGATGCTGCATAGACATAAGATGAATGCGACTCAAGAACTGGCTCAGGTGAAACAATATTTCAACGCATGGCGAATCATACCGGAGAATCCGGCGATTTTCGTAAAAAAAACTTTCTGTCAAAGTTCACGTATTTTTCAAACTGGCAATGCGAAGGTTTACATACAATGTAATGGTGTTGTGGAAATGTTATGTTTTCTTCTTCTTCTATTAGCGAAACAGGTGGAATTATAAAAGGCGATGATGGCCACTACAGCAAACCAGTGATAGTATCGAGTTATTCAAAGCAGTCCAGTGGGGATAATAAATGCTGTTCTGTATACGACGTGAGAAGAATTTTGAACTCCGCGAGTTCAAACAGTTCTTTTAAATTTCAATGCTTTACTCAACCTAATCAGAATCATTTTCTCTTCTTGAACTAATAAGCAAATTAAATATATATATGTTCATTATTTACTTTAGCTGTACTTACATCATAATGCCCCAATGAATGTTTACTTAAATCTATGTTTTGATTAATGCAACTTTGAGCTTACCCATGAGATATGACGGAAGTGTAAATTGAATGAAAACCTTGCGATCCTGATATATTCAACTTTTCAGTCTTTCGAAAGTTTTGATATCTGTTTCTAGAATAATGTGATGAAGTTATGCGGAGTGTATAGAATGAGAAAATCAAATCGAAAGTAAATATAAACTTTTCACTTTTTCACAAGTCGCGAAATGTGATAAACAGACATTCTTTGCTCATATTTGAATTATGAATATTTCAGGCAGAAATGCGTAAATGCATTAATAAAATGTTATTAGCAAAATGCAATAATTATAATATAAGCAAATTTTTGTTAATTTTTTATTAAAGTTCTTTTCTCCCCTTTTTCTTTTTACTTTTTTTTTGTTTTTATGTTTTATTTTGCTTTCTATCAAAAAAAATTGTAAACAACATTTATATATTTTTTATGATTATAAATATTATTATAATTTTTATAAATATCTATAATTATACTCTGCTTTTTCTCTATATGTTTCCTTTTCTTATTAAATAATTTTTTATTCCAATAAATTATTTTTGAAATCTAACGAATTTAATTGAAAATGATAGCATTTTTATTATTAAACGGAAATGATCGGATATTAAATACCTTACACTTCAAGAGAATATGAAATCGAGTCTTATTAACTAAGAAAATATTTGAGAAAAACAAAAGTTTTGATCGAGCTTTGATTAAAACATTTGCTTCAGTTTTAATGATCTAAGCCTTAGATTTTAAGCGAATACGTATAATGTTCGGGTCTACATTCAACGAAACTAGCAATATATAAACGGTATATAAAAGAAATGATTACATTGCATCTGAAAGGGAAAAATTGTAACTGTTTAGCAACCGAAACAGTAAACTCTAGCAGACAACGCTCAGTATCACTACCAAAAATGATGAGTTTATATTTGTACTCTTCCTCTTTTGGTGAAAGCAGAAGGGCGACGTATCAGGAACTTCTCAAGCATAACAAAAATCTTCTTTAGAATATTACTAAGAAAAAGAAATGTACTTGCGTACTAAGGAAAGTAGGTTTGCATTATATCAAACGGCCTTTATCATGCCTTATCGAACTTATCGGTCACTTGTCGCTACGATCGCGCACAGCATTATGTCTAAAAACCTGTCCAAAAAAGCTTAAAAGCCCTGTCTTGTTTTAGAACATCGGAGTTTATTTTTTACTTTCACGCTTTCCTCCATCAATAGCTCGTGAATTATAGGGAAACTTGATACGAGTGCAAACCTCCAAACATCTAATATTTCTTAGTGTGTGAAGTAAGAAGATTTCAATTATCATTTCTGTAAAAAAAAAGAAAAGTCCCTTCCTACTGCATGATTTGAAACAGAAAAAAGCTTAGAGCCAAACATTTTTAGAAAATGTACATGATCAACTTCCTTTATTCGTTTATTCTGTAAAAAAAATTTTGCACAAAACCCTTCAAAGTTTTAACCAGCACCTGAAAGGAAATTTTTTTAAAACAATTTAGTGGGGAACTTTATAAAGGTAATTAATTCCAAAGAACTTATTAATATAAGTGCAATCAAAGGGACGTAACCATCTCTTTCTTGGCTTAATTGCTTCATATTCGCAGCATTTTGCTTTAGTAATTTTCAAGCGAAAAGTATAATTAGGAAAATAATTGGATTTTTAAATTTTCAACTTAGTTTAAAAAATTTATTGAAATTTCCTAAAAAAATCCTTTTGGGGCATACGATTTTGTTAGCCCACCTTCTAGCGAATCTTCTTCGAAGAAATCAATTATTCCCTTAAGTTTTCGTTGTAGAGTTCATTAATTTTATTTATATTTGCTTTTTTCCCATACATGTATATATATACATAAATTGTATATATATATATATATATATATAAACATAGAAGTTGCATAGCATTATTATATTTGAGAGAACATTTTCAAGTAAATTTATATTTATTGTTCAAGTAAAATATGATTAATGAAGTTTTGTGCAAATTAAAATAAAGGAAAAATTATAGAGAAATAATGAGCTTTAGTGACTAGATTTTATTTAATTTCATTTTATGATTACAAAGATCTAAAGAAATATGAAACCGCTCTGAAGCGTATTTTCAGCATCCACCACCTCGGTCAGCTAAGTAAAACTTTTTAAAAATTATTACTGGATGATGTTGTTGTGTTAAGTGAAAATAAATAAATTTTTTGCGTCTATCAAAATATATCTGAGCTAATAAGAATTGAGAGCAACTTTTGTCTTGACGAATTTTTCAATTTTTTTATAAACTTTCTGAAAGACAACAAAGAAAGATGAGGAGATATGCCTTAAGAAGATGAATATTGAAATGAAAAACCCAATCACGGATGTCACTCTTAAATTTACATTACATCGATTAGTATTTTACAAATTTTCTTGAGTCGTTCTCAAGCCTTAGCAGAAAACATCATAAAGTTTCAGATATGATTTTCTTCACATTTATGCAAATCTGACAATTCCAATAATATGAAACCGGACGGATTGAACTCAAATGACCCAGAATCTCACTCAAAAGATCGGATAAATCTCAAGCCAGGAACAATTATTTTGCCTATGTGCACTTTTTTCCGTTGTGATGGACGTAAAAACTTGGAATGAAAAAAACTTTTCTTATTTATTTACGAAGAAAATAATTTAAATATAGTAAAGCCTATAAGAGAATGATGGTCAAGTGTTTAAAATTGACTCTTTTTTCCTTGCCCTTCGTAAGGGAAGCACAGTGAAAAGTTTCTACTTTAAAACGGAAATGTTTTTCTAGTCTTTTATCCGCGCAGTGAATTGAAAGGAAGTGAAGAATATAACAGCCAATCTCTCTATGATGTGATTAATATAAACACTTCGAATTGTATTGCGTTACTTTACAAGCGATAATACGCACCAGATATCGATTAATGGTTCTCAATATCGAGTAAGTTCCGCAGCTGTGGATTATGGCCTCGCTGTAACGAGAGGGAAGAGGATGAAGTATGGCTTTATCTTACTATCGAATAAAAAAGGCCGCTGTCAAGTGACGTTTCCAAATATACGATCGAGATTATTCGGTGTCGAGAATCATAAGACAGCAACAGTATAATTTCTATTTTTGTAGGTAGCGCTGTATCAATAAAAAAGTGGAGAGTATTTCCATAAATTAAAAAACTTTAAAAAGTATTTATTTTCAACAATGCTAACCCTTTTACTTCATAACCGCATTCCTTCGTTGTCATTGTTTTATCTATCTCGAAATTGTAGCAGTAGCAAAGAAAAGTTTTGGGTCTGCCATCACGTGTATATTTTCTAGAATGCTACTAAGTTCTCAAATGACCAAGGCTTGTCTGTCTGTTTGTCCGGTCGCTTATTATAAAAAGTTTGCCGGTTGTAAAAACTATTTCTTGCAGGTAAGTGAGTATTGAAAATGGGCTAAATTGATCGAAGGGCCCGCCTGTACTCCCAACATTAAGTGGTAACAGCTGTGTTTAGCTTTGTTTTTGCTCATTGGCGATAAACTACAACAGATATAACAAATGCATTGTGATCATTACAGCAACTACATAAAAGAGTAGGTATTTCACTACACTTACGAATTATTTTTATTATTATGCAGATGTATGCAACGCACAAACGAACTTGACTACTGTCCGTCCGTTTTTCTGTGATCAATCCACATGCCGCAATTGTTAAGATATTGTGATGAAATTTCGTACGTCGACGTGTTTTGGGCTAAGTGTGGTCGCTACTGTAATTAGTCTAGATCAGGCCATTTTTTTGACCTCTTCCTATGTAACACGTTATTTGAAAAAGCCGTTATAGGACTAATTGTAGGATAGTGTAAGGCATGTAAATGTGAACTGTGTCCCACTATGAGGTATTTGCTTGTTTTAACTTTCTACGCTTTACTTTCTTTGATGTCTAATTATCCTTTGTTCAATATTTAATATAGTGAAAGGAATATAATTTCCCAAATCAATTCATTTGCATAAACAACTTTTACAGATCTATTGATCTCTACGAGCGTGGTATTTGTCATCGATATAGAAACAATTTAATGTCGGTAATAAGACCGGGGGGGGATTCAAAGTATATATAACCGCATTGGAGACCACAATTAATAAAGATCCAAATTATTAATAATTGTTTTCATAATAATCTCTTTTTGCTTTAACTTCTACGATAAGCCCATCGAGCATGTTTTTTAAAATAATATTGAGTATAAAATTGCTATTTAAAGAAGACGAAGAAGAAGAACACGTAAATGAAGTAAAAAAAAAAAAAAAAAAAAAAATGTTTTTACATTTGATTCTGTTCAGGTATGAATTTACTTTGAGGTTTTATTTTAAATTATTTGCTTAACAAATTCGAATGAATTTGTTTTGTTCTAAGTTAATAAATATATACAGAAATGAGATCGATTTTATAATTTACAAAAACAAGAGAGGAAAAATTATGAGAAAAAAAAAATTTGATGTGAAACTTCATTAATCCTTTTCAAGGCTTCCACGAATTCAGAATTTAACAATAAATATAAATTTAATCGTTTTTCTCCTTTTTTTTTTTTTTTTTTTTTTTTTTTTTAAATGTACAATCAAACAGCTATTAATATTATAAAACAACATTGAAAAGAGCAAAAAAAAATTACATTCAATTATTTGTAAGAAAACTTTTAAAGTTAATTATACAATTATTTCTACAATATTTTTAGTAAACTCTAGAAGTATTCTCTTTTGTCACATTTATACACATTTAGAAGATTAAATTAAAAAAATTACATTTACTTCTTTATTGAATTAATTCATATGATGTTTGCTTTTCCCTTTTTAAATGATCTATTATATATATATATATGTTAATAAAAATCGTTTCTCACGCAATACCTATATAAATTGCTCCAAAAATTGAGCTTTTTTTTATTCAAAAATTAAACATAAATAATCTTTTGTATTCCTTATCAGTATTATAATTTCTCTTTTTCTTTTAGTTTTTTCTTAAGGAAAAACTATAAAAAAAAAAAAAAAAAAAAAAAAAAAAAAAAAACAACTTTCCACTTTAAATTATTTAAATCAGTCCCTTTTTCAATTGAATAAAAAAAAAAATTTTATATCTAGATGATAGATAATAAACAAAGAAAGCAATAACAAGAAAAATTGAGAACAAAAAAAAAAATGAAATCAAATAAAAGTTAAAATTAAAAGAAAACGTTTGATTTTATACCGTATAACATGAAAACTTCTTACCGTTATATATATTTTAATATATATAATATATTTTTTAATATGCATATCATAATAATTTCATTTTTGTTTTCATATTTTTCTCTCGTTTAAATGTTTGATGATTTTTTTTTTTCTTGTCTGCTCTTTTCGCATTTTAAACGCATAGAGTATTTTTTCCTTTCTTGAATGTATTGAAAGCCTGATGACTGCTTTCCGAATTTTTTTTCATTCCACTAATTTTTTTTTATTTTGAATATGACTTTCCAAGTCAAAGCCTTTTTGGGGAAATTTTTTTTTTTTTGCAATTAATACAACGGTAGACATCGACATTTTTATTCCATTTGTGGATTATTCTTCCTCTTCTCTTCTTTAATAAAAACCAAAACTGTTGATTTTCAGTTGTTTTGTCTTAGGCACCGACAAAGCCATACACTTCTAAAACGCGTATCTCAAAATCTCCGGAAGGACACAAAGGCGGATTGTTAAAAGTCTTGCAGCTATCCGTTTTACCGAAACGTATATTCTCATCCATCCATATTGCTTGCCCTTCACTGAAATGGGACAAAAATTTGAACAAAATATCTAAGAGAAGCAAATTGAATTATCTTACCCTCCTCCTATGGTTATCATTTTAGCATCTGCCGCCATAAATAGCTCAGAAGAATGTCCCAAATCTTTATCGGCTGCTATGCCCACCCAAGGGTATTTAGCCCGCTCTGGATATAAGGAGAATAAAAATGTCTCACCGGTACCGAAATAAGCTTGACGTTGTCCCTTATCGTCTTTGATATTACGCTCAAACCAACGTGAAGAACAATAAGCTCCAAATACCTTCAATTTCATCATAGTTTACATAAATTTTCATTTTATTGCAATAAAATTTCATTAAAGCTTTACCTCATTATTGCACGTTTTAATCATCATCAACGTTGGCTCATGTTGTTCAACCCTTACATAGAAAGTTGTCAATGAGCAACCATGTTCTTCGGTTGTATACAATAAAACTGGCTAAAAATCAAAGATTCATTTAATCATCCATTTGAAAAGTATAGTGTTTGTGGCTTGAGTAGCTTATTACCTGGTACATAGTAATACGAACAGGTAGCCAAGACCATAAAGTAAAGAGCTGTTAAGAATTTAAGACTTTTTTATTTCAAAATTTATTGCAAACAGTTTATGATATTAATCAAAAATTAAAAAAATAAAGCAACTCAAAAAACGTTTGCAAACATCTTTTCAAACTTAAAATAAAATTATCAAACATGCGAATTTAGAAAGAAGAAAAATTTTAAAAAATTTATTAAGGTTTTATCGCTGCGAACTTAAAATGGAGCAACGTTGTTGTTATCCATATATGCCTGTGAGGGAGGGTACTACTTAAAATCCAAACTTTGTTAAATGACCAGAACAAAACTAGAATGGTGTTGTGTTTTCTCTGAAGCATATACCAGGTATGTAAACGTGAAACCGGAATTTACCTTTTATGCCATGTGTAGAGGACATACAATTATTTTTTCTTAAAACAATAAGCGAACATTAGAGCAGCATATATCGCAACGATGCCCTTCATTTGGCAAAAAACTGGAAATTTTTGTTATTCGAGCGCAAAAACGCCTCGTGGCTGAGAATGAGATTGAAAGATGGAAAGGCGTATGGAATCTCAAACGTAAAATATCTTGGATAGATCCAGGCGTACTTTCCATACCGAACTGTCAATGTCAAGCATTTCGGCAGGACGACAGGCTTGTTCGGCTGCTAAAGACTGGTTAATACCAAATGCTACCAACAAAGCCTAGTAGATTGAAATAATGTGTTGTTCAAAGACCGAGCGAAAGATCGCAAAGGGAAACTTAAAAAAAAGAAGATTTTTTACATAACGTCCGTTCATTCATCCATAGCGATAGAAAGCACTTCAGTGGAAAGCACTAGCCGCCTACTCATCAAACCCAAGCCCTTTCGATTACAACTTGTTTGCATAGATGGAACACGCACTCAGTGAGCAGGGCTTTAATTTTTAAGAGAATGTACAAAAATTGCTCGATTGCAACAGTGTCTTTGGCGTGGCACCCACGATTTGTCAGACAAGTAGGCACAATCTATAGCTAGCGAAGGGCAATACTTTGAATAGAATATTTTTTATCATTTTCACACAAAAAATTCCGGCTTCATATGTACGTGCCTGGTGAACTAAATGCTCCTCGGAGAGAGTTAATTTTGAGTTGATATAGTTATTAATCTTTCAATAGATTTATCTCCTTTTCTTTAACCGATAATAGAAAAATTTTTAAATGCAAATTTAAATGTATATTTCACTTTACTCGTCTACGGTTAAAGAATGGTTCAAACATCTATCTATACAATCGCACGAGCTTCTGACTTAAAGACCAGTTTAAAAAAATGCTGTCTAAGAATGCTGCGAAATAAAACCAACCTATGACAAACAATATCAGCCGCACGTCTCAGTCATAGATCTAGATTAGTCTAAAGGCCGTGTAATTACTAAAGTTGCAAAATATTAAAACACAAAACGAACATCACTTTCATTAAATTTGCTCTCAAGAGATAATTTATTTATTAACTTTCAGTAGTCAATGTCAACGAATTAATCGTTCTTGAGTTTGATAAATTACGTGAGAGTTTGATTTAATTAATTGCATAAGTTTTTATAAGGGCAGGTATGAAAAACAATGGCAACTAATGTAGCTATGGATTTCGAATTAAATTCATTATCGCAAATTTTTGCTAAAATATTGCAAAAAAAAAAAAATTCCAAAGGATATTTTGGATAATCACGGAAAGGCAAATACTTTTTTATATACAGCAAGAATCTAGGCCATGCTAATATAATTAAGCTTAAGGAACCTAACTAAAAATGGCCACTGTTCGATATTTTACAATCATTGCAAAGAATTGCTTACATATGCTAGAGTACTTTATAAACTTCACATTTAGGGAACTTGCCGGCTCATAAGAAATGATTGTTTCATTTACACATCACTAAATCACAAGGAGGGCAGATAGCTTTGAAGGTTCATCGATTCAGCAAATTCGATTTTGATGAGAGTAAAGGCCTATTAATAAGATTAGAATAAAACTGGTTTTGTATGAATATTATTATAATCCTGAATTGCAAAAGTTTCGACCAATTTCACAAAAGCCAAGACGAACAGTTTTCTTTCGAAAAAAACTTGGTTAATTTTTTTTTTGGAAGGGTGGAAAGAATTACTTGAAAGCAAAGTGAGAAATTATTATACAAAAATTGAAGTAATTTCCACTATCGAAAAAATTTATGGGACACGTATATTCAAAAGTTAATTAGCAAGCTACATATAAGCCTCACTTTATTTTCGTTAATTATTATACCCTATAAAATTTGTGATACCAAGCCATACTAAGTGTTTGCGGATGTTCTGCAACACACACGAGGACTTGAGATAGACCCACCTTTTATTATACCGACTTAAATGTGTCTGTCCATCTGTCCACCTTGTTTCCTTCAATCAAGAAGATGCAACTTTTCAGATATTGTGGCGAAATTTGACACACTGACATGTTCTGGCCCAAGGACGAGTGTACTTTTTCGACCACCTCCCATATGACGCCCCATTTTGAGAAGTCATGATATAAATAACTATAGGATGTTATAGGATATTTTTTGATGGGCCATGGAGCATAATAGCGATTTTACTCGTTTTAAATCTATAATAGACATTGTGGCTTATGTATCTGCTATTGTACCCTTAGAGTTGACAGTGAAAAGTGAGGTTATGCTCGCACTAGAACGAAAGCAGTAATTCCCCTCCTTCCTCCGATATTTACAATAAAATCATGAGAAGTAAATGAAGTTGGAAAAAGCGTTCAATCTAGCAAAACAAAAAGGGGTGAAAATTCTGAAAATTAATGATAAATTAAACGAAAAGCGAGTTATATCTATAGTGAAACAAAAACCAAAACTCTGCGAAAATAAATGTTTATGTTCTTTGCGTATTCTACGTTGGCAGGAAGAAACATCTTATAGAAGGCACTTACTGATTCTTCGCAAGAACAAATTTGACTTTTCAAATTATGTATTGGATAAGAGCCCATAGCTATAGCACGGGGCCCTGGTGATTTTTGCCCCTAACAATAATAACATAATAAACGATTTCAATAGTGAATTAAACAAAAAAAAAAAAAAAAAAACAAAAAAAATTGTTTACAGATGTATAAATAAATAAACGAAATGAAAGTAAACAAAAAGAAAAAATATATATATATTTATTAACAAAAAAAAGCAGTTTTTAAGTAACAATTTAGAAAAGCAATATTTTGCATATTAGGTATCATTTTTGTTTTTATAATAGAAGGAAAGCAAAGGCAGCATTTTTGAAAGGGGAGAAAAAAGAGAAAGAAATTTATATATTTGTAAGTAAGTACATTAGAATTTCATTTATAGTATTTATCATATTATTATTAATGTTATATATACACATATATACATATGCATTAAATATAATGTAAGTATAAAAAAATCAAACACAACAATTTCGAATTAAAAAAGTGGGAAAATTAGTAAATGTTAACTTTTAAGGTCAATTAAAAGAAAAATTCAAATAACTAAAAGCAATTTATTATTTTTTTTTTTTTATTGTTTTAATTTTGTTATTAAAAACATTAGTAATAACAATAGCAACAACGTCTCATACCATATTCCGACAGGTCTCAGTATGCATCACTCTCTAAATGTTTGTGTTGTTGTACATAATGATTATATGAAAATACATACGCACACACGCACAGAGAATATATATATATATATATGTATATATATAACCGCATATAAACACGTACACACACGCATACATACATAGATGTGAACATGAATATACCAAGAAAACATAATTACAGAAAAATATCGAAAAGAAACAAGATAAAGAAAAAAAAAAAAGTCAACTGTGAGTTCTTCTTCTTAAATACAATACCATAACAGAAGTGAAAATGACTACATACATAAAATAATAAATTTAGAAAAACTATTTTAAGAGAAATATATGTACGATTGTATTAGTTACTAAACAACTACTAGACAACCAACAGCTAACTTACATAGAAAAGCTAAGAAATATATATAAAAAAAAAAAAAAAATCAATAAAATAGATTAAAAGAAAAACTTGTTTTAAAACATAAATAAAAAGCAAAATAAACATATAATATAAAAAAATAAATAAAAATGAAAGCAGAATTGCTTCAGGGGAATCTTAGGCGCCTATCACCCAAGTAAATTGGATGAAAGAACCGTATTTTTAATAGTTCATAGCTCTGTTGCATTACTTAACCCTTTAACGACCGGCCGCAAATGTTTCCTGGCATCGCCTTTATTTTGATTAAACTATACGATTTTAGGAAGTATTTGAAAATGGCGGGAGCTTACAGAACAAACTAGTCACTAGTTGGACGTACCTCAATCCTAAATAAAATATGAAGGCTTACAGCCATGACAGCCGATTAATGGATTGTGGATATGTAAATGTCGACAACAAAAGGCCGATTAATAGGCTTGCGGCTGGTAAACTGTTAGCTTATATTTGGCTCTAAGTTGGATTAGGTTAATGAAATGCACCTCAGTATGTAATAAATGCAAGGCTATATTTTACGCCAGTGGCATAGCCAAGACCTTTAAATGGATATTCTATCAGGATCATCGTTGGGTCATTAGATTGGATTACTTATCTGGGTTTAGAAAATTGTAGAATACGATGGGTTTAGTGCTAACCAACGATGATCGTTACTCGCTCTTTTTTAGGTTTCGCTAGATGAAATATATGGCCGTACCTGACAATGTTTCAGGCAAAATTCTACATTGTTACCTGTGCATTCTAAAAAAATATTTTCCAAAACACTACCATCAACTAGAAAATTTATACTACGTAGCAAGGTTGAAAGGATTATTTGCTCTATTTCTATATGGCTTGGAACTGGAATATTTCTGAAATGTAACTATAGTGTAACAATAGAACAAAATGCACTTTTCCACGTTTCCGGCTTTTGGCTGCTTCTTATCTACTGGCTATTGTGGATGATTCAACATTAAAAGCTAGGATATTGAAATTCATTTAAAGATTCATGTAATAAAACGAAAGTTATATTCTTTTCCTACTCTTACGATAACAGATAGATAACAGGTAGACTAACTAACAGGCTTATATAGGGGGCTAGAAATCTATAAGAAATACTTTACATTCATTAATATTTCCTATTTCATGTATATGTGGGATGTACTATGCTTGCATATAATCGCCAGCTTTACCTCTCATTGGCAAATGAACATATACTTAAATGCCGGCCTGGCATGGCAAGGAAAAAGCTGAAAGAAGACCTTATGGACTGAAAAAATTTTGAAAGTTTCGGATAATGACCGATGAATCATACCCGACCTGGTAACAAGAATATCTTGCCTTAATTGTAATTAATTCAAGTACTTCTGTGCATTAAAATTGTTTGGAAAATTGATTATGAGAGAGTATCATAAAACTACGAAAAATAATAAATAAAATAGTAAAAGAGAAAAGAACTAATCAAGCTTTTAGCATTACGTACAAGAAATTTGGGGAAAACATCTGCTTTTCTGCTTAAAAAAATCTCTAAAAATGCAACATACGCTAAATTTTTATCTTAACTAAACAATCAATTGAAACTACTTAGGCTTTTCAAAATTCAAAGCTTTCAAATTTTTCTTATACTATTTGATAAATCCTTTCTAACCATATTTATTATTACTATTTGGAAAACTTACCTCTCGTATGGTTAAAGTGTGTGACATCATTTGTATATTAACCTGCGATTGACTTGTTGGTAGATTGTCGCTGGAACGCGATTTAACTAATTGCTTGTTACCGCTATTTAAAACGGAACGGCTTTTTAATAACATTTCAGTCTTTATGAATATTCTAGAAATATATGTGGAACTGAAAGTAAATCAAGAGAAAGAAAAAGAGACAACATTTTATTATAAAAACTTAAAACACATGCTCGACAAAGAAGCGTTTTCAGGCCAAACTTGAATTTTCAACACTCTAATGAACGCTCTTTGCACCCGTCGCCGATTTTTATGATAAGGCTTGGGCTCAATATGAAAGCAAAGTAAGCAGCTCTGTGCTTTGATTCCACAAATTCGAGAAAACTTGAGACCTACGGATTCTAAAGCTACAGAAAAGTCCCAACACACATAAAATATAAATACAGCCTACGTCACTTATAGCACAAGAGTATATTAAGCTTATATGGATGCATCTAACAACAAGAAGGACTTGGGGTACATGTACCTTTTATTATGTGGATTGATTCAGAAGATCATTTTAAGCTTGTCTGCCCGTCTGTCCTTGTTGTTTCCTTGTGTTCACTCTGCAGGCTCCAATTTTTTAAATATTTTAATAAAATTTGGTACATGGTCGCTTTTTCGACCACTTCCGATATAAAGCTTTTATTTGAAAACGGTTATATAACCAACTGGATGGTGGCGTTACTTGTTTTTTTTTTTTTTTTTTTAATGCTTGAAATCCATAAAGCAATCATTAACGGATCGATTTTGTTGAAAAAAGTGTGAATCATTAAAGGAGTATATCATAAATGAGTACCTATAGGGATACAAAACCTAACTTGGTCGAATGTTATGTCATATGTTATAGGCAGAGTATCTGCTACGAAAGATTGATTTATAAGAAATTAATCCCAAATGTCCTAAACTCACTTCAAGCAAACTAGCTAGGCGAGTAAATTTAACAAAAAATATACTTTAAAAAAAAATTAAAAGAAATACGAGTCAGCTGTCACTCTTTTTTAAATGAAAAAGTTGAAATAATTTACCTCAATCCTCTAATACTAAAAGCGGCATGTAATAGTTTAGCCGGTGATACTGGTATCTTTTTACAAAACTTAATTAATGCATTGGCGATGTCATTTTTAATATTATCGGGATTCCATTCATTGTTCGATTGGCATTCTTTATGAAATAAATTAATAATGACCAAAGCGATGCGATATAAAACTTTAATGCCCTCATGAAAATAGCAATCCATTATGCGAACCAAATGCTGAAATGGTAAGCCCGCCAATATCCACCAGCACCAATCCATGAAAACACGCTCCAATTTTACACCCGGACACAAACGTTGAAAATATGAAACCGAGCTTTTCTGCAAAATGAAAATCGAATTTAATAAAATCGCAAAAATCATAAGCAATTGAATGCTTTAGTAGTTAGTTTACCTGATGTTTTTTGGCTATTTGCATAACTGTCTTCCAGGTAACTTCATGCAATAATTTGGTTTGATTTATAAATACTTTCTCCTTACTGCCCACCAAAGCCGCCAAGCAATGATAGGCTTCTTCTTCTAAAATGAGAGAAGCAAAAAATTAATTTAATAAATGGATATTAAAGTTAACAATTTTATATAACTAAGCGGAGAATCATGACAGGCTTAAATATATGGTTGACAACTGCATAATATATCGACGGTCCTAAAAAAACAAACAACAATTTCCTATGATATTCAAAATGTCAACTTTTGACATATAGCAGAGCAAAAAATACGGAGTGTGCGTAACTGGTGTACTGTGCTTATATTGTGACCACAAATAGTTTATAGCCGTTTTTTTAGTCATTTAGATATGCTCGACTTCCAGAAAAGGTTATATTTTGGGTCTTTGGCGGTCCTAGGCGTCCCAAGACCCACCTTAGCAGACTATTTAATACATCTCGTACATTCCCCACAGGGGGTTTGTACAAACGGGAGGCCATGTCCTGCACACTGGACAGGGACATCAGTATTTAATGCCCCGTGATTTTCGAATGATCAAATACTAACGTCGAGACTCCGTTTTCAACTGTCAGAGGACGACAAGCAGAGCGGTAAAAAGAGCCTACAGATTCTTGAAGGTTGTGTAAAGTGAATTGTAACACATTAAGGAGCTCATTGGATTGTTTGGATTTCCATCCCATCCAGGATCAGCAAGTGTTGCTGTCTTCCCCTGTAACTGCTCAGATATTTTGGTTCCGTCTAGTGTCGAACTCTCAGTCCCTTTCTTTATTTTAAATCTACAGTAATTTATTGATGATAAGAAGGCTCCATGGAAAAACGATTACATGAAAAACCTGTGTTCTTGAAAAAATAAGAAACTTTTTCCCTAATTTCTTTACGGGAAACGATAGTTCCTTTTGCATTGCTTTCTTTGCAATTCTTCCGACCTTAACTCTGAACAATGATGAATGAATCTCATCCAATCGGTACCTACGAGATCAAAAAGCTGTGAGAGAAGAACTACGAGAGAGGAACTACTGGTCGTTCAACATCATGGACCTTATGTACAACTGAACACGGAGGAGCGATTTAAATTTAAATTTAAAATCTCTTGTTCTAAGTAATTCCTATCGATGCAAAAAAAGACTGCTATGGCTAAATCAATTCCGCCTAAAATTTCACACAATCGCTGCAGTGGGTATGTGTAAAGTAAAATATTCGCGCAATGAACATGAAATTCTGATGCACTTGAAGGACTAAATAAATTGGTACGTATTTGATATGTCAGAGAACATTTTCGTTGTTATTACGTACAAATTTCAAGCTGCATTTTTTTTTTTGCATTTTTTTATTTTGTTTTTTGTTTCCTCTGCGCATATACACGTCATGCCATAATCGTACCTAATTTATATTATTAGAGAAGACAGTACACACAACAAACGATATAAAATAGAAAAAATCTTGATGATATATTCGATGCATTTGAAAACGTCATTCTCTATGCCTTATAATTGTCTATCACTCGCCTCAACTTCGATCACATCAGTTTGCATATTTTACATTTTCTCTGGGAACAGGCGTTGTTTTCGTTCTTTGTTGCAAACAATTCCCCGTACGTATGCTAAATGGCGACCATAAAGCCATTTACGCGATACGATCGTATTTATTTGACCTCCAATCTTTTAAGAATGTTTGGCTAAGTGTTTTTTTTTTTTGCCAGATTTCTACTGTTTCTATAGGTTGTTGTGCATCAAGAAAAAAACACTTTTTAGTGTTCACATTAGAATAATTTCTGATTTGAACTTGACTACTAAGAAGGCTATAAACCATGATATGTTTCAAATGTTTCATTTGGCCACAGAGCCTATCAGCTGTCATTACAGGATTAACCCGTCGACGTAAATGACGTCTACGGACGTTTATTGTGCGTGCTAAAGCAGTCCTATATTCTTATAGTATTGCAGAAGAAAAATTGCATTTTTGGAAGACTTCACTGATTTTACAACGAGCATCAACCTGTCTTTAGGTCAAAGTGCGTTAATGGCATCATTGTAATAGCTCTCAATGCAGCACATTCAGCCAAGTGAAATGAATGACTCGGATGCTAAATTGCTTTCTTCTTGTGCATCGAGCTATTATTTCGGAATTATCTAAAGCGTTAAAAAAGTGAAATCAAACTATTTTATACACTCGCACGAAATTATTTTCACATCCAAACTTGACCATAAATTTGTAAGAAGGTCGCCTGCTGCCAAACACTATTTTGTTGTTTGTTTGATCTTCATTTAGATAAATAGGAATATTTTGGCAAACAGTTCACAACAGCTTTACGCAATCTTTAGTTGCAAACAAATTCATTATGATCGTCATAATCAAGTTTTAGGCGTAAAAACATTTTGTCAAAATCATTAATGCGAGTTTATTTCGATTTTCTTTAATTAGTTTGTCAATATTATTGCTATTTATTATGGAAGGAGTTCGTTTAATGCATGTACAAATAAGTGTTGCCACTTGAAGTTGGTTACTCCATGAAACGTATATGAAGGGTTCAATTTTTCCGAAATTTTGGGTATAAGTAATTTGGATAGTGCCGCAGGTACAATGTAAGTTTCAGTTGTTTATAAGCTATGTACTAAAGTGTAAAGTGATGAATGTTATATACGGCTCTGCATGTCTTCAAATTAAAGTGGAAAAAATGCAGCTGATGCTGCCTTGGAATTAAAACACAGTAAGCTATGAAATAAGTAGAAAATGATTTGCGAGATTTGGGGTAAAAAATTTTTGCCTTGAATATGATGATAATCCTCACAGGTCTGTTCGTCTCAAGCGAAAGCAGCTTAGGCAGTAATCTTCTACTTGGGGACACCTATATCCTCCTGCTAATATTTCGCAAATTAACAGGTCTGCAATGTTAAAGATGGGCGAAAATGATAACTATTCATAACTATTTCATAACTATTTCATCATCAGAAAACTACCCAATAAAAGGCAAAGGGCCGTAGATGATGATCATGAGTATGTCGGTTATCAAACTTTACAAGGTTACATTTTATCCAAAATGTGAGAGAACTTTAATAAAAATATGCAGGCATAACTGAGTCGATTTCGTCTTTCGAATTTGTTGTAAATATATTGAAATGCTGTGGGTGTACTATGTGATACTGAAAAAAGCGATAACTTCTAAATCTGAAAGTACTATCCTCTTGTTTTACACAGCTCTACACGGTGTCGCTCCTAGAAGCTAGAGCTTTAGTTCTCTGGACCTTTGAACTTCTGGTGTCAAAAAAGCCATTAATGCTAATGGAAACGTACTAAAGGGCAGCGACGTTGAATTCCGATGGGTAATGATGGCATTGGATGGGTAATGATGGCATTGGATGGGTAATGAAAACCATTGATGTCGACGAAAAAGCAGAATGGCCGCTTGGCGCCTCTCTTTGTAATGGTCAGCTAGGTGAGATGCCTAATAAGCAGCGATTATCAAACGAAGGCGTCACCAACAAAAATCGATCGAATTTTGAACCGAAAAACGGGCACAGCATGACAGCAATCATGAGTCATGAGTAACACATTTTAATGAAATATAAGTAGCCCTGCACTTCTTCTACGCCTTCCGTTTAAAACTGGATGAATGGCTTATTCCTTCGATAACGGTTCTCAACAAAAATAATTTAAACCTCCTTTCTGTATCAATAACACAACTTTTAAGATTTTATGCCAGAGATAGGTGAAGATGAACAGAGCGAGAGAGCGAGAGTGTGTGATATATAACGGTTTCGTTTGTTTGAAGTACTAGTTCTAGTTACAAACTGATAATTGGCACATTTTTTCCTCTATTGTAAGGAATTGTTTTCGTTTTGATCTTACTTCTGCTACTTTATGAAATTTATTTCTTAGGTTATGCATCCGTTCGTGTTTATTGTTGCCCTTAAACTAAACTTAACTTATCTTAGCTGTTATTTACCTATCCTTACTTATACTTAGTGTAATATCTGCACGGTTGCCGCACTATTAATCAATAAACAACTTCATACAAAAAAAAAAAAAAAAAAATGTGGGAAAAATTTTAATTTTTTTGGCTGGTTATGGTGTTTCCTCTTAAGATCAAATTTATAAATACGTTAAGGCATTTTCAGTAATTATCCTCAATAGACATTGATTTCATACTTGATGGGATAGTGCTCCTTTGCCGATATTCATAAATCAAATTTCGCAGCCTTCTCGTGTAGCGAATCTTTGCTTGCTTGTATCATAGAAGAATTTAAGGTGAGTGAACTTTCACCGACCATTGGTATTTGAACTCAAATAATATAGTGAGCCGTAAGCAATAACATATTGTACAATTTCAAAGACATATATGAATTCTATCGATTGTTGGCGTAAGGACTTTAAGAAGATCGTTAGTAATCTATAAAAATGCATTGACTTTCTTGAACTTAAACGCTACAATGAAACTTGAGAAAAAAACATAAATTAAATTAATACAGAGAGAGATAAGAGAAGAAGTTAATTATTTGCATAAAGTAAATAAATGAAAATGACGATTAAGAGTTCTGAGGTTAAAGTAATCTTTAACCGTAAAAATTAATCGACCATAAGCGAGAATGCAGTCTAGCATAACATTGAGGATCTAACAGAAATTTGTTTAAATTTAAATGAATCTGAAAAGTTTTATATAATTCTAAATTACAAATTCTCGGAATTTTTTTTTTTTTTTTTTTTTTTTTTTTGCAAATTAATTACGATCGATTAATATTAATGACTAAACAAGCTTCAGTTATTCTATTCATCTAACTTCTAACTAATATATTAAGTTATAAAGTCGTGCAATGTTCATTTAGTTTTTTTTTTTTAATTTGAAGATTAAGAGAGCAAAGCGATTTAAGGGGAGAGAAAAAGGGGTAGAGCTATACGATTTCAATACAATAATGTATTTAACTAAAATTAAATTCTATTTATAAAAATGCGTAGAAATCACTTGCGATTTCTTAAATATTTTATGCATGCAATGATGACAGTTGAGCTTTTGTAAAGGCAATGGTAAACGGTTCCGTTATTGAAACTATTTTCTAAGTTAATCATTAATAATGCAGATTACAAACCTCTCCGATTAGCATAACACTTTGTATGAAAAGGGTTAAGAAGGAAAAGTTTTTTTTTTTTTTTTTTATTATTCTAATGAGTTAACACATTCCCCTCCCTTCATTCAAGGGGTGATAAATAAACAAACATATTATTAATGAATAATAATTAAAACATTTCAAGTTCATGGAATATAACTAGAATAACGTATACGAGGGGAAAGAAATTTCCATCTCTCTTGAACTTGCGTTAAACTCTTTCCCATCTTTTATTCATAAGTTTCGTTTTCTAAACATCTATGATAACTAAAGTATAATTAAAAATCCGCATATAAATGCTAATAACGAAATGTAAATAAATACTTTATTGCGATGTAACCAATGAATAGTAAATAAAAAACAAATTTATAGAACAAGAGGAACTTAAAAAAAGTAAACAAGAATAAACCTATTGGGGAAAAACCGAAATACTTGCTTCATCAAACAGATCAATTAAAATTGTAATAATTGCTCTCCGCGCCCAATATTCCAATGAGCTTAAATTTACATGCCAATGATTCCAGTAATCCTGCATGCTGTACGTGACACAATCGGAAGATGAGCTGTCCAGTACCAGCGACCCATAGAACCTGCAGGGCATTGGGCGGCGGACAAAGTTGATTGCAGTCTAACGGCTCGTCTAACAAGAACTCGACCGGTAATAGATCATTATTGAATTGCACATTTCAGTCCGAACGAATAGAGAGCCAAGAATTTAGAAATTTAGATTTTCGATAAAGCATTTGAAAGCTTGACTACCACTAGATTTCAATGCTTTAAATGTGTGACTGCGTTTTGACAACAAACTACGTCCTTCCTCTAGCCAACGCAATGTAAATTTTGAAATATTTTTTAATATTTAAGGAGCGGGTTTTGCTCTGAGCTTTTGAATCGGTTCCGATAAATATTTTTGTTGGGTTTTATAGCGCTTTATATTCGTAACGTTTAACTCTCATCAACGACAATCAATACGATTTTTTCCATAAGTTGAGAGCAGGTGTCTGTCAGTCAACTATTTTTGCAGTGAGATTTCAGATTGGTTTCCTACAAAAACTCTCTTTCACCTATCTTTTCCCAATTATTAGATGTCTCATCATTGAAGGCAGGCTTCAATTTACTTATAGGCCTTATTGTCCCTGAAGCAAAAGGTCTGCAGACATTAAACTGTGATCGAAGCCATTCGATGGCGTTTACGCGAAATAAAGATTATTCAAGACGTTGGTCAGACCTCTTCTTGAATATATTCCATTTGGTTAGTCTTCTTGAACGTGTTCGCAAGAAGACTTTACAATTTGCGCTGTGCAATCTTGATTTAAATCCCAACGCAACGACCATACGAAGCTTACCCTGGCTGCGATATAACTTGTATGTGTGATCGGCTCAACTATAGAGTTTTCAGTTTTACTAAACGAAGTTAACTCATTAATTTCGGTTAAATCGATTGCAGCAGTGCAAACTCCATTATGTCAAATATTTCAGTTTCTTTGCAGTTGTTGGCGTTCACACTTGTATTTGCGAACAATACTAGCAAAGAGCACCCACCTACCTACCTATCCCTCTCATTACTTAACTTTCCAAATAATTTGGTTTTTTCCACTAATCCCATATACTCCGTTGTCGCCCTATGCGTACGTAGTTTTACGATTATTATGTATGGTGAACGTGCGCTTATTTATAAGTTTTTCCCCCTTTATTTACTTTTGTTTATTTTAATGTTTTTCTTTTTCTATTTTTAACTTAGTTTAAAGAACTTTTATTATAAGATTTATATACGCACTCGTAGATTAGTTTGAACTCGACTGATAGCGATTTATGCCAAGTTTTTTTCTTTCTAATAAATAAGTAAATAAAAAATATTTATACTTTCTTATGAGGACTTATGGATTGCAGAGGCGGATATTGAAAATAAAACCATTCTATATATATATAGCTATTAATCAGTTATTGGCGAAAGCACTTTAGAAAATTGGCTTTGTATGCGAACACGGACAAGAACAATAATCTTATGTATTTATTTGAGGTTAGGGTCATCAAACATTCGCCTTGTTTTTAACACCTCGTTTAGTTTGTTGTAATTTCGCATGTACGATTGATTGATTGTACTTGGGGATTGTTATTGGTAATCTTTCTATGTCAACTTTTATACAAATTTCTTGAGCAACATTACACTTAAGCTTGCAGAAGTTACATCTCTTAATGAACTGACATATATACGTATGTAAGTATATACATATATATCCACTTCTGGCGAATAAAACGAGTTTCAGACATCACGCTGCCCCCTTCTACGTTGAGTCGAACTCAATAGTATAGTAGTCTTATCACCTTTTCTAGGGGTTAGTTGATTTTCAATTATTGGATTGAAATTTCAGATATAAAATAAATAATAATAAAAAGTGTCGTTATCAAAAAAATGCCCTCGACAAGCATAACGTAAATAAAAAGCATTTGAGGATAGACGAATCTTTTATACCCACAAATCTTTATCGCAACAATGTGTAAAAAACCAAAAATGGTAAATTTTCATTCTTTATAACATTAAGTGGGCGTGGCGGACTTTTCTAATTTTTGTGGAAATTTGTGTGTGCTATTGTATTTTATGAATAAAAGTTTACAAGTAAAAAGCAAACACGCTTAAGCCAGCCTGCGGGCGCGCTCCTTCACGAAGCTTACCAGTTTCAATATCAAATTGCGCGTAAGAACTCCTTAAGGCTTGAAGAAGCCGACAGCTTCATTTTTGCGACCAGGCATATGTTTATTAAGGACATACACCGGCGGACGGATAGACGGACATGCTTAAACCGACCCAGAAATCCTTGGCGATCAATAATATGTTATAATCAGGAGTAGATTTACCACAGACGGACGAACGAACGAACATACTTAGATCGATTCAGATTTTGACACTGATTAAGGAGGTAGATACTTTGAAAAGTCTCTGAAGCTTCTTTCTTAGTGTTCCAAAAGTTTTAGCAAAATGAATATACCGCCATCCTTCGAAGGTGGATACAATAAACAAGCAAGAAAAATTTATAAAATTATAAAACTGATAAAGCTACGGTCGTCTTAAACTTTACTTTAGAAATACACCATCTGGTATAGCTATACTTTAAAGAGCATATTTTAATTTCTTTTTCTTTTTACCTCTTGTGTGTCATTCCTACTTTGAAATTCAAGCAAGAAAGCACATATACAAATACATTTTGGGTATCTCGGAAGTGCCAGCAATATGGTTAAATCAGTACAAATATTGACCAAAATTTTTTTTTGGATAACATCTATAGCTGAGCTTGGTTTCGTAATAATGGATGAATCAAGTCTTTTCAGTCATAGACAAAACGTTTACCTCCCTCTTCGATTTTCATTTTATGATATGATAGGACTTTGACCATTTCAACATTGTAAAGGAAACTAGAATAAATGTGCAGGATATGATATCAACTTTAACAGGTACCTTCAAATCTCTCTCTTTCTCTCTTTATATATGCACTGTTGGGTGCTGCAAGCAATGTGAAAAAATTAGTATACCGTTTTTGCTCGGCTTTTCTGAAGTTTTTATTTATTGCTTTATTTTATTTTCTTATTAAGGTTTTGCTGATAATTTTAATTTTTGATTTGAACAAACCAAAGCGTACAATCAACACCGCTTAACGTATATAATAACAAATAACAAATATTTGTTTAATAAAACACATATTAAGCTATATTTTGAAATTTGCATTGGATATACCAAAATTGGACATAACATCATCAATTACATAAAATCGAATTAACTTTGATTGCAACTGAAAGCTAGGCTTGTTTGGAAAATTTTCCTTCCGCCTTTCATATTTTAGTTTTCCTTTTAATGCAGCAATTTGTCACCGTCCATCATCTAATAATCAAACAGTACGCCTATGCAAAATATACGCATGTTATGCAAAGATTCCATTAAATATTGTCCTACAAATAGTACCACAGCACAATATGCCAAACTTATGGAGCTAACGAAAATTTATTTCCTTGAACACTGTCCAAAATGAAAATTCTATTGAGAAAGCCTTTTTCTGGTCTCTATTGTCAATACATTTTATACACTTTGTTTGAATTTATTATAGAATTCTGATACAACCCTTGAAGCAGAATAAAAAAACAAACGGAAAAAAGCATTTTTGTTGGCGGTTTCAGCTCACCATTAAATACTCTACACCACTTCGTTTATTAAAGCCAGTTATATAACGACTTTTCAAAGAAAGGCGTTATATGGAAAGTGATCGCAAGAGTGGCACGATTCTTACCGTTTTCAATAGCGTCCGTTCTTCGGGCAGGACATGTCAGTGTAACATATTTGGTACACTTGGTTTGGCTGGTGGGCAAATTGAACACAAGAATACAAGAGGACAGACGTACATATAAGCTTAAATTGGTTCAGAAAGTGATTCTGAGTCAATCGGCATATTGCAAGGCGCGTCTATCTGAAGCCCTTCTGATTGTTATATACATCAGCACAAACCTAATATACCTTTGTACGATAAATAGAGTATAAAAAGAGAAAAGTTGTATTTGGCTTAGAAACAATTGTTTAATATCCGCCATCGTTACCCACATAACTGTCTGTGGAAAGAATAAATGTTTAATAAATTAGGGTACATATGGCTGCAAATATTTTCGTATGCATATACATTTATGTATTTACAAGTTATTGCTTGAAGAGCGAAGATTAATTCGTAGATGATATCATATATGATGTAAAAATATATTGTATTTGAAATGATATGCCTACATAAATTTAACTCGCTATAAGCTATAATTGTTATAAGAAACATATTACGACGTACTAAGTTAGTGCAAATGGATGCCACACCCGGAAGAATTTGAAATAAATCCACCTTTTATTAAACCGATCGTTTCAGAATAACTTTCAGAACAGCTTCCTGTATCGATATAAGCTTGTCTGTCCCTCTGTCTGTCTGCAGGCCTCAATTTTTGACATATTTTGATAAAATTTGATGCACTGACATGTTTTGGCCTACGGACGAATGCTGTTGAAAATGTTTTTCGATCTGACACTTTCCATATAAGAGCTTATTTTGAAAAGCCATTACATAAATAACTATATTAAGCGAAGAGATGTGGAATATTTAACGGTGGGCTATGTTCCACAATAACGATTTTACATTGAGTATTGAATTCACTTACCCGACATAAAATGCAACAGAATCGATGTAATGGGATACAATACTGGACTGTACGTAATATCGGGGCAATCATAAGCCAATACATTAACAATACGATCTGCCACCGAACGGCCGGTACGAGTTAAATGATACGGTAGGCAATGAGCTGCATCAACAAAGGCGGGTAACATGATTGGTTTCTCAGATAACTCAGTAGTGCCAAAAACCTTTAAGACAATTTTCAAGAAAATTTTATTAATTGCTTTACAGCAAAGAAAATGAACAAAAAAAAATTATAAAAAAATACATTGAAATTCGCTCACCTGATGGACCATTTCCCAGTAGAAACCATCAACCATTTGTGGTTTACTTTGATGTTGGGCGCATAGAGTGGGCCATAGCTGTGATCTTATAGGTGAATTGATGGGCCAAGAATTTTCGCGTAATATATTTTTCACTTCACGTTTTTTACCTTGATCCAATAATTGTTTGATTTCAGTAAAAGTACGCAGAGCTGGTTCTTTGCCTGAAACAGAAAATCTTATTAAATACATGTTTCGAATGCTTTTCAATATGTTTTTTTTTTTTTGTTTTTTCTTTTCAAGCCATTCATTATTGTTTTATTTTCAATTCCTGGGAAATTGTGTTGTCTAAGCGAGCACATGATATCAATTTAATTAAACGTTTGTCTTAAAATTGTATGCGTGCCCGTTATCATCAATGACCGCTATCAGCGTGATTGTTGTACGAGTCTTTTTTTTTTTTTTTAATCTGTGCTACATTCTTTTCTTTTTCCATTTTTTAAATAATTGTTCGTCAAGTGGCAGTGAACGAAATCCCCATGGAAAGCATTCATTACTTTGTCATTTTTAATTCTATTTATTTAGCTTACTGTGAAATTTTATTTCTTTACTGTGAAAAAAAATTTGAAGAGCATTCTATAAACTTCGTGACAGACTATGAAAATTACTTTCTTGAGATTCTTGATTGTGAAAAAAACTTATATGAAGTACATGTATTAGCAATGTATTTTTTTTTTTAAACTTCCAAGTCATAATTAATAATGAATCGTTAAAAACGTTTCCCTTTTGAAAATTAGGTGTTCATAAATTTTACTAATGAGCGTCTAACCTTTAGTTAGTTAGTAAGACTTAATATTAATTTTAGAGAGAACTTGAGATTGAATTTTTTGCAAACATTAAAGCTTAAAAGCGTCGGCGTCGAACACTAGCCATAACTTAAACCCTAAAGAGGAAAAATCAAATCTATAAATAGCAAATAAGAAAATCATGTACGACTAAGTCGAATTTCCTATACCTGACACTTTGACTTTGATACTTTATTCTGTTGAATGGGCAAAGACGACTTTTATCATGTTTGTATCCCATAGAATGGCGTGAAAATTTCTAGCGCTATCTACCTTAAGACATAAATAATGAGTTTCCGCTGACCGATTTCTTCTTCGTCTTCCACACTTGAAGTCGGTTCATAGTTTGATTTTTACGAATAGGAGTAAATTTTTCTCACATGTCTGATAAAGTTTGTGAATAGGGAATGAAAAACTCCGAAAGCACAGATGATTTCAGTTGTCAATCGTCTTGTAGGACTGTTCTCTCACAAACACATTGTACAGACGGACACGCATAAAACGATTCAGAATTTGATGCTGACCAAGGATTTATATACTTCATGAGGTCTCTGGAAAGTCCTACTGAATTTTGCAAACGTTTCGACAAAATAAATATGCCCTCATCGCTTAACGGTGAATAAGAAACGCAATATAAGATTGTGTGTTCACTTAGATATTCTTAGATAGGTTCAATAATGATAAACACCATTTCTAACGGCAAATATTCATGGAAATATTAAGAATAAGAAAAAGTAAAAAAAAACAGTCAACATTTGTCATTCCCCAACAAACTCCATCAGCTAATTACTTTCTTAGGGAGACAAAAATAAATTCTTTCCCATTCTCAAAATTAAGTCATTTTGATTGCTTAATGTGCAAGCAACCCTCGCCCCATTTTTTCAAATCACGTCTTGCGGAAAATTTCAATTATCAAAATACTATGTTGTATTCTAAGGCGTACTAAGAGCGGCATTTACCATGAGATTGGGGAAAAATCATATTCCATAAATTTTGAAAGAGATATTATTGATCAGAAAAAACCAGTCACTCTTTAGCTTTTTGTCTTGACAATCATTAAATTTCAAAGACAGCCATATATTGTGGGTAATTATTAGATATTAGTTTATTGGCATACTTTACGTCGATTTATTGCATTTTAAAGTGACAAAAACTGATTTCTGTTTACAATATAAACAAAGATTCATTTTTGGAAAAAAAAAAAACATTTATTTCATTGTTTATGAAAGCAAAGTAATTGTGACCAGGTCTGCATTTTAAAACTCTAAAGCCGTAAGCGGGAACTGCTTCATAGACTATATATTTATAAACCAAAGGAATCTTCCAACAATTATAATACTTTTCTTTTCTATTCTTAGACATTACTTTAGACTACATACCAGAAAAAACAAAGAGGAAGAACGCCAAATACGATGAGGGCAAATAAGCTTTTGCCGCCGACTTTTTTATTAAAAGCAAAGTCTATTATAAAACGCATGGCGCGAAATACTTCTTTCAGATAATTACCTATTGTCAGCTGCGATTATTTACTGGAAAATAGCTTACTGCTCCTTTGGAGCTATTTATAAAAGGAGCTATTTTCAGAATATTATTATAAGAATAATAAAAAAGAAATTCAATTCACTGCTGTTGAATGTTCGTCAGCCGAATTTCGCCATCTGTGACTAAATGTCATCGTTCTCATCGCCAGCAGCAATTCAGCACTACCTTTGTTCAAAAGGGGACAACAGAGAACTTTTCCTGTTCCAATCTTCTTACAGTTTGCCACGCATTATTCAGCCGTACTTTTGTTCCAAAAGGCACCGACTCACACTAATAAGTTTTCTTCGCCAAGAACTTGTTCTATTCAAAGCCCCTTATGAGAATAATGACAATTACTTATAATGTTGCATAAAATTTAAAAGTTAGTACTTTGACATGGAGAAGTCACGGTTTTATTCAACAACCAAAAAAAAATGTATTCGTCCTTAACAATTATGTTGTGTTTCGGAGGTATCAAAAAAACGGTAGAAGCATGTAAAACTTAAAAACCGATGGGCAAAAAAAAGATTGAAATTAGGAATACACTTGAACGCTTACTACTTGAAGGTTTAAATTGGAAAAAAGAAAGAAAAAGTTTATGTACGGCTTGAGTCAAGTTTATTGGCGCTCAATTCATTGTATGCAGAGAGAGAGAGAGCGAGAGAGAGAGAGAGATTTATTACATGGTTGGGCTGGTTTTTCAATACGGGCGATCTGTTGTCTTCTTGACGTTAAAGTCGTTCTGCTTTTGTTAGTTATTTATAATAAGCTTCATAATTTTTTCACGAAGGGATCGGTGTACGTCTCTACAAGCTTTGCAAGTTATCGAACTTTTTTATCGAAATCTTTCCCATATTACAACATTTTGTGACCTTTTGCCACACACGACGTTTATCGTAATCGTCCTATTCTACCCCAAGGGTGTGAAGTTATATTTAAATATAACTAGCAAAGACACAAACTAAATTTATTTACAGAGCTCTGTAAAGCCGTTAACAGAATTCTGTTAAACGAAGTCTCGGAGGGATTTAGCTCAAAATACAAGTAAAGTAGAACTTTTCGCAAATTTTTTTGCAAATTCTTATAAACAAAACATGACTTTATGTAAATTAACTAATATTCGAAGCCAAAACTTTTTTACACTATGCCATAAATGAGGTTGAAAAAGCGAAAGTTTACGGAGCTACTGTGACCAAACCATCTCCCTTGAAAAAATGAAACCAGCACAGAGTGAATCCTCTATTAATAGCCTTTCCAACGGTGTGCGGGTTGTATTAAGTTTTGCCC